>NW_020897746.1:8203499-8310363 GCF_003984885.1 Neopelma chrysocephalum | reverse complement strand
ACAAAGACTAAGAGAAATCTTTCTCTGAAGGGTAAAGTGTGCTGCCACCAGAACAGTTTGGATTAGGGTGACCTGAGTATTGTTACACAGTGCTGATCACTGAAAATGAGGTAGAATCAGCCTGTCCCTGGGAGCCAGCAAGGCCAGGGAAAGCAAAGTGGGTGGTAATCCTTGATCTGGAAAACAAAGGCTGTACATTTAATTAGCTAATACATTTTGTGCATTACTGAGGTGCTACATCAGCTTCAAGTTACTACAAAGCTACAGCTCCACATTTCTGTTGGAAGCAGCGGTGTTTTCTTTCTCCCAAGTCACATGAACTCTGTCTCAGAGCTTACTACTGACTTCTCTAGCTCACAGTTCACAGGGTGTTCTGTGGAGTAGTCCAGGAGTGCCAACAGCAACTGCTGTTCAGCAAGGATCCAGCAAATAACATCCCAGCTGTGATTCCCTCCTGGTTTGTCTCCTCTCTAGAAGCAGCAAAGTTGGTTAAACACCTTGGTTCATTGTTTCCTCCTGTGGCCTGTGCTGCTCACAGCCAGAATGTTCTCTGTGCATTTTTAGTGCCTCTCCCCATGCAGAAAAGCCACCAGACAGCAGAGAGGCACGAGATGCCTCCACTTGGACAGGAAACACTTTGTTATTCTGCACTGTCTCAGACACAGGATAAGAAGCCCCATCTGAAGCTGCTTTGTGCTGTTCTTGCAAGCCCCAGTGCAGAAACAGAAATGGGTATGACTGCAGCATTGTGTTTTACAACTACATGAGATGAATTTCATGCATACAGAGGAGCAGGAATTTCCAATGAGTTGCCTATCTGATTTTTTTTCAGCCTTTTCTGTTTGCAGATCACACCAGGAGCCTTCAGCTTCCCTGAATTTATTCATTACTCAATTTATTTCCAGAGTGATTTCCAGGGTCTATTCTCATATTGCAAAACTTTCAATTTCAGAGATTTAAGGTGTTTGCCTGAGCTGAGAGCAGGCATAGGTGTGGACGTCCTTATTAAGGTCAGGAGTCCTATAATGACATTTTTGGTGCATCTAGAAGTTCACAAAGCATTTTGACATCAGAGGAGAACACAGTTTTGCTCAGTAACAGTCCTTTAGCTGGGGATCACAGTGTTTGAGGGAGAAGGCAGAGTTCTGGGTGCTCATGACAATGCTGGAGAAAAGGAAAACCACACACACAGAGCTGTGCTTGTAAAACCTCTGCACTTAGTAAAATCAGCAGCCTTTCCTCACAGCCAGCACCATCAATTTGGGGAGCAGGTCAATTCTTGCTAAGCTACTGATATAGACAAATTAACTTGAACAAAAAGCAGAGGTAGCTGATGATCATCAAGCACAAACACGCACCTAAACACCACCATACAGAGTTTCCAGGACTGACAGCTGTGAAGTGAAGGAAATCCCTAATTTCACAGGGATTCTGGGTCAACTGTGCTGTTGCTTTCCATCAGGAAGTTTGAAAGGCAGGGAAAAGAGAAGGAGCCCTAAAAAAGTTTGGATGTTGGGAATCAATAGAAAGTAGAGGAGAAGTGAAGTGTCATTTGTAAGTAGTTTAATGTTCTGGCATTTGCATTGCTTATTGATTGGAAAGTGCAAAAAAATGCAGACAAGGATGGAGGGGCTGATGACAGGAAAATCAATGGCTTCTTTACAGGAGTCATTCAATAGCAGTGAAGGAAATTTGCCATTTTGCAGAACTCCATCGGGTGGGTGTGAGCTGGCAGGATCCCCTATTCCCAAAGGAGCAGGATGTGTAAGTATTTCACTCCCACCTGCCTCTCATTAGCTCGTGCTGCTCCCGAGCCCAGCGGAGCGAGGAGAGAGGAAAAGGCCCAGTTCTGCTCCTGAGCCTGGTGCCAGTGTGTTGGCTGGCCCTGGGCCACCATTTCTGCAAAATAAATGAGATGATACCTCGTCCTGCAACCCAAGTGCAATGCAGCCCAAGTAGTGAATGCCTGCATGGGACTTGGAATATCCCAAACTGCAGAACAAGCAGCTACTGCTCTAAATACACTGCTGAGCACCGTGGACCACACTGTTTGTTATGCTGGAGCTGAGGAAAACCTCACACCACTGTGATCTCTTTAATAGCTGCTGCATTTCTTCTACTGTGTCCCCAGGCAAGGAGCTACCAAGACAGCCTGGTTAGATACAGCAGGTCTGGGATTGCCTCACTGTAATGTCACCTGGACAATGCCCGTGGCCTGACAGAGGTTGTGACCTGGATCCTTCAATGCTGGGCCATGTAATCATACTTTTCTGATTAATGTGAAATCAGGATGTAAGGAAGACACTTTCTTTCTAAACCCAAAGCACATGCACGAGTGACCATGACAAAGGAGGGGATCAAATCCCCATGTTGACTGCAGGAACACACAGAGAGGCAAATGACTACACTCTGCATCCAGAACATATCCAGCTTTCCAGTGAAACCTTAGGGACATTAGCTTCCATTGCTCAGTGACTTTGTCTCACCCAGGTTTGTCTCACTGCTGCACTAAAGCTGCTGGGACTCAGGTGTGCAAAGGCAAAGCCCCTGACTGGCCACTGCTCAAGACATCTTGCAAACAACATTTCTAGGCCATTCTGGACATCTGACAACACGTCTACATTTGTGTTGACTCAACAAACTGCCTTGACAAGAAAGAGAGCCATCCCTTCACTAATTGACTCATTAGTAGAGATAGAGAGGCATCCAGATCATGACTCATGCAGTCTGAGACGTCTCACCTGGGATAAAATGAACGTGACCTAGAAATAATTCCTCCCTGCTGCTGTTGATGCCTAGAGCAGTGCAATGTGACTCCACCCAGCACGTCAACACAACGTTATCTATACATTTTTGTCTGGAAGTGGTGAAATCTCTAGATAAAACAGGAGACATCCAGACTGACAGACGTCTGCTCGCAAACAAATGGCTCCTTGTTGCACCTAACAAGTGATATCGAGAGCAAAAGCCTCTGCACCAGCAGCAGACATCACTTCATGATCTTCTTACAATAGCTCCCACAGTTCCTTCCCATGCAAGTTTGTTTCCCTGGAAAAATCAGCAGCAACTCGACTCTTGACTTAAGAGTTCAGTCACCACTGAATGTTTCAGCAAGTCCAAGCAGAATGTGGTGCAGGCACACAGCAAACACTGGTGTTGATAGAGGGAGGGAAAGAGAGAGAGACTGTCCCTGCACAGCCCCTGTTTGCAGCAGAGCCAGGAGCTGACAGGCCCTGCCAGCCACACACTCACCAGGTTGACGAAGTCCTGGTAGCAGATCCTGCCCTCAGAGTTGCTGTCAGCCAGGGCCAGCAGCACCTCCAGCTTGTGGGGGTCCAGCTCTGAGCCGTGTCTCTGGAGGAGGGAGCGGAACTTCTCAGTGCTGATGTAGCCAGTGTTGTCAGGATCAAACTGGGATGGGAGGGGAAAGGGCCAGAGTTAACATTCCATGTTACACACACCTCCTGTGCATCCACCACCCACTGCAGACCCCCAGGGGCTGCTCCAGGCTTTGCTAACACTGCCCTGCAGAGAGGGGTGAGCACAGGCACCATCATCCACACCACCATCCCATCTCATCTCCACCCACCTTCCTTCACCTTCCTTCCCTCTGCATCATCATTTCTCCTGTTTGTTTTTTACATCCCTCTCTATCTGGACCATCAAGTAAAGCAGAGATGCAGTCTGTGAGATAAAACATATTGAAAACAGTTTTACTCCTCTATTTCCTAACACAATTGCACCACATGAATATGCCACCCCTCCTCAAGCCCTTTCTGTGCTGAGTGTTTTTGACAGTCACCTTTCCAGATCACCTCTACAGATGCCATCACAATGGCAAGTGCTTTCACTGCTGAAGAGCTATTTTAAGATGTTTTGGAGGGAAAGTCTTCGGATAGGGAGCAAAGCAGGTGAATATTACGTCAAATTAAAAATGACAAGGCAGCCACATGCCACTGAGAACGTAAACCAGAGTCATTAGAAGGAAAGTCCCAGGTGAGGTCTGGAGGGACTGCCAGTCTGACCAAAAACATCACTGTTTTCCCTCAGACTAAGTGGTTAATCTCCTAAAAATGCCCCTGACTGAAGGGAGACACCTTTACAAGGCTGTCCAAACTGAGGGCTGTTCCAGCAGCCTCCGGCCATGCTGAGCTCCCCAGGGCCCTCCGTGAGGGGCTGCCGACTCGCAGGGCACAGCCAGGGCAAAGCCAGTGCTGGCACCACGCTGAGAACGTTTCTTTGGTGCTTGCCAAACGAGTGGCTGCAAGCTGCCAGGCCAGCCCTCACTAGCCCTGTGCAGTCTGATCTCCAGCAGCTCCCTGTTGCTGGGAGATTTGCCTTTGATTTCTCAAACTTGGCTGTGAGGACCCTGGTGCTCAGTGGCCTCCTTTTGTCGATAATGATATCAAGCTTGTTGGCTGGACTGAATGGCTGTCAGGGGGCAGGGTGGTCAGGAGGGAGTCTTTTCATGGAAACATTTGGGACATAATAGGGCCTTGGCAGAGCCAAAAAGGTCCTGACAATCCTAGCTCTTTCCTAATGGAGAACAAAAGCTGAGCAGGCGCCGGGCCCTCGATCAGATGCTGCCTTGGCACGGGAGGAGGTGGGCAGGAGGAGGTGGCAGAGGGTGCAGCCTGCCAGCAGCAGGGCTGGCACCAGGAGCAGAACAGCTCTAAAACAGACCAGCCTCAGCCATGGGCAGCTTGTTTAGAGGATGCAGTGCCCGTGTGTGAGGATCTGGCTCCATCTCCTCCTGGCCCCAGCACCTTTGTGCTGCTGCTCCCGCACTTCCCTGGGCTGAGGAGGAGGTGTCTGACCTGAGGAGGGGAGATCACAGCTCCTGGCTGGAGTAGGGCTGTCTGCCTTTTGGCAAAGCAGCAGCCCCTCTGTGAGGAACCTGGGGATTACACCAAGCGAGATAAACCAAGTGACCTGTGGGCAGTCAGAGCTGGGCACTCTGCTCTCTGCCAAAGGTTGTCCTGCCCTTGTGAGGTGGCCTGGATGTCCCTCCCTGACAGCTGGCACCCAGAGCCAAAGGTGGATTTCATCAGCTGTTTACTGTTAAACAAGGGCTTAATAATAATCCCTGGAGAAGTTTAGCTCCCCTACTCTGCCCTACTCTGATGCTTTGAGTTAACAGATCAAACTTTAAAACTTAGCCCAGAAGTCAGGGCCTCTGCACTCAGGCTCAGCTCTGTCACCTTTTGGCTCCTGCTGGGACTCCCAAGCCAGCCCAAGTTTGCAGTGCCCAATCCCAGAGACACATCCCCAGGAAATACAGGATTATTAGCATAATACCTGAGGTGACCTTTCTCAAGGGGAATTTGCAGAAGCTGGGAGATGAGTCATTCAGTGAATGGATCTAAGACCTGCAATCCCATAAATACTGCTTCTTTGTTTCCTGAAAACATCTGACCTAACCAACATCTTACTTAACTGGACCACTTTAACTATATGTTAACATTTAAGGTGTGAGAACCTCTCTTGTCTAGGACAAAACCATTTGCTCCTTGAAGGTTTAAATCCCTCTCTACTTTGAGGGCCAGGGTCAGTGACTGAAGTGTGGGACTGTCCCTGTGCCCTGTGCTCACTGCTGGACTTTGCAGGAGAGACCAAGGGTCACAGCCACAGGGAACGTGGCTGTTCCTTCAAAGGCCAGAGGAGATACTGAGCTGGAGCACACAGGTCCCCAGAGCACAAAAGAGCTGCTCAGATCACAAACCACTTTTCCTAGACTTTGTTCTGCTTTAAAGCCTTCCAAAAAGAAAGATTTTGTAACCAAGAACAAGAATTACACAACTGCTTCAGAGCTTCAAACCAGCCCACAAGGGCTCACTAATGACTCCAGACTCACTAGTGCTACAGCAGACAGATCCCATCACTCAGGATGTCACTGGCACTGGCTGCTGGCTTTCCAAAGGCACAGTGAAGCCTGTTTGGTGGCTACAGATGAGCCTCTGCTCCAAGGATGCTTCTTTCTCATACCAGCAGGCACCAGCATTCCTCCTCCAGCTCAGGTCTTGCTGCTTGTCCCACCCAAACCAAAGCAGTGGCAGAAGGCAGCTGGTGTTTTCAGCAGTGCAAACAGCCTAGGGAGCCTGTTCTTCTCTTCCACATTATTATGTATAATTATTTGTTGGCATTATGTTAATGATACTAATTAGAAATAGGTTTGAAGTAAAACAGTGGATCTGAACAGCATGAAAGAGTAAGAGGGGAACAAAAACCAACTGACATCCGAAATAAAAGGCCTCAGAGCAGGGCCAGAGCATGGCTTCCACAACCTGGAGGAGAACATTCTACTCTAAGACCCACCTGCAAAGGAGTTCTCTTATTTATGTTTAAACAATTTTTTAACCATATAACAATTCTTTTAGGACATAAAAATCTCATCTGTCACCACAGAGCTCAAAATTCACAACAACACTTTAAACTGCCTCAAACCCTGTTTCTGATATCACAGCTGGCCACAAAAATCAAGGTGTTGAGCTGCTCCTGTGGATCCTGTGTCCACACACACAGCAAAACATCAATGTGCTGAGTTGGAAGGGACCCACAAGGACCACTGAGTCCAGCTCCTGGCTCTGCACAAGACCATCCCCAACAGTCACACCACGTGCCTGAGAGCATTGTGCAAATGCTTTTTGAACTCAGGCAGGCCTGGTGCTGTGGCCACTGCCCTGGGGAGCCTGTTCAGTGCCCAACCACCCTCTGGGTGAAAAACGTTTTCCTGACAGCCAACCTAAACCTCCTCTGACTCAGCTTCATTTTATTTTCTTTGAGAGTGAAGAGTGGAGGTACCTGCTCCTCCACTGCCCCTTGGGAGGATGCTGAAGAGTGCAATGAGGTCTCCTTCGGTCTCCTCCAGGCTGAACACACCAAGTGCCCTGAGCTGCTCCTCACAAGGCTTCCCCTCCAGACCCTTCACCGTCCTCGTTGCCCCCTTTGGACACTCTCTAATGCCTTTTTTCTATTGTGGTGCCCAAAACTGCCCCCAGTGAGCAGTGGGCACTCAAGGTGAGGCTGCACCGGTGCAAAAACACGAGACACCAGACTCAAAGCCCTCGGGTCCATCAGTTATAAAAGAGGCCACTGACCTTCACAAGCCGTTTCACGTGTCTGTCCATGAGGTCTCGTTAAGGGCCCGCTGTCCCGGGCCCAGCCCGGCACGTCTGTCTGTCCCGGGGACAGACAGACAGACAGACAGTGCCTGGGGCAGGAGCGGGGCTGTGCTGAGCGGGTCCGGCCCCACCGGGAGCGCTCCCCGGGCACAGCTCCCACAGCACAGGCACACGGAGCTTTCCTCCAGCGCGGTCCCTCCTGCCTGTGCCCATCCACCGGGGCACACAAGTGCATCCCAACGCGCCGGGATGAGGAAGGTCCTTTGCCCCCCCTCGTCCCCCCAGACAATAGGACACTAACGGCAATTTCATGCAAGGTTTCCTCCGCATTTCAATGACAATCACCCTTAACTCCCCTGATCCTCAACCAGGCTCTTAAGCAAAAATGTAAATATGTTAATGACCGTAGCAGCCATCTGACCCAGGATCTTAATTCCCTCGCCCCAAACAAGCTGTTTTTCTCCTGTTTCTTCCTTATATTAGAGCAACACACCACAAACTAAAGGCCCCACAGCAAAACCACAAGATGAAAATAAGGGGAGGGGGCATCACAAAATCTGACAAAAATAGGAAATTTGGTTGAGAAAAGAAAATGAAATCTCAAATTGTTCCTCCTCTTTAATTAAAGATACATCAGACACGGCTGAGTGAGCAAGTAGGGTGGAGGCTGGTGCTGCAGACAGACAATGGGTATCTTGGGAAAACTCAGACATCAGATCACAGCCAGCTGCTCCTCTCCCCACGGCAAACAGCCCCCGGGGGCATCCGAGCAGCTGGAGAGTCAACAGCTGAACTGGGCACAACAGGAGCATTCTTGGATGTGCACAGGGATCACATCAGTGCACGGATTTTCTCCCTGCAGGAGCAAGCAGCATCTCTGAATTCTTCCTGTGTCACTTGACTTCCACTTGCTTGCTTCCACTGGGCACACACCTTCCTTTTTTGCCTTATTTCCCAGAGAAGATCCCTGCTCAGCCAAGCCACCTTCTGCCTCGCCTGCTTGACTCCTGACACTGGGGAATTGCTGCTCCTGTGCCATTAGGAGGTGATGTTTGAAAAGGGACCAGCACTGATGGACCCCAGCACACTCAAAAACATTTTTCCAGGGAATCTTACTCACTAATTCCCTGAGCAGCCCAAAGGATCCAGTCTGGGTTTTCCCCCATTCCGGGTCTCAGTCAGCCAGGGTTTTCCCAGGACTCAGAAGCAGAGACTGTTTAAAAAAAACCAAACCAAACCAAAACAAATTGTGGCAAGAGTATATGTAGCATTTGCTGCTTTGATGAAGATTAAAGGAATGACAAAGCAGAAGACGAAATTCTTATAATCCACATGAGAGGGCAAAAAGCAGGGGCTGTTTTAGCAGGAGCTGCATCACTGCCTGGTGGTGATGATCTTCCAGCAGCTCAATGATCCTGCTCTCTACCAACAGTGGGAGGTGCAGGTGGGAGGATAAAACCCTTGCCCAGCAGAGAGGAAGGCCAGTCAAAGGTAAGTGCCTTTCAATCCACACTGAAATGCAGCTCCTCACCTCATCTGAGCTGCCTGAACACGTGTGGTAGAACATTAGTGCTCCAGTGACGCAGATTCGACTCCCCTGTAAATAATGAATTTACTCACCACTGCCCAGACAATATAAAGTGATTAAGGGCTGCCCAGCAGTACTTTTAGGGCATGTTAGATTGCTCTGACCTGAGGTGAACCCCGGGGCTGGAAACATCACCCAGCTCTCCAAAGCCAGATTGCATTTAAGCACAGGGGACATTCCCTGACCAAGCAGGGCTCCCAGGCAGACCTGCTCCCTGGAAAGCTGCAGTGGGAGAGCAGGGAGCTCCCCAGCTCAGCACTCCTTCCAGAGCAGATGGGCTGTCACCCGGATTTGGGTGAGTGTCTCATGCAGCACATGGCAAAGTGGAGATGGAGGAGGCTGGTATAAGATTCCCTTTTCCTTGAAGAGCAGAGTAGCCTGAAGTCCATGTTCATGGCTAGCTGGCCAATCTGTAAAGACATTTCTGCTCTGATTTATTTCTCCTACCATCTTAGGGATAAAGACAGGGAAGAGACCTACATTACTACCATCTGTTGTTACCTTCTGCAAAAGCACTTCATCTAAACAGACACTGAAAGCACAGATCCAACAAGAATGGGAGAATCAAGATTCAGGAGTGCAGCACTGCTCAGTTCTTAGGCAGACAGGAAAGAGGGCTTGGGATCAGATTTGATTCTTGGTATTGCCAAGGTGTAGCACCTTGACCTTCCCATCTCACGGGCACGAGCAGCACCCCTGTGTTTGTGTGAGCCAGCCCAGTGAGGGCTGTGCAGCACGCACAGAGCGTGGCTGGGTGATGGCTGCAGTGGCAAAGGGCCACCAGCACAGGAGACTGACCAGAGCTGGCCTCCTGATGAGGTTTCAGACATAGAAACCTATCATAATTTTCAGAGCCAACGACAGCTGGATGCCACACAGAACTCCTTGAGTCTGCAGAGGTTCAGACCCCTCGTCCATAACCACCACAGGCCAAGAAAATCCTGCTTTTGGAGACCCTGGGAATTTCTGACCCACGGCTTGCTGGGGAAGCCTACGACAGTCAGCCAGGTACCCAAATTCATGGTTCTGTCTCCATGGTCATTTTTAATGCACCTCTCTTCCCTATCCTTCCTCTGCCTGCAGGTTTCCTGCTGCAAGTCCTGCTAAGGCACTGAGAGAGGGCAGAGCACCCACAGGACCTGCTGAGTGAGCCTTCAGTCCTCGGCCACCTCGATGTCCACCACTCTGGGTGATTCCAGTGCCTCTCTCCAGACCAGCCCTCCCGGCAGAACACTCCCAGAAATCAGCCTCCAGTCTCAGCTGGGGAATGACACGCAGTGTTCAAGCCACCCAGAACTAAATTATTCAAAATATGCCACTGTGCTGGCTTTGAAACCAAAGCTTCCCCCCAGAAAGAAGGCAGGGTAAATAGGAGCTCCATTATCAGCAGCATTGCCATGGAAGGAGATGCAGCACCACAAGTGAGGGAGATAATGACATGATTAACGAGGCAGCACGGGTGGCAGGAGATGCCCTCCATTATGCCACAAGCCTTAATGCAAGGAGACATGTTTATAGACTGAACCTTCTCCAGCTCTGCTTCTTCCTACTTTATTATTTATGTCAGTGCATTAAGACTAATGGAATAAAGCTGAGGCACTCTAAAAAGTGGTAGGGGTTTTTTAGGCGCAAATACAATTTTTAATCTTGACCCAGCACCTTGCACACTTCACTGTTTGTTGTCCTGAGCTGCAGCAACAGGCTGGGCAGGCCACGGGCCAGACTGGACAGTCACTGCCTGACATCCCCAGCCCAGCTCTGGTGCTGCCTGTCCCTCATTTCTGAGGCTGGGGACAAGAGACCACCTAGAGATCATCATGGTCAAACTCACATGGACAGTCAGAAAGTTTTCTTAAGTGCTGAGATGAGAGGTTTGACACTTTCCAGAACTGCTTGTCAGCGCTGCCCCGGACACTGTTAATATGCAAATGCCCAATCTCTTGCTCTCCCTTTTGAATTCCTCTAGTTTTCAGAGCTCCACAATCTCCTGAGGCAATGAGTTTTGCAGCCTAAACACTTTTCATCTGATGGTATAAGGCATTAAATATCTGTAGTACCAGGACACATGATACTCTCATTTACCACCACAGAATTATGGTTTATGTGGTTTTAGACATGTCTTATTGGAGAATCTCAAAATCTTGTATTAATATTAATTACATTTCAGGGATTCTACATTATGAGGAGACATAATGTGTAAGTCCATTGAGAACTGAGATGCAATACACTCTGGGTGGGATTGCTGTGCTTATCTGGACCACAGAACTCAACAGAAGACACAAACATGCAGGGTCAGTCTCACAGCCAGGAGACAGACAGGCTCTAATCACTATTGCTACAAGAAAAATATTAATAAAAACAAAGCAAACCAAAACCCAACACACAACAGGGAGAAGAGCTGTTCAGCTGGGGCTGTATTTCAGGCCAAGTTCCTGCACTCAGATCCCTGCTTGCTCCCAGGTCAACTAATTGTACACAAAGTTTGTGTCCAATTCTCTGCTGGGGACAATATCTCCTGTCACAGCAACATCTCTGCTGGTACAGATGAGGCAGACGAGTTCTCATTCAAAACAGGGGCTGGGTCTGATATTACCTGGAAAAAGTAGCATAGGTGATACCAGCATGAAAGAGTAAGGGGAGTTGAAATGTTTCTGCTCTGTATGTGGACAAAAGCCCAAGGAATTATCTCCATCACAGGATGATGATGCACTTTCTGTCCCAGCAGTAACTCTGGAGAATGTTACACAGCAGCTGCTAAACTTAGACAGTCTTGAATCAGCAGGACAAGGTAACTTTCGTCCAAAAGATTTTGAAAAGTCATTACAAAAACTGATTTTCTGCAAGTCTGGGAACGCTGGAAGAACATCAAGATCTGCTTTTTACCTTTCTCCCAGTTTTGAATCAGCAATTCAGCCCTTCCAACCACAGCTCCAAAAGCCCTGTCCAAACACAGTGACAGGCACCCACCCTGCTCCCAAAGATGCCAGGCAGGAATGTAATGGGACACGGCAGGGCTGCTGGTCTGACAGCAACCCACAGCAAAGGAAGAGATGACTGATGGTGAGTAACACGCACCTGAAGGAGGATTGGTCTAATATCAGTCAGGGCAGGCAACAAAAATCAGGTTACGTCCAGCTGATATTATGTGGATGAGAACACAGCCCTGGTCAGGTTATAAGACAAGGTCAGACTGTAACTGCTTCCTGCAGGGTGTCTGACTGCACCACACAGCCCTGGCTCTGAGGACTTACTGTGACACAAACTCAGCCTGTCATACACTCAATGTGCTGAAGTCTGGCCATTTGACAGGTCTCAAAAATAAAACTAAGGCAGAGAGAGCTCCCATCACATGGCAATGCCACTAATGGGGTCCCATGAGAATTGCTTCTCGCTCCTACCGGATTCTCATTTGTGACTTAGCAGCAGTCTGCATCATACTCACAGATGAGTTAAAGCAGCAAGTTACTAAGCATGAGCTGGATCTTTTGGTAAATCTGGGTGCTTGCAAACAATACATATTACAATAAAAACAAAGAGACAGCCATCTGGCCCGGAGCCAAGAATGCCAGCCAGCTCACAGGACAGGGAATGCCATCTTCAGCAGCAGCCACTGGGGGGAAAACAGCCTTGGTTGTTACAGTGACAGCGCTCAAGGTAACGCTGCCTGCTGAAAAGGAACCGTGAAGGGTTGCAAATGAGGTGCCATCACCTCTTCGGCACTTTGTGACTGGTACAGTCTGACTGGCTGCACTGATGGGCTCAATTCATTATCTTGTGAAAGGGAAGGTAAAGCAATGACTTGGTCACTGTCCAGAGTAACAGAAAATTGGCAGTACAGGAATCTCCTCTGAGACAAAGGTCAAAGAGGTCAGAACTGGGCAGCTTTAGATTAGAGTAAGTTGATTATTTTTTACTATTACTAAGTGAAATGTCTCACTAAAAGTTTAACAATTGAATTGCAAGTTTTCCTGGGAGATGAGGAATGGTCGAGGTCAAGCAGAAGATCACCCAGAAAATCCAGCCTTCATTACGAGAGACTGGACAATCCAAACAGTTCCTTTCTGACCTGACTGCAGCTATTAGGGCTCAGAAAAACTTGAGCCAAACGGATGCTTTAGAGCCCCAACTAACAAGTGCCACAGCACAGGTACAGCCAGAATGACCCAGCTCTGCTGGAAATCAAACCATGCTCCTGGTTAGAGCAACAGCCACAGAGCAAAACTCTTATTAAACAGATTGGGAAACATATTTAACTCATGCTGGTCTTACAGCTGACTTTACTCAGTCAAGGGGACTAGAAGCTGCTAAAGAAACTCCTCTGTTTTCCAAGCTGAACTGGAGCAGAAGGCAATGTCAGCCTTGTGAAGAGGAGGCAGAGGTACCACATGATTCCCTTGAAGGCACCTGGTGTTACAGTGCAATGACACAACCATCCCAAAGGTATCACAGGCAGGCTGCTTCCAAACTGAGCTGGGAGCATTAATTATTCTCTAACTTCTACCATTTAAATGCCTGAGAGCAAGAAATCCTGGCTTGCATCTTTCCAGGGTGATCACAGGGGTTCCAGCTGCAGAAAGGAGCCAGGTTGCTGGAAGCTGTGGTGTTTTGCATTGCTCCTTAGGAGATCTATCCAAATCAGGGCTGGATGACACCCAGACTGCAGGTTCCCTGCATGCAGGGCTGCATTGGTAATTTCTGCAGTGTTTACACTTTCCCAGAGTCTGCTGTGTCAAATATACTTTGGTTTAAGGGTAGAAGAGATTTGTCCAAGTGCCAAAATTGCACAGCCACAAATCGGAAAAATCAAGCTGCATTTTGGATTTTTATATGCCCTTAGTGGATACAAGAGACAAACGCAAGGCAAGGCACAATGTTTATGGAGTTCTGTCTGCCACAAGTTTTCAAACAGGCAGAAAATGTATCTGAAGTTTTAAAGCAAATCATGACTTAATAAACTCCACAAGAGGAATGCAACTCCCTTCTTAGAGAGAAGTGGTGTCCATGCAGGGTTCCCAGCCCAAGCCTTGGTGGAGCACAGCAGTTCTCCCTGCAGGTGACCAAATGCAGGGCTGGCCTGGGGTTGGCTGTGCCCTGCAAGGTGCAATGTCTCTGTGGGGCACAAACACAATGAACAGGGAATCCACTTTAACAAACCCTGACAAAAAACTACAGCAGGGTTTGAAATCCCTCTTTGAGACAGTTAGCAGGGAAAAGGGTCCTTCTTACAGGACTGACAGGTCTTCACAGAGCCTGGCCCTGCCTGGGCTGTATCAGGAGCTCCTCTTAGGCTCAGCAGACAGCAGCAGATAGTCCCTTCACAGCCTCCCACGCAGCAGAGAGCTCATGCTGTCAGTCAGACCTGCACTCACTCACACAGCCCGTGCCTCTTTCCACCTCATTCCTGCCTCCCTCCCTGCTCTGATCACATTTCCCACGTGTGCAGGGCTCACACAGGCTTTCAGAGCACCTGCTTCCTCCCACAGGCCTGTCCATCCACTCTTCCCAAGCTCTAATATTGCCCTTTTGCTTGAACAGACTGGTTTGAATGCAGTTTAACCCCTCAGAGCTGAAGCCCCCCATGGGCACCCCGGGGCCAGCAGCCCTCCCACCCCGTTTCCTACAGGGAGCTGCAGGGGCACAGCAGCCCAGGGGAGCTTTGGCAAAGGCCTGTGGTCCTTATTTCCTGTGTCTGCATCACAAGCACAGGGTTGTGGCTGCCCTGAGAAACAACAAGCCCTGGCTACTCCAATTCACGAGCTCTATTTCCTGGGTAACACTTAAAACACACATCCAAGTGCAGAGATGGTCTTCCAAAACTGATACAGCCTCAATGTGGATGATTTAAAAGAAGGAAGCAGAGAAGACACAGGCAACAACCATAATTACAGAGCCAGCATAATTAAGAGTATTCACGTTATGTTCCTCAGGAATGAGGAAATCAAAACAACCTCCACAAAGAGTCACCTGAGAGCTGCAACTGCTGCAAACAAAGGGGAAACAAGGCAGGAGAGAGAGACAGAAACACATGGAACAGGAAGGTTAGGGAATGGCAAACCTCTTCCTATTCCTGTGCATCAAGCTGCATCTCTGGGAACTGTGAAAAGAGTGGGGAAAAAAAGTCTTCTCACCTGCAAGGTAACTAGAGAGACAAATCCACCCCAAACAGTCCCACCAGGCTTCCAATGGGGATTAATCAGCCCATCAAGTGGGGCCAACTTCTAGCAGAGCATCCTCCCAGAGCACACTGCAGACTGCTGAGCTGTGGCTGGTCACAGAGAAGGGAGTGCAGGGGCACAAAGGGAGGAGTGGGGAAGGGGCAGGAGGAGAGGGCAGCCCAGACTGGCTGGGAGGAAGCCCAGATGAATGGAGAAAGGCAAGCAGGGAGGTGAATGAGCAAGAGGTGATGAATGGTGGGGAGGGCATGGCAGTTTTACACAGGGCAGAGAGCAAAGACAGACCTGAATGGGGAAGACTGAAAGATGCCGCTTGAATGGAAGGGGAAAGAGGGGGAGAAATGGGGCAGGGAGAGAGCTGAGCAGCACAAAGTGAAACAGTGCAGACAGAACAGCTTCCCACATGGACTTGACAAGGCCTTAGACAGAGAGACAAGTAACACAGCATGAACTTTAATCCAGGAGCAGAAAAGCTGCCTCGAGCAGACAGGGCCGACCATCGTCTGTCCCGCAATAATCCCCCCACCATCGGGCACCTTCTTTGCTCCCACACAGCAAATTCTCATGAACCCAGAGCAAATCCAAAGGCAGCCCCCAAAGGTCAGGCTGCCCCCATCAAAGGGAACTGTAGCAAAACTGAGCCAATGACATGGAAACAACCGACGGGATAAAGCACCAAGATAATCACCAGCAGCCGCCCAAGGGACGCAACTGTAGCATTGTTCTAAAGACAGGACAAGGTGCAGTTTCTATGTGTGGTATTGGTTATCAGCAGTGTTATTTGCAGGGCTTGGCTCCCATTTATAAAGCCAAGAGAAACTTTTTCAAAACAAAACTTTTCCAAGCAAAGAGATCTCCTGAGATTTCACTCGTGCCAAGACTTTCCCAAGAATTTGCCTTAGCTTTGAACACTGATTGTTTGTAAGACGTTCCTTCAGATCCTACAAGGCCAAAACACGGGCTGGTCTGTGCCTCAACTTGAGACTCTCTTCTGCCCCTTCTTTTTTGGTGTTCCTTGCACCAAGCAAAGGTAACAATACCAGTGTGGGTGATTTTAGGGAAAAAATGTGAGTGTCCTGGACTCAGAGCACAAGCAGCATCTGATCTGAGAAAACCATAAGGATTTCTCCCCCTCCAGCCCCCCAAAGAAAGAGCAAAGGAATACCTGAGAAATCTGGACTGGATTATCAATTCCTCTCAGAGAGGTCCAAAAGCATAAGGACAGAGATTTGGGATCTGGCCATTAGCAGTCAGGTCTCCAGCACATAGTGCACTGTGAAATGGTAATTTGTGCTCTTTATGATTCACAGTGGTACCACCTCCTAAGGAGTTCCACTTTTGAACTGGGAGACAGGCAAAGTAATTCACCCAATTACTGAGTTATGAATTACCAACCCAATTCACACGAAGTAACTCACCCAAGGATGCAAGATGCTTAAAACACTACTGGAGCTGAGATGAGCTCCCTGTGCTCCAGCCCCCTGCATGCCACACTCCTATATTGTCACCTAGTAACTAAGTAATAACAATTCCAAACTGCCAAATACTAGAGGGGAGTTTTGAAGGAGGGGAGAAGACAAAAGTCAAAGCACCTCCAGGAGGCAGCTAAGCTTGGTGATATCCACAGGCAGCAAGGGAAGACGCCCAAGTGTGGGAGTGTCTCCTGGAAGCAGCAGAGAGATGAAGAGGTGGGTGTGGGTCTGTGCAGGAACACACAGCAGTGCCAGAGGGGCACAAAGGGTCTCCCCAAGGGCTGCTCTGCCAAAGCCTGAACATTGCAGCTTCACAGGCCAGCTGAGCCCATGAGGAACCACTGCTGCAAACAGAAGAGTGCCTTGGGTTTCCATCTGCCAGCCTGGGCACAGGGAGATCGTATTACATGTGGCACTGGGGGGAAGGGAGAGAGAATATGGGTAATTCTCAATTCAGTAAAAGGAGTGTGAGCTGTGCAGCTGCTGCAGTGCAAGCAAGTCCTACCAGCACTAGCTAATGCTTTGGGTCAGGAGATCATACCATTGCAGCCTGCTTCCTGACTTCTGCTTCATCCCAGCTGCTCTCCTCTTGCTTTAGTGCCTGCCTGCAGGAACAGCTACCTCTCTGGAAAAAATCCAAACACAGGGAGGAGAGGTTACGTGTGCCTGAGGGAAGTGACAACACAAGGCAGGTCACTGCTTAGTCTAAAAGCATTCAAGGAGGGTCAACACCTACTAAAAATAAACACATAAATACACATAACACACTATGCAGGAAAAGGATTTACTCAGATGGGACAGCTAGGCGTGCTCGGGGTTCCTGGAATTTGCATCTCTGGAAAACTGGCAGCTATTCCATCTTAATCAGACAGCCTTGTGCTGCCAATGGCTGGGAGCTGACAAGTTATCCTCCTTCCAGGAAGGGCTGCTGTAGTAGGGACCAAAACTGGCCTCTCTTCTCCATGCCACAGCCAGCCTGGGGACTCCAGTTCTTTCCTGCTCCCCAAATCTAAGTGTCCTGTATCAGTCAAGGCAATGCCACTCCCACAGGCTGGACAGTCTTCTTATGCAAATGAACCCGGGGTAACTGGGACAGTTACAATCAGTCCCTGACAATGTTTGCTTTTGTGCACACCAGTGGTAAATAGAGACTGAGCTGCTTTCTAAGAACGAGGTGAGGGGAGAGCTGCAGGGAGGGACACAGCTCAGCTTCTCACAGGGCTGATGAGGAAATAAGAGCCGTTTAAACACATCAGTGCTCTCGAAAGTGTCGAGCTGATGGGCAAGGCAGAAGGCAGATGCTGCAAATAAAAGTAACTGGCTGGAAGTCTCAGAAATATTCTGGGAAGCACAGCCACTGTGGCAGGTCTGTGGAGCTGTGCCCCTGCATTCTAACCTTCATTCCACAGACAGAAAACTTCCAGAGCATTTATCCCTCTCAGGATCCCAGCCCACAAGATCTAGAGCTCCCAGCAGAGCCAAGGCTGGACAGGACACAAACAGTTCAGCCAGAGGAATTGCTGGGAGTCTCCAGGCTGCAGGAGTACAGGGGCTGGGCAGGATCTGTCACTCCTTGGCCTCAGCCCCATGAATTCCCAGATATGCTCTACTTTTGTTGTGCCCTTCAGGGCCCACTCAGCAGCCGTGGAAGAAACCTAAACAAAAAGCAACGGCCCCCTGAAATCCTGTCATGCAAACAAGACTCTTCCCACCCATTGCCACAAGGCCTGAATGGAGAGGGACTGAGCCCCCCCTGCCCAGCCCTGCCTGGTGGTCTTTTTGTCTCGTGACCTTCCCCACACAAACACAACCCCACAACAATCAGAGAGGCAACAGAATGCGCCAGCGCCGGCTTTCCCAGCCCTTCAAGGCAAGCTGGGCAGGGAAGGGGGGAGAGCTGGGGAGGGCTGAAAGGATCTGGGGATGAAGAACTGATAGGATGGGCAAGGAAACACCAAGTAATGTTTTAATTTCTACTTGGACAGTCCCATGAGCCAGGATAAAAATGGTTTTAATGAAAGAAACAAAAGAAATGTCATCTCGAATGGCTTAAAGGGACATGGGAATACCAGCCAGAGGGATTTCCATACCCAAATAAATAAATAAACAATGCTTCTAAACCCTGTGAACATCTTTTAATGTTCCCTCCAAGAGGCCCACAAAATCAAGCCCCTTGGTGCAAACTCTGCTGGCTTTACTTGGCTAGCTTTGAGATTTAAAGTCTGGATTAGATATAAAGGTTTCCCTTTAGGCTGGAGAAAGACTATTTTGCAATCGCTGTAGCTGTAGAAAGCACCAACACACATGGAAACCCTCCCTGGTGTGACACCTTCAAAGCATAGCCTGTCCTGAACATGGAAAAAGAGATCCCTCAGCTGTGGTACTGACAGCCAGGAGGAAATGTGCCCCCAGGCCCCAGAGTGTCCTTGAAAGGTAACAGGCACCTTTTGGCTGCTGCAGGACATGTATCACCTTTGGGAATGAGCAACAAGGGTTGCCAAGGACTTCTTAGGAGCAGATCAGGAGACCAACCCTGTAAGGGGAAACTCCTCACCCTCTGAAATGTCGAGGGATTCTCCCATGCTCCCTGGGCAGACATTGGAAGAAATACAGACTCCACGGGCAAGCAAACCCAATAAAATAAAATGAAACACAATCTCCCAGAGCCTGGATTCAGGGAGCTTAGCAGGGCCCTTGGCTACGCTTCAGGGCACTGAAATACATCCCAAGTACCTTTACAAGGAAAGGAGGCCGTGCTTTTGCCAAAAGCCGAGATCTGTGTCCCATGAAATCCTGGCAGCTGAGGCAGTAAGAGAAAGCAAAGCCATGGGGAAGCACTGGTGTGATTTACAGACACATTCAGCCACGTGGGGAGAGTGACACAGTAATAAGTGACATCTCAACTCCCTCTGCCAGCCCCCCCAGCGCTGGTATCGTTACCACAGCCTGAACCAAACCACTGCGACCACACAGTGAAACCACCCGAGCAGGTGTGAACTCAGGTGCAGGTGGTGTGAACACACAGAAGGTGCTGACAAAGGCCACGTACAGCAGTTGGGTGCAGGAGGCCTCCCCCAAAGCCAGCACTCAGTGTACAGGTCACATCTGGCCTGCTGTGCTCGGTGACAGGGCACGGAGCTGCAGCTGAGTCTTGCCCATGGCCTGACATGAACTGGAGTCGGTGGCAGAGCAGCAGCACTGAGCTTGCACATGACTGGCAAACTTCCCACAGCAAGGATACTGCCTCCTGTCAATCCACTCCAGCCCTAATCCTCCATGGAAAGATCCCCTCAGCACCGTGCTAAGAGGCAATCTCTCAGGCCAGACGTTAACAATTAATGATAGTGGAGATGACAGAGGAAGGGACAGATGGAGAACAGATATAACCAGGCTCTGCTCACTGAGTGACTTGGAGGAGCTGGACAGGAGATATAAAGACAAGATTTTTAGCTTTGGTTAGCCCTCAGTGAAGTACCACACATCAGCATGCTTGGGACAGCAAAAAACAAGCCAGGCCAACTCCCATGGCCATCACCCTCTTCTCTCACCACTTCTATGCCAGCAAATCTCACTACACAGATAAATATTTGTTGTAGTAAGTAGGGAAGCACAACATACTGGTTGCTTAGCTGAGGTTAATTCCTGTCCCATCCCGTCCTATTTTATTGCATTAAAAAATTAATTATAATGTACCTTAGTCTTTATTATGTCAATGAAAATTATATGGACATTTTCATTGACCAGTGTTGCTTCCTTCAATTCTCACTCTACAGAGTTTGGAGGCACCTAAAGTAAAAATTATTTCAGAAACTGCCAGCTGGTGTCACCAGAAGAAGCAGGTCCTGGTGAACAGCTCCATTCACTCCTCCCTTCCCAGGCTCTGTGGTCCTGCTCTCAGACAAGCTGAAGTGAGAATCCCTCCCACACCAAGGAAATGGGGCAGTCTAGATAAGTTGGATCTGTGGTGGGGGCTGAGGGGAAGGAGGGGAATTTCAGATGGAGACACTGCTCAGCCTGACCCTGGCACACATCCCTGTGAGAACACATCAGGCAGAGGTGGGGGCAGCACCCACAGAGCTGCACGTTGTTACAGCAACAACAGACTTTCCACGGCCAAACTGTGCTGCACCGAAATCCCTGGCATCTGGTGGCCAAGGAAGACACTAGCAAAGACTTTTTGCCTGATATGAAAGATGCTGGCTGCTAGCAAGGCTTGGATCCAGCACTTCACCTTAGAAAATATTAAAATAAACCACAGAAGCCTCAGGAGAGAAGGTAATTTCAGCCTGGATGTTCCTTTCGCCTTGGCACAACTTTATGGTGCGTAGCACAATATTCTCCCGGCGTATTTGCTGCCTCCCCTTCAGCCCAGGCTGCCAGGAGGGAGGAAGAGCTGAAGGATTTGTCTCTCAGTGCTAAAGGGAAAAGCAAGAAGCACCAGTGATTTCCCTCACAACCTCCCGCGCTTGAAAAATTAAATGTATCACACGAATGCTCTCCCATGGAAGGGGTGCACATTGTGTGAGCTTCCTTTAATGAAACCCTCGGCGAAAGAAATTGAATATTTCTATGTCTGCATGCTAAAAGAAACACTGTAAAATTAAAATCAGTAGAAGTCCTTTCCCTTCTGGAACCAGTAATGAAATTAGAGTGGGGCCTGAAGGAGGCAAACGAGGCCCCTTCAGAGGGACCAGGATTTCAGCTTGTGTTTAAAACCCCACAGTGGCAGATCTGTATTTATTTTAATGACCCACCAAATCCTTTTAGTCCTCTATATCCCTCAGTGAAAGCCTAATAATGAAAAATTATCTACTAGAATTTGGCTTTTCCTGAAAAACAGTATCTGAGCAGATCTCCAAAGACAGCTATTTCTGTGGATACCACAAATTGGGACTGCAATACTCTGTTTTCAGATATCATTGCGTTTCACATTTTCACAGCTTCCTTGGAATAACATTTGATACAGAAAAAGTTGAAATGATACTCACAGACAAGAGAACAGCCAAGCCTCTGAAACCACAGGGCCTCTCCATTTGTATTGCTTTTGTAACAAATATAGCCTGAGTCACAGAATTCCAAGTAAGAGATCCTCAGGAGACCAAAGCAAACCAATGCCTTGCAACATTAAATGCATTCATTTTTATGAGCATCAAATTCCGCCTGCTAATGGCTCAGTCATCCTCTGCAGCTCCCAATTTCCATTCCCAGCCTGCAAGCTGCCCAGGGGCCAGGGGACACGAAATACAGGAATACATTAAATCTGAGAAAGGAACCTCATGTCCATCGTAATTCAGCTTAATGGCCACATTTTCTTTGGGAGCAGCAGCTGAGCCCTCCCTGACCACCACATGCCCCAGATGCAAAGGAGCCCTGAACCCTCTACTGTAACTGTGCTTCACACAAATGAATCCCATTCAAGCCCTGCACAAAGAGGGGATTCCTTGGAGTCACCTTTTTACCAAGTCACCAAAGCCCTTGCTATTTTACATGGACTAAATCCAAAGGCCTGAGCCTCACTGTGGAAGACAGTTTATCTGGACATACATTAAAATCCTGGAACACTTTGTCAGTCCTTTGCCAAGGCAGGCAGCATTACCAGCTGTAATGTAACAGCAGTTTTGATCTTATAACAGCCAGAGTGGTGCTGGTACAGCTATTATTCCTCCTGGAACAGAATCATGGCCTGATATCACACCCAGTGCACTCTTTCTGCACGGGTGAGAGAGAGCTTCTCAGCAGCATGTGCCCAATCCATGTGCCTCTCCAGTGCCCAATCCAGGATCCATTACAGCTCTGGCAAGGAAAAAGGCTTCTATTTTAAGCTTGATGAAGAGGCAACTGGGTGCTGCAGGATGGACATGGGGAAAAGACTCCTGTAAGCTGGTTCTTCTTTTTCTCCACTGGGCACCACACAGGCAGACAACACCACGAGGAATGAGAGGCAATCTCATGATCAAATGGATTCAATTCCTTCTTTTTAGGTCTGTAGCAGCCTGTCCCCCATGGTAACAGGATATGGCCACTGATCTCCTTATTCCATGTTCCCATCTGTGAAACTAAATGAGCTGGTACTGGAGCACAAGCTTTGAAGTCCTGGAAGAGGAAGGGCTATTGCAGTGCTGAGTAAGGCCAATTCCCTACAACCCACAGCTATGGTGGTGGGACAAGCAAAAACCCTGAGGGGCAGAAGAATGTGAAGGAAACTGAAAAGCTCAGAGAAAAGATGAAAGAAAGTGAACGTGGGAAGTTAATACTGCTTTGAACAGTTACTGAGCAGAAATCCTTCCCCAAGTGACAGAACTGCAATTAGCAATCAGGGACTCTGGGTCTGGCATCCAGGCTCTCAGGCAAGGCCCACACCTCCCAGGAGATCCAACTGCAGGGCTTACTCAGAGCCATCTCACAGGCATCAGCAATATTTCAGAAAGGAAGGGCAGGAGCTGTTAGTTGAGCAGTGGGGAGGAAGCAAACACTGCTTGTTTATTCACACAGGTCTTGCTACTTGAACCTTTTGCTTCCATCAGATGTCACAGTGATAAGTACCTGTTTAAGAAAAAAAATCAGGAACAAGAGCAAACCCACCCCCTGCAGCTAATCCAATTAAGACACGGGATAAAGTTGTAGAGGTTAATCAGATCTGAGCCTTTGGGTCTCTCTCTGCTGCTGCTTAGTGACATATCTGGTGAGCAACACCAGTGAGAGGAAGGCCAGCCAGGAACACCGAGGACCTGGCCAGCCCTGAGAGACAAGTGCTGCTGCTCCCCCCTTTTCTGCTCCCCGGGGCAGCAGGCAGAGGAGCACAGGGCAGGGCAGCCCCGTGGGAGGGCTGCTGGCTCAGAGCTTGGCTGTGCCCTTGAGCCTCCTCAGGTGCCAGGACGCTGTGACCGATGGGCTGCCTTAGACACCCCCTGCAGCAGAGCAAGGTGTGTCTGCAGGGCTGTGCCAGGCTGGAACCAGGATGGAAATGTACTCAGCAGGGAAAAGTTCTGCCTGTACAGCTGCAGGGAGCTCCTGTGACCTTGTGTTTCATTAGGTGGAACTCTGCGTGTGCCCAGCCTGCAGCAGGGCAGGGGAGGGCTGTCCCTGCTCAAGGGGCACCAGCACAGACACCATGTGGGCTGTCACGAGCAGCCAAAGGAAAGCTGAGCTGGGCTTGGCACTGAAGTAGCTCCACCGGTGCTGGAGGGACAGGGTTCAGTGCTGCTATGGGAATGCTGCTCCTGGCACACTCCTGTCACATCCTGCCTGCTGCCTGGCCTGAAGCCCTGGCCTAAAGCTACCTTGCAAAACTTTTCTCCAGCTCATGCCTTCCTGTAGAGCCAGATCTGCTCTGCCCCTCTCCCTCCTCCTCCCTTTAGGGTAAAAAGAAGCCTCAGCCCTTCTTGCTTAGAGCAGCACCTGCACTTTGGGGGCAACAGCTTGCTGTCCCCAGCACCACAGCCCCGGGTGCAGGACAGTCAGCAGGGAAGGATGGACCTGCTCTGGAAGGTGCCCTCCCCCCCGGCCCAGCAGCCTGGGCTCAGCTCAGAAGGGCACATACAGTGGGGAGAAGAAACTTTTTCCACATCCATTTCTTCTGGGCAGGGAATACACTTGGAGCAGAAATTCCCCTTCTCTCCTGGACAATACCTGCCAGCCTGTCAGGAGGACAGATGGAGCAGGGACTCCCGTGGGATGGCAGAACTGGAGTGACAGAAGATGATGAAAGGTGTGTAAGCACCATTCTGACAGTGATGCCAATCTCACTGGCTGCCAGAAATATTGTCTCAGGCAAGTGATTCCTAATCCATGACCACCATCTTCCCCCCAGAAGGGAATTGATACCACACTAGACTTTGCCAGCCCCCTTTGTTAAATTTTCCTTCCTTCTTGGTAAATTCCTTAATCCAAGGACAGTGATTGCCACTGTTTTTCAGTTTCTCAAGGGAACTAAGATCTGTTGCCCCCAAAATCAGAACTTCTGCCCTTCCTGAAGGAAGTTTTATCCTTCCTTTATAGACAAAAAGTTTTATAGCACTCAGCTATGAGGAGAAAAACTACATTTTCATACTCTGGACTTGAAACACAGAACATTTTAGATTAAAAATAGCTCCCTTTTTCACCGTCTGCCAGATCTGGGAGGGAGGTGAAAATCCACAGGGACTTGATTTGATGCGTGAAAAGCAGAATTCTATAGCAGTGAGTATGCACACTCTTATTTTAGGTTAATAATAGCTCTGCAATAATACTTTGCTTTGTGGAGAAAACCAAAGCTTGGGATAGAAACACGCTGGCTGAGGCTCTGGTACTGAGTACCATGACAACAACTCAAGCACATCCCTCAGAAAAGGGGAGGGGACATTTTAAAATAAATAAATAAATGAATAATTGACTCTAACAACAATAATTGACTCTAACAACACAGAGTTAAACATCCAGTACGAGAGGCTACTGAGTAATGCAGGAGGGATGGGACAGAAAGAGGGTTACCTCAGTAATTTGATTAAGGGAGAAGAACAGCCAGTCATTCCCTTTCCCTGAATCGGTGTAGGATGACAGAGGCTGGATCATCTATCCATTGTTGATAAGTGCCTGGCCACTGGCAAGGAACACAACACCAGGGCACTCAGAAACATCCCTGCTCTGATGTCAACATCCCAGCTGGCACACGCTGAGCAGCCTCAGCACAGGGAGGGGCAGGTCCTGAGCAGGGCTGACTGTTTGCCTGCTAACAGCACAAAAACACCTTGGGGCTCCCACTGGGAAAGAGCTCATTTAGCTGCACCTCCCAGGGAGCAGGGAATGACCTCAGCCAGGCTCCAGCACTGGCACTGCAGAGAGCACCTTCCCTTGAATGAACCGTGTGCGGAACTCAGGAGGGTTGGACTAAGAGAAAACACCCGATGCAGCTTTGTGTAAAACCTCCACCCACACAGCAGCTACATAATTAATAAGGATGAAGGAGAACAGTATCCTGGGCTGGTGTTCAGATCCTCAGTGATCAGCAGAGCTTGTTATATGCTGTTCAGCCTGAGAAGCCAGCAAAAGGGACATACTTCACACATGGCACTACATGCTTGGTCATTAAACACAGGCTTGGAACCCATAAAGTCACTGCTGCTTGCAAGTGTGGAGCAATTTTTTAAATAAACTTGTTTGTTTTGCAGTAGGCACAAAAGTTAATTAGTTTTCATAGTTTTATTACTCCACATGGTCAAATAACAGCCTGGAGCTTCCAGTCAGCTGGAACCGCATAAGGCCCAGAGAATTCTTACTGTGCTTTTCAGGACTGTTCGCTGGGCTCATAAATCAGCAGCTGGCACACGGCTCCTCTGCCCCAGCTTTTCTTGGCCACCAGTACCAACACTAAAGGACCCCATAAATCAGTGCAGCAATGGCAGCTCTCAGCTCATGGGCCACAGAGGGAATAAAGCTGGAAGAAGCTGTTTCAGACACATGAGACAATTCTTTGGGATGCATTTTGGCTGTCACCACCCTGGGGGAAGTCATCCAGTGCACCTGTTTTGTTGAAGGGGACTCTGGTTCATAGAGCCCTAGAGGAGACAACACCAGAATATTTAACATGTGGAAGGCATGAGAGCAATCCTGCACACACACACATCTACCAAAGACCTGCCCAAACAGTTCCCAAGGCTGGCAAGTCCGAGTGTGATAAAGCAAACTTGCAGCTCAATAAAGATTCTTCAGACACTTTATTTAGGTTGGAAGGAAGTTATTCCTCCAGCTCTGGTCTCCAGGCACAGCTCAGAGACCAAGGACAGCAGCAGCAGCAGGACAATCTCCCCTGCTCTCAGAGCAGTCTCCTCCAAAGGGGCTCCCTAATGCACAAATCAATGCAAAATAAATCTTTCTCTGAGACCCAAATACTATTGTCAGAGGACACATGAAGGAAAAATGTTTGTGCCTTCCCTGCTGACGGGGAGGAGAACCCAGAGACATAAATCCAGGACTGTGTGCAAAAGCAACTCCTCCATCAGCAACCAGGGAGCCGAGGGAAGAGGCAGCAGCTCAAACAGAAGAAAGAACCACAACAAACACTTTGATTTTCCTCCCCAGTGCAAACGACCAGGCTGAAAACCAACATCCTTCCATGGAGGCCACTGCCTCCAGTGGGAAAAGATGCTCAAGGCCCAGTTCCCATTATTACTCAGTGTGAGGGTAAGTAAACATGTGAGAGGAGTGGCAGGAAGACAAGCATTTGGCTCTGGTTCAGAGCCAAGGGGCAGAACTAAAAACCTACTTTGCTTTCTAAATCCCTTAGGGCACGTCCCCATTCTGGTACCAGCCCCAGCAAAACATACAATCCATGTCAGACACATAAAGCACCCAGGACAACAGGCACACTTGTTTTCAAGTGCTTTGCTAGACCAGGTCAGAGCACACAGGATCAGCTCCTCCAGTAGTTCTTGTGAAACTTTTTTCTGTTTTCCACCTTCTATAATATTGTTCCTGTCTCTGCCAAGGGTAACCATGGCCACATCTCACTGGCTTTAGGCTGCCACCAACAAACACTTCCATGCAACTGTACATGACACACAAGTGCTACACAAACCATGGTCTCCACCATCACCTGGACCTGTCGGTGAAGGACCACAGAGGCAGGGAGGTGCTTCCTCAGGGAACACTGCCCTGAAAAAGTGCACGAAACCAGAGGTTTGATGATCAATAGTCACAACCAGCTTTGCCTCCAGCAGCCTCATTCATCTTTTCCTCGTGCAACTCAGGAAACTCCAGAGTATTCGCTCCTCACAGAGTACGTTCAGTATCAAAGCACACAAAGAACAGTTTCTGGGGATAAGATTGATTCTGTTTGTTTAACATCAGTTCCACACATCCTTACTCTTCTCACCAGCAGCACAGGGTCACTGCAGACAGCTGTTCCTAAGCAACAGGACCATACACTTCAAATACATTCTCTGTGTCTTGCTAGTGCTAGGTTTTACTTCTGGAGTTGAAAGAATTAAAGGTCCAAGTGAGACTCGGTGTCATCACAAACATTTGGGACTTTCACTACACATTTCACCAAGACATGTTGACTCTGGTCAACAGAATATCCCTGGGGTCACCACGAGCAGCTGAATCGGGGTTGATGACACTGCTCAGGAGACTGGGAGAGAGAAAGGAGTGACTGTCCCAAGTGCTACAGCTAGAACAGACAAACACTGCAGGGTTTGAGTCACATCAAAATGCAGAGCATCCAGAGATCAGCTTTCCTCAGCAGCCTGTATGTACAATGCTGCAGGAAAACAGCCCATAAGCTCTGTCTCACGGTACCACAGTGATTTCAGATCAGATCAGCTCGTAGTACAGAGCCTAGTGAGGAGGAGAGAGGGATCACAGCTTCCTTGGCTGCTGTCAAACTCAAACCCACTGCTGCATTTCATTTGCAAACTTGCCCCAGTACATTTGCACTGACTCCAAATACCAGGAAGCAATGGGAACATCGTACTTCCTACTGCAGAGGAGAAACATTTGCCTTCTAGGTCTTGTAGAGAGTAACTTTAAAAGCCCTGCAAATGTTACAGGCATAACCGATGGCGTAG
The DNA here is from genome assembly GCF_003984885.1 of Neopelma chrysocephalum. Classification (NCBI taxonomy): domain Eukaryota; kingdom Metazoa; phylum Chordata; class Aves; order Passeriformes; family Pipridae; genus Neopelma; species Neopelma chrysocephalum. The sequence goes on along the minus strand of NW_020897746.1, from coordinate 8,282,466 downwards.
AAAAGCACCTCCACACTGTTTCCCCTCGCTGAGCAGCTGGCTTGTTCCTCTGGAGATGGGATGATCTCTTCCCCTTCTCTGCCATGACAGCACACAACCACGGAGCACAATGCACCAGCTGATTTGCAAAACAGCATCAATCCACTCTGTGTTTACGGCTTTTTCTCCCCTTTCTTTTTAAACACGCAGGCTTAAATGTTTTTATTGCTTCACTGATTTTCTATGCGCAAGACAGGATTTGAGAACAATGCATCAGCAAGGATCTGTGTGCCTAAAGCTCATCCCGCACATTCAGCTGAAACGGCAGAGCGTGCGCTTCCCAAGCCTCCCGCTGGAGCCGGGATCAGGAAGCGGCGGAGACAGCGCGTCCCTCTCGGACACTGCAGGTTTCCAGGCAGCTCACACGTGGAAGGTACACAAATGTGTAACGAGTAGGAAGCCTCCCGAGGCTTTTTACAAACCTAGAGACATCAAGCTGCCAGTAACTCATGAGCTGTGTAGGACTGACTCAGCCTCCATCCGCTTTTTGGTGTGTTTGTTGTGACTCCTTGAAACATTTTGGGAAATGCCTACTTTTACTGGCACAAACTTAATAGTGCTGTGTTTGCTACACTGCCAATATCTGGTTCGTATTGATGGCTCCTACTCCCAAACTTTTATGCTAGGCAAAGCCAACAGTCTGTGTACAGGCTGATGGGACTGGAGAGAGGAACAATCAAGGAGCCAGGGAAAGGAGAACTGGGATAGCTCATCACAAACCTGTCACACTGCAGGGAAGGTGCAAATACAGACAACCCAGAGACCCACATCCAGCCTAAGGGCCGGTTGGTGTTCAGTGCACAGAGGCATTAGAAGACTAAGAAGGAACTTGGGGCATTTTTGCTGTTCATCTTGCGAGAGGCGAGAGGATCATTAATGACCTCTGTGTAGTTTTTCCATGCTGAGCCATCAGCCCAGGGCATCGTGGCTAAAAGCCAAATCTGGGTATAAGCCTTGAAGTGCTGGGAGATTGCCATCCCCTGTAACAACACTGGGGATGGACACGGGCTAATCCAGGCACAGTAAAAGGCATCAACCCGCAGAGGGAATAGTCTCTCAGACATCTATTAGCTGCTAAATGCCTCAGTTTCCCTCCCTGACTGAGGGAAGGATAAATTCCCCTCCCCTCTTTCCTGGGTGCTGCTCTATTCAAAAAAGCCTCTGGCAGAAGGCACTGAGGAGCTGATAATCCAAAGAGCATCAGCAAACCAATCTCCTTCAGCAAAACCAGATCCTCTCCCGCCAGCCCATTCTTCCCTTCAAGGCTGTCCACAGGGCAATGAATTTGAAGGGACTCTCTTTTTTTCCCCAACCCCATAACCCAAAGTGGAGGAGTCAAAGGGTTAATGCTGCATGACAAAGGTCAGCCCAGTTTGGGGAGGGAGGAGAAAGGGAAGCATTGTGGCCACAGACAGCAGCTCCCTGCACACAACGCCACTTGAGAAATGTAAAGTGATGGTGCTGCTCAGGGAAAAGGCCTGAGAGCCCGGCCTAAATCCCAGGGCTTTATGGCTCACAAAAGCCCAGCCCCCTGAGTCATTAATCGTGTGCTCCATGGCCGGGTCCTCAAAGAGCAGCAGATGACACAAGCCCAGCTGCTGCGCCGCCCCTCCTCAAGGTAGCGGGGCAGGGGCAGGTGCACTCCCCGCGCCCTCCGCTCGGGACTAATCTATTCTCCCGCCTTGTCCTCTGCCTTTCATCTCCCCCAGCAGCCCACGCTGACAACTGTAAATGAGATTAGACTCCAAGGCGTGGGGCAGATGCAGAACCCCCTCTGTGCATTGCCAAGAGACCCTTGTAGCTTTTAAAATGTCTGTCCCCTTTACAAAGCACAGCTTGGCGGAGGGGGAGAAGGGGGCACATTTCTTGTCACACTCTCAGAAGCATCTGATGTAGCAGACAAGGCAGACCCTGCTTTGGGGACTGGATGCTCTTGTCACCATGGACAGTCTCCCACCAGCACCCCTGATTCTCCAGTTCACCTTAGGAGATGAAGTAACAACTCTATTATTATTTCCTAATTCCCATAACCTCTTTGCAGTACCATCCTATTTAAATATGGACATATCAACACCACTCTGAAAAGGCAGTGACAGTCCAAAGTTCAGGCAAGGATTTGCACGCAACCCTGTGCTCAACCCCCCTGCCTGTACTGCTGCTCTCACTGCCATCATTTCCTATTCCTCATATTGCAGCCTGTGCTCCTGCTGCTCCCAATGACCCACACAACCCAGCAGTGAGACACAAGGTATTTGTCAGAGAAAGAGGTAAAATCTTGAGTCACAAAGCACTGCCTACAGCTCAGCAAGACCTGCCTGCAGAGGTCCTGCTGCCACAGCCGGCAGGGGTTTGCCAGCACCAATAGGCAGGGAAGCTTTTCCAAGGGAAGGGTGATGTTTAGCTCAACAGTGCCCCGGTAAACAAAATGGAATTTCTTTTACAGTGTGGGAAATAGTTTGTCCTGCCTGTGCTAAAGGCTGTCCAGAGAAAAGGAACACAGTTAACATAAAAGCTCATTGAGTTCAAAATAATTCCCTTTCTCAGTTACAACCAACCATGATAATAGCTGGCCTGATTTTATGGATTGCTTTGCAATTTCAATCGTGCAGGAACCAGCCCTGGACTTAGGGCAGCTGCAAAGTCAGCGTATTTTAAAGCATATTTTAATGTTTATGAGACCATGGCAGAGCAGGTTCAGCTGCACCCACTGCTGGTAGTGTCAGCAACTGAACTCTTCCTGGCAAGTGCATATCTCTCCAGCCTTGTTTCTGAGCTCAAGTTTTCCATTAGCTGCCCACACAGACTGGGTAACTTGGCATCTCTCTGCATTCCCCATAAATTCTGTTCATCTGTTGCCATCACACCCACGTACAAGTCTCAGGAAGGAATCTAAGATTTCTAAAGCAGCTGCAACAAAACACAGGCTGGATTGACAAGCAACAGGATCAAGGTGGTGAGCCAGTGAGGAGGGTCTTTTTGGAGAGTTTTGTGTGTATCTATTTAAAACACGTTTGTTGTCATGACTACAAACCAGGGTATGGGTGAGAAGTGAGAACTCCGAGATGAGGGCTGATAATGTTAATTCACCCTCGAAATCTCAGCAGCCATGGGGAAACAGAGAAGATGATACAAGCACTTGGCATCTAACAGGGCTGAAAGCCACTTTCAGAAGGCAGGTCTGTCCTAAGAACAAAGATCACCCTCCTGGACAGCCCCTTTCCCCCAGCACAGCCAAGGGCTGGATAATTCTGATTAGCTGCAGCCATGGCTAAAGCAGGGGCACTGGGGACACGGAGGCAAGGAAGGGCACCGAGGCCCTGGAAAGGACACAGCAAAGCAGGAACTGCCCCTCAGGAGACTCATCTGCACTCTCTCTCTAACCATGAACTTGGCTTCAGCAAGGACAGGGAGATGTTCCCATGTCCGTGCAAGGCAATTAACAGGGATCTTAATAGCCCAGAGAAGTGTGAAACTATCAGGACCTGCTCCTGGGACTGTCACATTTGTAACTCTACCAGAAGATTAACAAAAAAATGGGGTTTTGGCCAGCAAAGAACAAATGAAGAAAGCCCTAAGTGATTGCAGAGGGATGGAGAGGCAATGCCTTGCTCTGCTCAGAGCTCAGATTCCGAAGGAGCCAGCGAGGAGTGCGCAGGGCTGGCGCAGGCTCTGCAGAAGGCAGCAGATGTGTGTGTGGGGGTGGAGGGTGTTTATGAGCACAATAAATAAATGTATGAATCCCTATAAAAGTTCCCATATAAAAGTGAGTTAGAGCTGCCCGAGGGCCGCGGCCTCGTAATAAAAATCACATCTTGCAAGCACAGTATGAGGCAGCAGCTGAGCTGGAACTGTCTGGCTGCGGCACCGCAAAGCTGCGAGGCTGCTGCTCCCAAACTCTCGGGTGAAGTGCTGACCCCACTAAATGCAGGAGGAATTTTGGTACTTGGTTCAGTGTAGTCAGGATTTTGCCCTGAGAGGGGCATCATTGAACCTCAAAGAATAGGAAGCAGTTCTGGGCCTGACTTTTTGTCAAATTTAATCCTTTTTAGTTCTTAAAGAGAATCAATCTGCAAGTGGCTGAAGATGTTGGCTTGAGCCACTGACAGTTCCCAGTGTGACAGATTAGAACTGGATCAAAACAAATAAAAAATTCCTCCAGAAAGCATGGTCAGCCTCTCCTCTCCCCCAAAATAACCAAGCAAAAAGTACTTCTTTATGGCTGAGCAGCAATTTCCATCAAAAAGTTTTGAATTTTTAATTAAGATGTTGGGGGGGGTGACATTAAAAAACCAAACCCTTTAATTTTGTATGTCTAAATAGAAACCTGCTGCTTTCTTTTGGTCATGAAACTTAAATAAAAGTTTTTAAATTATCTCCCCACAGGAAAAAAAAAAGGAAGAAAGAAAGCATTAATAATAATTTTTTCCCCACTCAAAGGCTGGGGAGGGTGTGCTGACCTCTCCCTGACACTGTTTTCTGGGGTGATGGACTATGACAGCAACAAGGCACTTGCAGAGTCCCAGTCTGTGAATTCCCAACTGCTCTAACACTTTCTCCAGAGCCTCCTCTCGCTCTGCTGCTCTCCTGGGAGGTGATGAACACAGCCCCACGTGTTCCAGCTGAGAGAGGGGCTCTCAAACCTCAGTCCCAGCCCATGAGTCACAAATACATGTGCACCTTCCACCACACATTCCCACTCCAAGTGCACACACAGCCAGGTCCCAGCTCCCAGGGAGGGCTGCAACTGTTCCCAGTTTCAACACACAGGCTTTCTCCAGTTATTAAGACTGTCCTCATGTTTCACATGGATGCCAGTCAGAGCTAAACAAAATGTTCTTACGAGCACATTGCTGCTGGGAATAGCAACCTCGTTCCCTAACAAACGGCATCTTGCACTGCACTGCAGGACTAATTGCACTGCTCTGATGCTGGAATGCTCAAGGAAGACGTCAGCTTTGCCCAGGGGCAACAAGGGGCAACAAGGACATCATTGATTTATTCAGGACTTATGACTGGTTGTCACAGGTTGCATTCTCTTTGATAATAAAGCCTTACAGACAAGGTTTAAAATTCAGCTGCAGCCCTAATTGAAACATAGCTAATTACTGGAGGTCTGCCTTTACAGCCAGTTCCATTGTCACTGGGTTAATGTTCTGTAAATCCAACAGTCAAACTCTCCCTTCCCTTAAAAAGAGAAAAAAAGAAGGAAAAGCCCCCATCTACTATTCAAGCAAGTCCAATGGGAAATTACAGATTCCTCTCTTTGAGCCTGAGGTAGCTACCAGCCAACAGCCTCATCCCACAAGGGCTCAATGACTTCAAAGGATGCCTGCAGAATCAGCCTCCAGATTAAGGCCAGTGTTGGAGACAGGAGAATTCCAAGTGGCTGGAACAAACCTCCAGCCCAGACCACAAGCAATTCATTGTGCATCCACCTTTTCAGTGGCAGCAAACCCTCAGAGCCCCAGGAAATTCCAACACACCACCCAGTTGAGGTGTGACCATCACGGTTCCCCAGCTGGCTGTGCTGCAGTGCAGGCACGTGGAGCAGCACTCGGTCACACTGCCGGGGTGTGAACCAGCACTCACCAGAACAGGCAGCCCAGTTAATGGCTGGATGAGAACGGGACCCCCAGGGTACCAAGGACATCCTTTCACACACTGCACCACAGCGTTGGCTTTGCACGTCAGCCAGACACAGAGGCAAGATTAGCGCCTCATAAAGCAGGGATGAAATCCCATCCCAACTTTATTGCCAGTCAGAGCAAGCTCCCTTACAGAAGGTGACATTTACACACACACACAAAAGCACGGAAGTTTATGACATCAAGAGATGGCTGCAGTTTAAAAGACAGTCAACCCTAGAAAAATCCTCCAGTTTATAGCTGCTTCACATTCCAACCTGGCACGTGGAGGGATTGCCACAAAGCAAACACGTCAGTTAAAGCAGCTAAAAGCGTCATTTACAAACTAGAGCCCACCACCCAAAATCTCTGCAGCTCCAGCTCAGAGCTCTACAGAGCTGTGCTGATTTCAGCCAGCTACAGGTCTGACCCAAGGCAGTTAACACGACCCAAACACAGTCTTGGGTACAGGAGCAGATACTTTGCTAATCCTTTGCTAATAGTTTCAGGGAGTAGGTGCTCCCCGGAGGATGTAACCCCACACAAGTCAGGTTAGCAGCTGGGGAGCCATTTCAAAGAGCACAGTGCTGGTTTTACAGGTCCTGGTCTGCCTGGCTGAAAGACTAGAACATCCTTTAATCCACAGGCAAGGACAGCACAACTGGCAGCACACAGAGCACCTGCTGCAGCACCTTGGCTCAGCCCCCGTGCCAGCAGGGATGGGCTCACTCCTGTCCCTGGCTACTCTGAAGGGGGGATGAGAGAAAGGCCCAAAGCAGTCGTGATAATCATGATTTGCACATCAGCATCCTGGGAACTGGGAGCAGGGAGCACATTCCTCCTAGGCTGTGTTTTAAATGCAGGGAAAAGCTAGCACAGAGGGAATTCTCTGGAGGTTAGGCTCTTTGCTCACGAGACAGAGACAATACATCAGATGTTCACATACCTGATCAAACAGGGCTTTCCAGTGCTGAGAGGCAATGCATGAGGGAGGAAAAAGAAGAAAAAGAGGGTATAAGAGCAACGACATTAACATGCAGTAAACTGTAGAAGTACATTCTAACAGAGGAGTAGCCAAATGATTTAATGCCATTTCCAGCATCCTTCTTCATCCCAGAATCACCTACCCTTCCGGGGGAGGAGGCAGGGGGAATCTACCAAACACAGGGAGGACAGTTTTCATTTACAAATCCAAATTAGGATGAACTCAGAACATTCATGTGTTAATTCTGTTTTCTCCCTCTTTGTCTACTTGCAGGCAAGCAAGGAATAAAAGGCTTTTTTACTCACAGGGATCAAGAAAGCTTGGTGTATATTGAGGGGAGGGGGGAATTAGCAATGGTTTTTCAGATCACTCTCTCAGATCCTGTGGCCCAACCCTGACCCCTCGATTGCCTCGCTGGGTAGTCAGAGCCCTGTCTGCTGCCTGCCCCTGACTCTGGCAGGGATTTGCTGCAGGGTCTTTAACAGCCCAGCAGTTTTCTGAACCTCACACGTCCACATTTGGAAAACAGGTAATTCCTCCTGTGCAAGGTGGGAGGGTAGAAGGCTGGAGAGCGCCCATTATAAGGATTTACCCCACACCTTTTGTTCTAGCAGAACTGCCTTAAAAATGCTGTATAGAAGGAAGCTCTACTTCAACACACACAACCATGTGAACACTCCACAAGTCCTTGTCACTTGGGAACAGACAAAACCAGCTGGAGACTGGCTCTGATTTATGTTTTGTAGAAAGACTGATGTCAAGTCACCTCTCTAACCCAGACTTGCTGTCTCAGTATCCCACGGAACAGAGGACATTCTTAATAAATTGTGTAAGGCTCTCTCATCTCTCCTGGGTTTAGGGATCAGTTCAGAAGACAGCAACTTCCATGGGGTAACATTAGGGTAACCACTGGCTTGGGATCTCCAGAAAACACCTTGCACATTTCCAGCTCTGCTGTCTGAAGTGCAGTTCAGCAAAACATTTTGTTTCTGCCTCATTCACTGCCCCATAAAAGCAAATTGAGTAAAATAACAAATGTCAGACTCAAAGAAGCAAATCTCACTGTGCTGTAGGCAAAGCAGAACTCTGGGGAGAGTCTTATCTAGTCCTGGAAGAATATTTGCTTTCACATGGTAGGCAGATCTAAAGCAGAATTGACTGGAGTGACACTGGGATATCAGGCCACCGAATTCCTTTCCATTAGTTAAGTTGTTGGCTCCCCTCCTCCCCATCTCTCCCTCCATTTATAAACTCCCATTTATCATCATAAATCAGCCCAGCACTTTAAACAGAGCATATTGGGACTGCCTGGATCCTGGCTTTGTGGAATGCTGCTCTGAGAGCTGCAATGACATCACAGCTGAGCTTTTACACCCTGCCAATGCTGTGGCAGCCAAACCTCCACTACGTAATATTTGTGTGGTTAATAACACATAAAGAACTGACCCTGTGTCAGTTCTTGCTGGCCAAGCCAGAGAGCTCCCATCAAGCTTTCAGATGTAATACCAACAGAAAATCAGCCCCCAGTGAGGTCCCAGGGGGGCACAGAGCAGTTGGAATTCTCAGAGATGATGCTCTGTAGCCTGCTTGTTTCAGCAGGAAATCTTGGCCGAGGAGAAGGAGGGTATTTACACCACTTCCTGCTCTTCTGACTTGCAGATGATACACGATACCTCAGGCTTCTGTCACATCATCCACTGCCAGGTCTCAGCAGCTTCCTGTAACCAGTGCAACTGCAGCTCTGGGGCTGCTTTGTTGATGATAGAAAACAAGGTACCAGGGTCGGATAACAATGCAGATCCCACACCAGTAACGGCGACACTGTGAGCTGGGGCTGACCCAGGCTGTCCTACCTCAAGGTCGAGCAGCAAATCACCAGCAGAACTGGGATGAGAATCTAGACTTCACTAGGGAAGGCTCCTGCCCAAGGAGCCCAATCCTGCCAGGCACTCAGCACTTCAGCATCTCCTGGTTCCCTGGCAGGATGGAATTGCTAATGGCTCCATTCATGTAGAGGCTGGAGGAACTCCAAGGGGCCCATGTGTGTCACAACAGGAAATCTTTCTTGGAGGACCATCCAGACAAGCACAAAATTTGTTAGAGAAGAAAAGGTCACAGGCTGACGCAGGCAAGCACTGGGACTTGGAAACCTGGACTGTGAAAGCTCCTGGAAAGCCACCCTTTCCAAATCAAAGCTACACATATGCTTGGATCAGGCATCTCCTCCTAGGACTGCCTGGCAGTGTTGTAGCAGAGGTCAAACTGCATCACATGTTCCCTCCTGACTGCACAGCGCTCAGGGATACAGCCCGGGGAATGCAGCTCTAACAAGCAACTGCACTTCCTCCGCTACCCTCTGGGGGGAAAATCCAACAGCAACCGAATTCTAGGTGACTCAGAAAGAAGGGCTGGGGCATGAGGAGCGGGCTCTGTCCCTAAACATCCCCGGACAGGTTCCTTCAGCAGGGTCAGAAAGTAGAGAGCAAAGGGGATGCGCCATTGCTGGAGGCTCAGCTCCCAAGTGTCCCTCTCGCAGCGGTGCAAGACCCGAGCCAGGGACCGCTTCAGAAAGACGTTCAGTATCTCTGTTCATGTCTCATTGCCAGGAGCAGACCCTGCGCTTACCGCTGCAGACTGGGCAGACTCTTTGCAGTCCTCATCCCAGCCGAGTTTGCTGGGAAGGAGGGCTGTGAACAGTCCTGGGATGCACCAGGAATGCAGGATCTCTCACGTTTGCTCCCTCCCAGACAGGTGCACAGCGAGCTCCTGCCTCTGGGACCGGCAAGCGCAGAACAATCGCCTCAGCTCTGCAGTCTCTGCCGCTCAGCCTGGCAGGAGCAGACTCGGTGTCCTTCTGGGCTGCGTGAGCAGAGGCAGAGCTCCGGTGCTAAGTTATCCCACTCTCAGGTGCAATCAGAGCTCGGAGGGTGGAGAGAAGCCATCAGCCCCGCCGAGCCGGGGAAAAAACTTCCTCGGCTGTTTGTTGCTCGGGGGCTGGAAGAGGGAGCGGCTCCCGAGAGCGGGAACGTTTCGCATCTGTCACCCTCCGGGTGGCCGGGACTCTGGAGAAGCTCTCGGTCCCCTGGAAGCCCCTGGGGCCAAGGCGTCAGCCCCTCTCCGGGCTCCAGGGTCGCCTCGGTGCGCAGCCCGCTGCCCGTGCCCGGCAGCCGCAGCATCTCCGCGACGGTCACGGGCACCGGGCGGACCGGCCGCCTGCCCGGGCCCCCGGGACAGGGAGGGGTGGGAGCGGCGGCCCCGGGGCCGGAGCCGGCCCGGCGGCTGCCGGAGCCCGCGGACAGCGGCGGCGGGAGGGCGGCGGGGACGGCGGCTTTCCCAAGCCCCGCAGGGTCACCGGCCCCGCTCCTGCCCCCATCCCGGGATGCAGCTATGAATAGCCTGAGCCGATTAACCTGGCAGAGGGGGGAAGACACCGAGCGAAGCAAACTTACATCCTCCGCGGCCATAGGTAGGACATCCTCGGAGTCCAGCACCTCGATTTCTTCCGCCTCCGCGCTGGCAGCCACAGCAGGGGAAGAGCTGGCGTGAGGCTCCGGCAGCCTGTCTCCCATGCTTGGAAACGGTCCCCCTTCAGCCCCCGCCCCCCCCCTTCTCCCCAGATCCTTAAAGAAATTAAACCTAGCTGCTGCTTGGCAAACTTTCAAGCGCAGCCGAGCCTGCCTTCATGACTCCCGCAGCCGGCAGGGGAGGAAATCCTCCATCCAGGGAACATCCAATTAGCGCGGGCAGCGCCGGCGGGCGGCATCATCCCGGCGGCCGAGCTCCGGCCGGGGCACTGACCCCTCCCCGCCCGCCGCCGCCCGCCCCCGCGGCCGGGCGGTGCCCCCGGCCCGGGCACGGCGGGCGCCTCCCCCGAACCATCGCCCGGGGACGGGGGTCCGCCCTTCCCGGCGCGGGAGAGCCCCCGGGGGCTCTGGGAGACAGAGCCCGGAGCTGCGGCACGTCCGAGGATGCGGCTGGGCGGCGGCGGGGGAGCAGCGCCGGGGGGGAGCAGCCCCGGGGGTCCCTGCACCGGCTCCCCCGGGGCGACCCGCCCGAGGATCGGCCGTGCCCAGCGCCGGGCAGCCCCTGGGCCGGTCCCAGCCCGGTCCTGCCCGCGGGCAGGTGACCAGGTAACTTCTCCCTCTCGGAGAGTCCCACCGTGAGGGGCTGGTGTGGGGTTTTACATCTTTTACCGTAATGACTCGTTCCTGTATGCCAGGATGGGTAACTTAACCATCTGGAGCCCGGATTAGGAACTTGAGGAATGCCCTGACTGCAGGCAGAAATCCAGCAGTTTTAGCTTCTTCCAGTGAAGCACAGAAATAGCAGGTCGGCAAGGGGGAAGGGCGAGCAGAGCCGGGCTGAGCCACATGGTGCCAGTGCCTCTGCTTGCTGCTGTACCGACAGCCACAGCCAGACAGAGCCAGAACAGAGACAGGGTCCAGCACCACAGGCCACGTTTTCGGGGTACAAAGGTCCAAAACCAGATCAGCCACAGCTCAGCCACAAGGACAGAACCAAGCTACAAGTCCATCTTTTCTATACAAAAACAGATGACGACAACAACAACAACAATTAAAACCAAATGCAGCTGGAATACCTCTGAAAAAGGAATAGTATTTTCCATCCTGCAGAAGCGAAGCAAAGAAGTAAAACCACGACCTTCGGACCCGAAGAGCAGAACTTTTCTACCTCAGGATCCAGGTGGGAAAATGACAACAAAATAAAAGCTCTTCTGGGGTCTCCAGTGCAACTGATGAACAGGAGAGGTTCTGCCCCTTAAGGACCATCACCTTGAGCACAGCATCCACTTCTGCCTGCTCTGCAGCCTGTCCAGCCTGCTCTCCCAAAGCATAAGAACGGGAGACCAAATCCAGCACTGCTGAGAAACACTAACCCACTTTACTCATACAACACCACCCCTGCCAAAATATTCCAGGCACTAAGCAGCTATTATAAAAACAATCTCTTTTTGACTCAAAAACTAAACCTCATCAAAACTTCAAAACAGATGGATAAGCAAAAATATGCTATGCCAACAGAGGGAAACAGCAATCATTTAAAGATGTCTGTAGGGAGGAGGGAAGCGAGTTTTTAAAGCAAAGAGAGAATAAATGAGCTGAATTTCAGGGGTAACAGGTTCCACACAGTTGGGGACTGTATTGTCTCTGATTCCAGATGCTGGTGGGAAAATGCCAACCATGAAGTGTAACATGAGTGCAATCAACAACAGGGAGAACCCCCAAAACCTTACCTTAACACCAAACTCCCACTAAACTGGAAAACTGTTGCAAAATTACAAGTTCATTTTTCTCCTCTAAGGAATGTTTTTCACTAGTGGTAATGATAGTTTGGGTTTTTTTTCAGGGAAATGTCTCTGCACATTGCACATATTGAGCTAGTGCTGTGCTATAATCATCACAGAAAGGAAATTAACAGTATTCTAATGAGGAGTTTTGTTACAGACAAATTATCATCTTGCAAGTCTGTGAGAGCCTCTTAATTTAGAATGTCATTTCTCCCCACTGCATACCCTGGTGACTCTACCTTGGAAAACAGTAATTGCTAGAGAAACTGGGGAGCTGGGGGCCACCCCAGAGCAGATGCAGACAGAACATGGAAGGGCTTCAGAAGAAACTGAGACAGAAAGAACTTGAGATTATAAAACCCAGTCCATTTTCACATTCAGTAATGTAGGCAACCTTTTATGTTCCAAATACTGCAAAGAAAATGTAGATATACATCCTTCCTGCATTGGAAGTGTCTAAAAAGGTCAGCTCGTGAATATGCAATAAAAAACCCTCAAAGTAGGGACCCAGCCAATATCTGTTAGCTAAGCCTCCTGGAACAAACCTGAACAGTTTGTTCACAGGTCCTTTTTCCACTCAAAGTAGCCCCAAAGGGCTTTCACAAAACTGCCCAGCTCTCACAACTGGAGCTACAACCTACCCAGCTTGATTCCCGGATCAGAGTTCAGCCCAGCCAGCCCTGGGAGAAAGGAAAATGAGGTATTTGGGATCAGAAACCCAAAATGCTGCACCCAAACACAACCCCAAGAAGAAATAAGACAGCACATACACAGCTGGGACCGGATCAGACCTGTCAGATTAACCCCTTCAGGCTCATGAAAACGGCTAAAAATCTTTAAAAATCACAGATGGTTTGAGATTTGGGTTTAAACTGAGTCCAAAAGGTAACAGTGGCAAAGGGCTCTTTGAGCATCAGTGCTGGGACAACACAAGTTTAAAATCAATATGAATTAGACTCTGTGTGCTGCCTTTTGGCTTCTCTATGACTCATGGATACTTTCCCTCCTGAAGAGAAGGAATAGTGGGAAAAAATAACATCCAACCTCGTCTGATTTCTAACTTGTGTTGAAAGCCTATCATCCTGACCCTCCCTATTCCCCATGTTATACTTAGAGCTTTTTCAAGTCCAGCACTGAAAAAGCAGGCTCTAGTTTTTCCACCTGCAGCTCTTCTGCCCCAGTAGCTGTTATTGGTTGCAGCTGGTTCTAATTGTCTTTTTGGTTATAGCTGGGGAAATAATTAAATCTGCTATTAGCCCTTTTTTGGGGTGGTTGTCTTAAAAGGGAGCCCTCCTTTTAAATACCCTTTAGGGGTATTTAAATAATACCTTTATTTAAATAATAACCTAATACCTTTAGGGTATTTAAAATGTATCTCTGCCCCTTTTTAATGTTACCTGATGGGATCACAGCACAGGTTCATTCTGAATCAAAAGAACTATTTGAAATGGAGACCAATTAGTAATTCAAGGTTAATTTCCAACATAAAATCAAGTCTTGCTTACTATAATTCCTGAACTGACAAGCTTTTGGACCAGAGGTCAAAGCTGAGGGGTGAAGGATGTGTCTCCAAGCAAGAATAATCAAGGTCTTTGTCCTCTGAGTGACTTTACATCATGTCAAGGCAATTCATGCATCAGACTGAACTGAGATGGAGTCTGGTTGTGGAAAATACAATGAAAGAAGTTGTTAGGAAACTCTACAGGACCAGAGGAAAGAAAACAAATCACTGCTAAGAGTGAACGGACTGGGCTGCTGCTCCTTCTCCCCAGCACTTAACAGCAACAGCTCAACTTTATGGACTTTCTTCTTTATGCGCTCCATGAGTAGAACACTTTCCCTTACGGTGATTAGAACCCTCACAGGGTCCGGCAGGGCTTGGCCAGCGGCACAGGGACATCGTGGCTCTTACCTGAGGCTGTCTCAGAGAACACCGCCCGCCCGAGCGGGGCCGCAGCAGAGCTGGACACCAAGACCTGTGTCTCTTCCCTAGGCAAATTCCTCACCCCAAACGCCTGGAGAAGGGCTGTTTTACCACAGCCGGCGGTGCTGCGCTCCGCTCACCTGCGCGGGCAGGGCGCGGGGCCGTGAGGGCGGGCGGGCGGCCCCTCAGGGCGGGGGCGGTTCCCGCGCCTCCCTCAGGGCCGTGTGGGGCGGCCCGGGCAGCCGCCGACCGGCAGAACCTGGTCCCCGCCGGGCTCCGAGCGCCGGTCCCGGGCTGATGGGGATGTTCCGCAGGGCAGATACAGATACAGATCCCGATCCCGATCCCGATGGTGTCCGGGAGGACGGGAGCGTTTCCCGCTCCCGACGGCCCCCGTCCGTTCGGCGGCAGCGCCCCCTGGCGGCCGCTCCCGGCTCCTCCCTGAGTCCCTGGGATCCCTCAGGAAGGTCCCTCGGGAAGGTCCCTCCAGAGAGTCCCGGGAATCCTCCCAGCCCCCCGGGAACGCGGCACTGCCGGCGCTTGTTGAATTGCAAATAACAAAGTTCACGGTCGACTGTTGGTATTTCAGCTTTCAAGTATCACAGAAGTCACTTTGGTCCGATATAAATTAGAAATAAACCTTTAGTGGAGGCAGCACAGTCATGAGAAGCATCAGAGAAACCACGGAGCCGAGACACGTCACCTCCAGGCACTGAGGGCACCGAGAGCCTCTCACATAAAGGACAAAGTTTTGTTAAACTCCTCTTTTTAAGGGCAGAGGAAGGGAAAGAAAAAGAAGATAAACACAAACACAGTACACAGTTATTTTATTGAAATACTTGAAAAGGCCAGCAATGGAAAAATAGGTTTGTCATGAGGAATTAATGTTTGTTTTACTTGATCGTTAAAAAAGCTGTGTCTATATGTAATTCTAGCCCGGTACAGAATGCACTGTGATCCATGCAACTAATACCCTACAGCAGAATAGGCACTGTGTACTAGTGTGTTCTTTATACACAGCTTTCAAGGGCTATGACTGACAGATGAGAGAAATTAAACTGCAGCACTTTCCGAATTAGAAACATTTAGAACATACAAATTTGTTCGTCTGATTCATAGGGGCTATAAAACACAACAGAGTGGAAAATGAAAGACAGATCACACACAGCAGATGAAGTTGATCTGGCAGGTTTTGAAGTTTATGTTTTTCCTTTTAAAAGAAAAACCAGACTCTAAACATGTCGCTGGTCATGTAAAATACAAAATCATAGGCCAGGACAGCAAAGGTGAGGTTTTTCTTGAAATACATAATTAGAGGGGAAAATTTGTTAATCAGTTAAAAATGTGAATGAAAATCACAAATTCTGCCTGGTATAGCTTATAGTCCAAAAAGATGAAGTCACCTCAGATGGATGTGAAATAAATAAGCAATCCTTGAGGAAGTCTGATCCTTGAGTTGACTCTACTCTACTGAAAATTAATTTCACATATACACTAGAATGTCACCATGGTGGACATCTAAGAACAGTAGTTTGAATCGGTTTTTGGGAAGCAATGTCTTACTTGCTTTAATATATACAGTTTATTTACAACAAATTCCCTTTTGGCCTCACAAGTTAAGCCATTTGACCTGGCTGTTAAGATGCAATTCCTTTTTTTTTTTCCCACACATTATGCAATACTGTAGTTAGAGCTATAATTTAAAATAATCTTATGCAGGAATTACAAATATTAATAAAGTAACTCTGCATATATAAATATTTCTAGCAGAATTTAAAGCATTCAGAATGTACATAAAAGTGGTTTTTTTTAATTTATTTATTTGGTAGGGCCAGATGTGCTTCTTCTCAGATCATCGCTGCTTTAGTAGTGCTTTGTACATGGCAAAACCCAGAACTGCAAAGACAGTAGCACCAAAACTTGCTCGGAGCCAGAACGTGGAGCTCTTGAGGTCCGCTTGCGTCACGTGCCTAAAATTCAACACACACACACACAAACCCGGGTTAATTCCGTGACAGCACCACCAGACAGCTCGTGCTAAACTACTCTGCTTTTGGAAATTCATCACTACACTTGTCACAGGCAGCCAGCTCACAGCTCAGCCTCACGAGCACAGCACAGGTGTTTGACCTGTGGGAAAGCTCCGGCTTTGATCTGCCCTGAGCACATTTCACAGTCACAGCGCCCACACGGCTGAGGAGAAATGCAGGGACAGATCATCACTCATGGACCTGGGGAGGGCATGTGTCTCCTTTGGGAGGACCAGCAGGCATTCAGGAAAGGAAACCCAAAATAGCTACAAATAATTAGTAACCCATAGTGAGAACAACTCTGTCCAGGAAAACCCTTTTTTTTAAAAAACTTTGAATATTGCTGCTTTTCCGTGAAAAACTTCCCAGTCCTGTTGAATGTCTACTTATTCTTCTTCCCCCAAAAAAGTTTACTGACAAGTAGCAAGTAATATTTTTCCAAAAGCTAGAATTAAAGGACCATTTGTAAATCCCTTTCTTCCCAGTAGTCACAAGACCAGCAACAGAAACAGTCATCCAACACCAAGCTGAAAGCTGAGTGTGAGTGAAACAAGCAGTGACCATGGCATGATCAGAGAAGGACAGTATGGAGTGACTGTATGACAGAAAAAGCCACATCTTGCATGACAGTAGAGACAGGCAATGACCCAACTCTCCCAAATGCTGAAGAGGTCTGTGAACATGCTCAGTTAAACACTGGCCACCCTCACAGCAGTCTCAAGTATGACAGCTTACCAGAGAGCAGGGGCTACTGTTTAAAACAAGTTATCATAAATGCCATCATTCAAAGCCCAGGAAGTTCCTAAACAACAGTAAAGTTGATTTTTTTGTTTGCTTTTAAGATAGAACAGAACTTCACTAGCCTACGTGTTTTAGCCTGTGTTAATCACCAAGGGTTACTCAGTGAAGCTGCAGGAGGGTTTAGGGCAAGGAGCACAGAGATCCTGAGCACACACAGGAGTTCATGGAGTGAGAACTGCAGAGCTCACAAGCTGTTTATTAGAACAGGAATTGTTACTTGCTACCAAACTCCACAAAACCAGTTTGAGATATTATTCAGTAGACACTGGCAGGAGCAGTATCAGCCATTTAGTTAATCAGTGTTCTGCCATACACATGCTGAAGAACAGGCTCTTTGGTGCACACACAGCACAACAGCTGCTCTCTAAAAAATCCTAATCTGATTTAAGAACATCTTGCTGGGTTATGGAACAGACCAAATCCAAGAATTCCTGCAAGCATTAGTTTTTCTACAGCTAGTTTGGACAAACTAGATGTCAAGTGGTTTGCTGGGGGGAAGAAAGGGAGAAGGCAATGGCAAGGTCACCTCGGTTTGGGTGTTGTTACCTGTCTTCAAGCAAGCGTGGCCCAAGGGATGACTCCATGAAGATGGAATCTTCTAGAGAGCTGACGGCGTGCACCTGCTGCATAACACTGCTCTCCTGGTCTGCTACCAGCACGGCCCCCAGCTCAGCCAGCCAGGCTCTTAACCTTGTCACACACATGCACAGGGCACTTCACTGCAGGGCTCCGCAACAGCAACTGGCTCAAATATGCTCAAATCACAAAGCCCAGAGAATTTAGGATTTTTAGCCACCTAGCCCCTGGTTCTCATGCAGTTGTTTAAAACTTAGGGCTTGGGGGAAGAACAGAAACGAATGGAGTTTGTTCTTTCGATGAGCTGAGCAAAATGTATGATCTCCTGTAGCTACATGCCATTGCTTTAAGGACAAAGGAAACTGCTTAAGAAACTGTCTCTCTCTCCCCACTCCACCTCCACAGCCTCAACTTTCTGGTGTTCACAGGACACTGCAACATTCCTGCACCTGCAGGTGCAGCTGTGCTAAAAACACTGGAACGACTCCAACACATCAGCCCCAAATCTGACAAGATCCCATTACTGGGATAAAATGCTTTGCATGTATTTTATCACTACATGGAGGGGTCTGGGTTTCCTTTTTAGTAAAAGGCTGTAAAATCCTCGTCTTCAGATCGGTGAGTTATAAAGCTTATCTGTGTATGTAAAATAAATCACTTGTATGTAACATGATTTTAAGAGATTATGTGCCAAGCTCTGTTGGATGATTTGTATAACCAACAAGTCTCCAGTTTAATTTGGTTAATTCAAATGCCCAGCTATTTGCATAATTTAAAAAAAAACAACTTCCATTTAAATGTGCAAATCAATGTTTAAATTGCAAATGAATGCTTTTGCATTGCCTCACAAAGCACTATCCCTCACAGGTAGATTTTCAGATTCCTATCTATAATTTGCCTTGTTCTGACTTCTGCACATGTCCCTATTTAATGGCATGCAAGAAACTTGCTGAGCATGCTTTATCCTTCTGAAAGCAATTAATATATTCTCAGTCATGATAAAATCCTCTTGTAATGTCTAAAGAGAGAGCAAATTGGCTTTGATCCCTTTTCTAAGCCTAACAACAACAGACTCTTCCATTTAAATAAGGGACTAAATGGAGACAGGGACTTTCTCACAACCTCCGGGAAATCTACTGACTTCAGTAAGGAATGATTGGGGACCTCTGGACATCTCAATCCAAAAATCCAAGTTCAAAACTGCTCACTGAAATTCAGAACACTCTGGATGTTTAACTGCTTCACAGCTTCGAAAAAATCCCAATTTTTCTTCTTTCAGTGTTCCTTCTGCTGTCATAAAATCCATTTTTACAGTTTTGATCCCTAATATTGTTTAGCTGCCATTAAAGGAACAAAACAAATCTGAGATAACAAAAAAAAAAAAAGGATCCATATTTGTTTCCAGCACAGGTTCTTTGACATGAAGGTGGTTACAATGCAGAAAAACTTTTTTCAATACACACTGAAAAATGCTACCTCTTCAAAAAATCATGTTCAAACTTTATTTCAGTCTAGTTGTGCTTAGGAAATTATTTTTCACTGCTGGTAGAAACTTTAACTGCCTTGTTAGTTAGAGAGTAACTCTGAATTAGAAAAATTATTGTCTCTAAGGGTAAAACATATCTATAGATGTGCACTTGTAGACATACAGAGTAATAGTCAGAACTCTGTAAGTGAAGTTGTATTTGAAACTATTGCTTATTAGTAATAATAATGAGCTTCCCAGACAGATTGCTGTGTGTACTTAATCAAACAATGAGTTCCACAAATATAAGATAAAGTCTAGAAGTTTTGCCTGTGGTGTAAAATTCAGATTTTAACGCACATTTTTGCGAAAAAAAAAAAAGACATTTTTATTCAACCTACCCTTAACAGTGAGTCAAGTATCTTGTCACTTGTTGAATAAGATCTTTGAAATCTGAACAGTCTTTCACTCAAGAGACTTCACCAACTCCCAGTTAGTTTGCCACATGCACTGATGAAGAGGTTAATTAACTGAGCATGGCTGCCATGGGCACACAGAGGAAGGAACTGCTGAGTTAGGGGCCAGTACTGACACTTTCCCCTGAGTCAGCAGCAGAAGAATCCCAGGTCTGGGAAGGTTTATCCTTAACTACAGAAGTTCAGAACCATTCCTGTAGTAACTTCCAAAGCATTTCAGAAGCACAGAGGTGAGGCCAGCAGGCTGCTCACACCAAAACTAAAAGCCAGTTCATGCAGCAGCAGCAGCTCTGACAGAAAAAGGGTCACAATCAAATATAAGCAACTGAATTCCAAAAGGCACCACGTAACATGCACAGGCTGCTGCAGCTGCCCTCCAGGCACACATTTTCCTAGGATGCAAAGCAGCTCCAGCAGTCAGAATTCCCCCCCATGCATTAGTCATCTAAAATATGAAAGGCTCCAAATGCATCTTATTATCTACAAAACCCCAAAAGGGATGTCAAATCCAATTCAATGAAATCTATTCAGAAAGAAATCAGGGGATGCAGCTCTGCAAGTTCCTACACAGGCTGGGGCATTGAACAGTTTGGAGCAGGAGGAAAATAGGCAAGAAAACATTGTTATACTGTCCTAATTTGGGGGACACCTCAGTGTAGGGAGAGATTTCTGCCATTAGATTTAATGGCAATATACACAGTTTTGAAAAATAATCTGCCTACACTGCACACAGTGAAAAATAAACCCTGGTTTACACTCTGAGAACTTTCCCATTATTACAGGAAAATGAAAGGATTGTCTCAACTTTGATTTCACAGAAGGAAGGTTTTCATAGAAAGCAAAACCTCACTAATAATTCCTGAAACAACCAGGTTTTATATACAACTAGAATTTCAATTCCACAGTGTTTTAAAAACTTTAGAAGAAAAGCATGCTCTGAGAAGTCTCCTCACTGAACAAAGCAACTCTCATGCATGAGGATTATTTTATTTTGAAATGAACTTAGCTGACAGAAAAATGCCACTACTGTACAAGCAAAAGGCAACATGAATGATTGGAAACCAAGGGAAAAAAAGGAAGACAAAAATCCAAGCTCATCATTAAAGAAAGGGTTAGAATGACAAAAGCAGAAACCTTGCTTTCAAAAAGAGGTAAAACAATGTAGTAAAAAGAGATTAAGTGCCAGCCAGACAAATACAAATGAACACCTAAAGGAAGGCACAAATTAAAGATATGAAAGTACTACAGGATAGTACCAAGTCTCAGACATGCACGGGGAGTGCTCTGAATGCAGGGCCTTCCTGAGCCTCCAAACCAGCCAAGAGTGATCCTGGGCAGTTCAACCCAACAATCCCAGTCCTGCACAATGAACATCTCCCAGCTGAGCTGCCCTTCCTGAGCCTCCAAACCCTGGGAGAGCCTCTCAGGAGGAACTGAGGGTGGGCAGGAACAGCTTGCTCAGATGCACAGAGACAATGTTCTTTCTTTAACTACTAAGGTGGGGCTATTCAAATATGATATAATATTTTGCCTTAATAGTGTTTGAGGGTTACTTAGCAACAAATAACTCAGGAAGGAGTCCAATGTGAAAAAATTCAGTTTACCTGAAAAGCTTCCACTGCTTCAAGCTTCAAAATAGGAAGGGATCAGAAGAATAAAGTACTCTTGAGAAACCTCCTTCACCCATCAGTTATCTAACATTTGTCCAACTATCTGACCTAATGTAAGCACTTGTGAAAGCAAAATAAGAGAAGTTACAGAAAGTAACTACATCAGAAAGTCCTTCTTGATCCAAATGCTTTCTCTAATCTAATCACACATCATTAGATTAAAAAAATCTATCAATTTTAAACAAGAAATCCACCTCTACCCTCCTTAGTCTACAACTGGGAGCTATTCCCTCTTTTTTACAGTTATTTCAGCTCTACTATAAATGCAGCTGTGCAGCAGTTCTTGTGCTGAATGGTGAATAACCTGCAGCAAGGTGTTGGTAAGAGCTGGTGAGATGAAGTGAGCGTGCTGGAAACCTGCACCAAGCCCCAAGTGCCTGACTGAACCACTAGAGACAAAGGGACTCCAGCAAACAATTCTTCCTTCTCTAGGGAAGTGGCTGTGAGGAATTCTCTTTACTTTGAATTACAGACTTTTTAGGCAGTAGATTCCCGCATTTATTCCACACTCTCTAGTGATAAGGTGTGGAATGACAGCATCCCAAAGCTTCTCATTGAAAGGTTTCAGTACCTCCAGTCCCTGAGAGGATTTCAGAGGAACAAAGTTCAGTGTCTAATGCAGGACTCAAAAACCCCACGGGCCCATAAAGAGAGAAACAAGCCACAACAGCCAATGGAGCAGCCCATAACCATTCCAAAAAATGGAGATGTGTTACAGAGGTGATTTCAGCCTCAGTAATGAAGAGCTGGCATTTCCTAGCAGTGACTGCCCAGTGAAGTTTCAATATGCAAGGAGATGCTGCTCCAGGGGATTTCTGCCCACAGGATGACTGCTGGAGAAGAGGTGCAGCATCAACAGCCTCACTCATTCAGTCTTCGCCCAAGCTAGGAAGTTTTTCACCCTTCTTTGAGTTCTCACTCTGTGGTTAACACTTTTATCTTGGATTAAAGCTGTATTTCACATACTCAATCCTGCAGGTGGGTGTATCAGCAGCCCTCCCACGTGTGTGTAACTTGAATTTAAAGGAGGCAAACACTTATTTGGAGCAGCTACATCTGAAACCCATAAAAAGTAGTAACACACAAGGACCAGCAGCATGTCAGGATATTCTAACCATGGCCTTCAACACACACAGTTACCATCTAAGCCTCCAAGAAGGTCATGGATAATGGAACCTCTGCACTGCAACAATTGTTGGGTTTGAACTCCCATTTGCTGGGTGTGATGGCAAGTGCTGAGTGTTAGTAAATCATGTGTCCACAACTGCCTGCAGTACACACAGGACAAGCTATAGCACTGTTTTCAATGTTGAAAACCAGTTATCTCTCTTTACCCATTGTTTTTCCAAACTGTCTGGAAATGCAAATGTTTAAGCATTTACCACTTCTCACATGTTGCATTCCATTCAGAGAGGATTTGGATGTTAAAAGATCTGGATTATTTAACACAAAATATTCACTCTTTGTGTAAACCAAGCATAGCACACACACACACAGAAATTCTATGAATTCCCAAATATCAAACTAGCAATTATAAACATGTAATTAAAGTTACACGATGCTGCTGTAAGTCAAACTGTGCCTTTATGAAAGTATCTGTGTAATTGGTATCTAAAGGCACTACCTCTAATCAATACTAAACAAACCTGTAATGTTTGTTTATTCTCAAGTGAGAATTCTCAAGTGAGAAACATTACACAGATTTGTAGACAGTACTTAATGTTCATTATCAGTTCCCTAAAGACACAGTCCTAATTATCCACGGTATTTTTGCAATCACTAAGAACCTGATTCAATTACCAAATTGGTAATGTTAAAAAAAAAATAAATGAAAAAAATCACTGGACTAAGCTCAAAAGTACCTTCAAGTTAAAGTCTGACAATTCTATGACCATTATTAAAGTATCTGCCTCTTCAGTGGATATGGAGTGAAAAACCTGCAGTATATAAGGTTCCCAATTGCTTTTTCCAAAAAAACCAAAACCAACAAACCCTTTATTTTTTTTTTTCAAAGCACACCTGGTACCTAGTAAATAAAGTTAAGGACCTGTTAAGAACTGCAGTGAAGAGTTTGTTCTTTACAGATTGCAGCAAGTCTGAGTTGAGGAAGTTCTGACAGATGCAAAATGTACACCTGTTGCAGGCGCACATACAGCGTAACCGGGCATGGCTGCGGAGACACACAGAAGGACAGCAGGTGAAATCTTGCTCATCAAATCAGCTGCACATTAGGGCTGTGCCACAACCAAGAGAGAGTCAGGAATAAAAGGTACATTTGAATGAGGAAGGAGAGGAGAGGGGGAAAAAAAAAATACACCGGGGAAGAAAGGGTACAACTACAGCTGTGCAGAGCTCACGGGCAGAGGTTCCACGCCTCGGAGGATTTGGCGTCACCACCGTGCTCAGATGTCAGTCAGAGCACAAACATGGTGAGAATGTTGGCTGAATTTAGCCCAAGTTTGTAAGGAGAGCATTTAAAGGCTTCTAAGTATGTCTGCACAGCAATAGGTAACACCCCTTTTTCAAAGGAAAGGAAGCCACATTTTCTACCACTTTGCACACTTTACAAGGTGACAGTTGCCTCTATTTTTCCCACCCTAACAAACACAACATGCTTGAAAACTAAGGGAGAAGCAGGAATATTGATATGACAGACATTTGGGCAGTGCTACACTTTAGTGGTTTCCCAGTATTCCAGTGGTACAAAACAAATACAAGAGAAAAAAAGCCCAAACTAAAGCTTTACAAGTCTAACTCAATAAATCCAGTTTCAAATAATTAAGAACACCATATTATTTTAGGTGAAAGAGACATTACTTCTATTTAATTTAAAGCAAATGTCAGCTGTCATACTAGACTCCATCTGCTGTAATATTTATGTAGTTCATCACCATATTAAAAGCTCCACCCACCAAAAAAAGAGATGCAAAGTGAGCTTAGCAACAGTGAGATGTGAAGGAGAATCTGCACTCAAGTATCTTGCTTCTGAAGTCCAAAGGTGTTTATACAGAAATTCTATTAAAACTATAATATTTATTAGATTAATGAACTGAAGCACATAGCAATAAACACCCTGAAAATAAAAAATACTTCAAGCAGGGCAGTGGGGGAACTGTTGGGCACTAAGGTGACATTAGTTGTAATCAAGTTGGTCTATTAACAAGGATTACGGTACAACTCATTCATGAATATCTCAAATATACCAAGATAGGAAAATGATATCCTGAGTTTTGTATGCACAATAAGGACCAAAAAGAATCCTACACTGGAATTTGCAACGTGAGCTGGATGAACCAGTGTATTCCTCAAAAAACACCTTGGCAACAAGAGCTGGGAGTGATTTATGTGTTGGATACATGCCAGCTTTCTCAATTTGAGGTAATTTGAAGATTCTACTCAAGTCACTCTGTTGCTAAACCTGAGTGAGGCAGTTCCCTGCTGTGGCTCACGATGACATGCAGTGGTTCTGAGCGTGGCCCATGCACAGGGACAGCAGCACAGCCCCAGGACTTACGGATACATTGCCATCGTCGTCAGCTTCACAAAGATGTCCTTGCTGGGCACATCAGCAGTGTTACACGTAAAGGCTTGAGGTGGAGGCATTTTGTGTTTTTTGCAGAATTCAGCAGGAGAAATACTATATTCCTGTCTAACTTCATGCAAGTCGGACTTGGCAGCTACCACTAAACATGGTATTCTGCTGTCCATGAAGTGCTGCTGCAAATGGAAAGGAAAAGCAGTGAGAGAGACAGTGTGTGACACATTCAGCCTGGAACAGGCTGCACTGAACTGGCTGCAGCAGCATTAAGATATATTACTTTTACTGAAATGAAGCATTTCTAGAAGCAGAACAGTTTACACAGACAAGTAGATTCAGCTTTGTATGAATAACTGAACTGCACCGTTAATGCATCAACCAGCATTTGGTTGATAAATAAAATGTCTTTTAAGCACTAAAACCAGTGTATAGGACCAGTAAGTGGCACTGAATATTTAGTCAGTGAGAAGATACATAAATGTAAACTCTACAAACCTTAAAAATCCTGGCACAGTACTCAAAGGATTTGGGGTTACTGACATCATACACCAGGCAGACAGCGTCGCAGACGGTCTCAGCATCAGTTAAAAAGTCTGAGTCACTGACATCATGTAGCTGGAAGAAAAGATGGTTGCAGAGGGAGAAAAGCTTGTCATTATGCAGCTAAAGGAATTTTGTAAGTTTTCTTCCTCATAGTTTTTATGGCTCATTTTTATGTATCCTTAGAACTAATGGACTGACAGTTGGAAGAACCAGTGAAAAAGAACAGTAGGAATTTGCCAGGCAGGCAGCACATGTGAGCTGTTAACATCACATCTGCAGGCAATCCCAGCCTCAACGTAAAAAGTGATATTTACTTTAACACAAAGTCTTAGACACACATAGAAAAGGGCATTTATCCTACAGAGGAAAACCACAGAGCAGAGGACTAGATCTTGGAAAACAAAGAGAGAGATCATATTATCATAAAGGAAAACTCGAGTGGAACAAGCTTTAAAGAACTTATTTCTCCCACTGAATATTAACATTAGCCATCCTAATCCCAGCACAAGAACAAGGCAAGTATTACTTACCAGCAAGTATTTTTCCTGTCCATATACATAGACTGTATTAATGGCATAGTAAGATTTGTGTTCTGCACGGATTTGCCTCTGTCTCTGAAAAGGCAGAATCTCGTGTTAGACCACAGCAACTGTTCCCTTTAAGTTAGATTTGAACAGCTGTTTTACTCCATTTATTAATAAATGAAAATTGCAGTATCTTTGGTTTATTTTGCATAGCTATAATCCACGATGTACAAGTCATTATTGCATGAAACAGCCTCTGCCAAAAAAGAACAAAACCAAAAAAACCATAAACAACCCCCTCCCTAGTAATTCTATATTCCCTCAAAGAACTCTCCAAACTCAGTAATAACCAATAAAGCTTTAAGACCAATTGCTCTCTAGTCTTAACCCAAGAGTATATATAGGTGAGTATAAGCAACAGGGTTCTTACCATTAGATTTCTTCCAAGCAGAGCCTGGAGAACTCCACCTTTCCCACAGCCCTTCATCCCAACAACGTTGCAGCGGAAGACGTTTCGCTGAGTCTGTTTTTTCTGCAGGTCTATCTTTTTATCTCTTGTCACTTTTGAAAAAAACACAAATGTTTTTCACAAGATGTACGTGCACGTGAATGTGAAAATGTGAAACAATAAAATGCACACAAAACAATCCCTCAAAAAATCAAATCAAGGGTTTCATTTGAACAGAAAAAGAAGGAGAATAAGTGAAACCAGATGAACCATTAAACGATTTACTCTTTAGCATATTTCTAAATTTAAATGTCTGAGTTGTATCAAATTTTTGTTACCTGTAATTGCTGATGCTTGAGATTCTTGTTCTGCAAGTATGGAGTACCCTAAATAACCCAGGTACTCCAGGCAACGCTGCACATCCAGGTACGTGGTGAGTCTGGCAGAGGGGACACAAAGAGCCTTCAACTGTCAGCATCTGTGGTACCAATTCTTTCCTGAAACTAAATTTCCCTCCTATCTCCAGACTGACATAACACATTCCTGGCACTATGTAGAACTGAAGGACAAAAGCCCCTGAAGGCAAATGGTGACAACTTTACCAGCAGTACTGGTCACCAAACACCTCAAGGACAGTACTGGCTGAGGCCTATCAACCTACACTGTATTTTGTTTCCTCCCCAAACAATGTTTTCCTCATTTTCCCTGTTTTGGAGAGAACTCCTCGTTACTGAACATCATTATTCAAACCACCTCTAAGGAGTAAACAACAGAAATAAAACTTCAACAAGTGTCAGGGAGATTTCCACATCTTGCAGAGACAATTCTTCATTGTTAACACTAAATACTGGCCTGAACAGGTTGTAACAATTATCTGAAGATCAGGCCACTGGATGGCTACAAAAACTTGACTGCTTGTCAAAACTATTAAACTTGCACTCTTTCTACTAGTTTTTTGAAGAGGAATCTACAAACCAAAATAATCATATCTAAATTTCTCAAGTACAAAATGTCGTGTGTCACACTCACGTCCACTGAGAGAGAAACCCTTGGTATGTGATCCATCCCCTCTCATTTGTACAAACTGTGTTGTTCACATCAGGGCCCCATGGCATGTAAGGGAAGACTTTGAACAAATCTTTCAGTTCATCAGGAGACAAAGCACAATCTCTGTCCTGAAACAAACCCACCACATCAGACATAATTCACTTAATTCATTAAACTGGGATTTTCTTGCCCTACACTTGCAAGAGTCAAGAAATTGGCTGTAAGAAACCGAGCTGCTTTCTTTTTAATCATTGTTCTTTCTTGTTTTTAAATAAAACTAGGCATCAGCTAGTTAAAAACAATTTGGTAGTACAGCTATAACTGCCAACTAACACTCCCTTAGACAATCATAAGCAGCAGGCTGGTTCTGCAGAGCTCAAGCTAAAGCCAGTTTCTGAATAAAATGACATAATGACAAATCTTTTGATAGCAAAACTGCTGGTAAAGTAAGGCTCTTAAGCACAAGGGCACACACAGACAGTCAAATTAAAAGCTTACCAAATCGTGTTTATCAAAAATACTTTGAAGGAACAAGTATGCATGATGATTTAGTTCTGTTGTGCAGTCCAGGGGAATTTTTAGGCTGTTATTGAAAACAGAAACAAATACAAGAAGTGTTAATTGTGTTTATGAAATATAGAATATTAAAACTCAAAATTCATACTTTTTGAATTATAACACTTGGCATCTGACCTTTGCATTGAACTTTAATAATTAGTCTTAAAAGAGACCAAAGCACAATGATGAGTGCCTTTATATTATGTGATATATAGATCTATAGTAATCACTTGGCTTGGTTTGCTTGTTTGTTGTATTTTGGGGTCTGGGTTTTTTTAGCAGAAAATGATGCAGACACTTTTTTGAAAAGAAGGCACAGAATTGGTCCATCTCAACTTTTTAATTTGGGCATTTTCAAAGGATCTCAAGTGCTACAAAAATCCTGTCAAGTCCAATAAGCAACTGCTCAGATTTATGTTCCAGTTTTGTACTAAGAACTTCTTCTGCCACCTTTCTCATGAAGAGACAGAGCAGTTCATGATGTGGCACCAGAGACACATCAGTCATTGTACTGTTCAGTCACGTGGAGATTTTGGCTGGTGGGTCATAAACTAAGGGAGATACTCGACGTAACAATGTGTTAAATAAACACACTACAACAACCCTTTCCTCCTGCCAAGGCAGGAGCAGCCTAGATTAAATGCAAGTAAGTAAAAGAGAGCTGAAATAAGTGATACCTACGGAGGAAACAAGTATTCTGGGGTCAGCTCTAAGTCATCATCGTATCCAAAGCGACGCAGGACAGTCCACGTTGTTTCGTGCCTTCCTCGCTGGATGAAAAGGGTGTGTAGAAAAAGAAAACCTACAAATCAAATGAGGAAATCTTAAGGCCCCAAAGTGCTTTACCTGTTTTTAATAGAAATGGTATCAGGCTTGAAAACAAAAAGAGCTTGAAAGGCACAGTGAGATCTTACATCTCCTGGGTGACATTGCAGCGTTACCTACACACACTGAGGGCTCAGGAATGATATTTGTAAAAGTGTTCTCCAAGGAATTGCTTCCTCAAAACAACCCAACTGGCTTTCTGTCGTTGTTGTTTGCTTTTTTCAGCACCAGCATTTTAGAAGAACTCAGCTGCATGGCAATAAACCCAGTATTTTCACCAGTTCAAAGCAGGGAGCTTTAGCAAGAGCCTGCAGAGGGGTCTCAGGGAAGGCTGATCCAAAGAACTGGGGAACATTTTTGTTTAGCATGTCCCAGGGCTTAAAGAACACTGACATTCCACTGCTTAGGAAGCTCAGCTCGTGCAGACTGAAAGAATCATATTCCAAAAGACCAGCTTTTTTGTGTAAGAATGATTATCAAATGTATAAAGACACATTTGTTTAAGAATTAACTAAGACTTACCTTTTAACGTCAATCCATTATCTGCAACTCCATCACTTAGGTTTTTCCTGACTACATTCTTTACATCTTCCAAAGCTTGAGGTGCCAGTGGTGTATTAAAACAAATTCTCTAACAAAAAATCAAAAAGGGCACGTTAGAACCACTGGCTACTGAGCTGACAAACAGCATGTCCTGTCTGAAATACAGCCTTAAACCTTCTGACAAGCCAGTTAAGGACAATACCATTTCTTAGTGGAAATAAAGGTGTACAAATTGTATTTTATTTTTAAGTACAAGCACTGGGGCTTGTACTTTTAATACATTCTTTTATTTTGCTCTTGAACTAAAACTGAACAATGGTTAGAAATAAAAATAATACCATTTCTGTTTTTATAAATCCGCTCTTCTATGCTGCACTTGAGATTTAATATTTAGGCCTGATTCCCTTACATGTCACCTTACTATTATTTCTTTTTAAGAAAACCCACTTTTTTTCTGGAATTATATAGTTAAACTATAAAGTATCGTGAAAAAATAAGCAGAAGAGGTACCTGGAAGAAGTTGAGCTCTGCATCATTGAGAGTGCCATCGTTATCCTGATCAGAAATTCTAAATATGCGAGTGAGGGCTTTGATACAGGCAGGTTTCATCTAAGGAATGAAACAAAGTTCAGTATCTTTCCAGGCTTGAATGTAAAAAGATCACACTGAATGACACCAGGCAGCTCAATCACATGGAAACAAACACTAGTCTTCATTTACAGTTTTAGAATGGAGACATTCATACACGTGTACAGAAAAATTAAGAGGATATAAAAATCTGACACAGCAAATTTATATCCAGAAATTTGAAGTAATTACTCCACATTAAATGTACTTCTATTCAATTATTAGAAGAGTCTCAAGCTCTTCACAGGATGAAGGTGGCACTACTTAGTCATTAAAAAAAATTAAAAATCAGTTCTCTAAATTCAGTCTTACTGCTACAGCAAACTTTAAGAAACAACTAAATGAATTTTTTTCCCCAAAAACATTTTTTTTGGGGGGGGAAAGGCCTTGAAATCCCAGTGCTTTGCAAAACTAAATAAGTCTAAAACTACAGTGAACTCTTTCTAAACAAGCAGACTATCTCTATCCACCACCTCAGCAATGGCTTCAGGCTTCAAACATCAAATACTGATAATTTTCACAGGGCTCATTCATCTACCAGGCAAAGCATTGAGCATATGGACTATCTCTAGGACAAAGGAACTGCTAGGATACCTTCCAGTGAAGGAAAACAGACACTGGCAATTCTCTCCCAACAACTACTGTGATGATGGACTCTTCTCTTCACAGAGGTCACACAGAGATTGGGTTTGGGAAACCAAAAAGATTTCAGCAACAACAATTTTATCACAACATTACTAACTCATAAAGGTGATTCTGATGGAAGAAATCAAAAGAGGGTTATTCTCTGGTTCTCTGCTTCACAAAGTATTTAGGGTTGAAGTAACTTTCCTACTGCCCAACACTACAGGGGGGATACATTTAGAGATTCTATTTGTATTTGCCCCAGAAATTGTTTCTTTAAAATAACACTCTCAGCCAACCACCTTGATACCTCAAAACCAGCCACATCACTTGTTTCTTATCCCTTTTACCAAAGTTTCACAAGATTCTCAGAGAAAAATTTTCCCTTAAGTCAGGCCAAGTCTGGAGTATTTTCCCTGCAATAAAGGGAGTTTCTGTGAAATGTATATCTGAAGGAGACTGAATTGAAGGTATGATTTGGTTCACATTACATCTGGCTTAAAGCCATTAGCAAAGCTTCTCCTTTCACTCAGCAGTTCACAGGGGCAACAAAAAACTGTCCTCACTGCTTTGAACCAAGAGGAAGGACAGGTCAGGTTAACACAAAACAATCCCCAGGGTTCTGGGATAGAATGCCTGACATTTGGGGGTGGGGAGGTGGTAACAGCACACCAAGAAATGCAAAATCCACTGAAAAGAAAGACCAGGAAAGTGATTAACTCCCCCCCAATTAACTGCTCTGAGAATCTCTGTATAAATACCTCTTTCTCCTCTGGGCAGTACAGAGGACCTGTAGGATGCAGAACAGCTTTCTGTGCATAATAAAATAGCTCAGATATATTCTTCAAGTTTTTGGCTGAACACTGGAAGAGAAATCCTCACATTGATTAGTTCAGTTTCTTGACTACTGGGTGATTTCTTCTGAAATTTAAGTAAGCATCGATTTTTTAAAGACTGAGCCCCCTCTTGTGGGTACAGGGCTGGTTTAGAAAACAAACATCCAGCCCCTGTACCTGTTCAGGAATTAATAAATGAAGTTTCATTACAATTTGCTGTCACACAATCAATTTTTAATTTGCAGACATCTGTCTGGCTTAATATTAAATTTAAAGCCCTTGCTAAAGGCAAGGATGTGAACAGGCTCTAAATATTAGAATCTGACCGTAGCATTTGATTATACAATAGTGTAATCTTCCCTAGACAAAAATAACATATAAACTCACTGTTATAATTACTTCTATTTGAAATATTTTATTTGGAAAAAAAAAAAATCCCATTTTCTGGTACAAAGTTGCCCTACATGCTTGGCAAGAATACATTTTTTGTTACTTGTTCTAACTTGAGAAAGTCTTGCATACCTCTACACACGTTTCTATCTCTGTATATTGATTCATTATGGGAAGGATAGTTTCCATACTGCTATACTCCACTAGATCAGACTTGTTTCCAACTAATATAAGAGGCAACCTAAAACCAAAAAAATATGAAGAGCTTTAAAGACAGATGTATAAAAAGATCTATCTTGATTTAGCATTCTATCTCCCACCAGAAGCCATTATATTATTTTCATGATGTCATTAAACAGCACTGGAGGCAAAACTAAATGAGAGCAGTTTTAAGGAAAGTGGCTCGATATACACTTAGAATTGTAGTTCTTGTTGATAGAAACCCCACCGAGTTAAACACAACCCATCACATTGTTATTACACCAACCAGCATCAGCAGAAAAGCCGTGTAGCCAAAACTAGTTAGACCATACCAACTATAAACACAGCTGGTAAAAGCTGCCCATGAAAATCAAAACAAATAACATTGCTGCCGCATGTAACAGACCTACATACTTTAAATCTCTTGCTGCTTGGCCTTCTGATATAAACTTTAAGTTTAGAATTTGATTTTCTTAAACAATTAACACTGTGCATGCCACCCATCGATGTGCAGCCTAATTGACACTTCTCAGCTTTACTTAAGCACCTGCTATCTTTGTCTGTCCTTTCATTGATGAGGGGGATCCAGCGACTTGTTACCTACAGGGGGAGCAAAAACAAACATGAAAAATACATTTTCAAATGGAATGTGACTGAACTGTGCACAAGTTCCACTACAACTGCTACTGCTTCTTTCCCAAGAAGGCACATATTTAAAAACAAAGGAGGAATCAAATAGAAATTGGAGTTAATTAATGAGCAACTTTCTCAGGTGAGTGAAATGACTGAAAACTCAGATGTTGAAATGGACCAGAAGCAATAACACATCTGTACATTCTCTTTACAACTTGATCTGAAACTCCATCCCAGGTATTTTAAATGTCTAATACAGATTTCAGCTTGGCATCAATTAACAGTGCACAAGTTACATCTAAAGCAATAATGGGATAAAACGTACTACTGTACCTTATCAATAGAATTCTTGTTGTTAACAGCATATACTATACAAATCACATTTGCCTAAAATGAAAAAAAAAGGAAAGGCATGGAATTCCTCTGCTCAGAGTCTCTGGAGCAACAGACACAATAAAGACCCACACGTAACATCAGAGTAAGAACAGTCCAGCATCAGTCAAACACTCTGTCCCTGACGTGTTTAAGTTCTTTGTAGCCCAAACAACTACTTAAAACAAATAATTTATATGTGCCAAAAAGCCTGTCCTGCAGTGTGACATTCCCAGCTTGTGCCTGCAGAGCCCCATCCTGCCAGGAAACCTAAAGTGAAGAGCCACAACGTGCAGCCTCCACTGAAGCACCCAAGTGAGTGCCAGAAATGGAACAGAGCCCCACGACAGCCTGTGCAGAACATGTGCAAAGGTGCTCAGAGAGAACTGCGAACAGGCAACAGAAGGAATGATAAAATTACCAAGACTCCTGTGCTATTCATAAATGCAACAGCACAGCGTGACAGGAAGAAGCAAAATGGATCTTTCCAGGGTAAAATGATTTCTTTACAAAACTGGCCTGCTGATTAAAAGACATTTAGGTTCTGTCATTTCCCTTGGAAGGACAAAGCTCAAGCTCAATTCACCAACGCTGTGCCAGTACCTACTTTTCTTAAATAAAAGAAGCTTTGCTACAGCACAGGGCCCAAAACAAAACACTTACCTGTGATATTTCGTGGTAAAGCTGCTCATCACTTTGTTCTGCTTCTGCATTCAAGAGAACAAGTCACTCATTAATACCAACCATTTTTGCAAACAAAAATAAAAAAACTTCTGAAGCTGAACCAGGGCATTTCATAAGGCAGCCTGGTCAAAGCCTTGCTATTTAGACTTCTTTTTATAAAATACTCTAATGAGTGCTTCTGCCAAAACAATAATGAAATTGGTCCATTAACTTGCAAGACAGAAACAGTCTGCTGCACACAAGTTTTTAGCTGGTATTTTGAATTACATTTGTAGAGAGGTTCTCTCTGGAATGAGTCACAGTTTGCATTCTCCTACATTTATCAACAGCCCTTTCCTTCTATAATGCAAACTTTCACATCAGAATATGGCACATTCAATTTTATTAGAGGGAAGATGATTTTTTTCAGCGATACCAAGTTTCTGTGAACTGAATCTATGAAAAACGTCATCCAATAGAAAGAAGAACCCACTCCACATAAATTTAAGCTCAAGTCCAACAAGAAAGATGTGCATTATTTCTTTTTCCAAGTAGGTCAGCACACCAAAGACGATTCCTCAGCAGTGGTGGGAGGGAGAGGACAGGAAGGTCCCTGTTAACACTTCCACAGTAAATGGCAGAAGGGTTTTTCCAGCTGTGCAGCAGCTGCATGGATTTATGATAACACATGAACCTTGACAGTGAACTTATTGATCTATTCACTAAAGATTAAAATACATGAAAAAATACAACATGGGAAGCAATGGGGTGATCAAACTTAGTCCCTACTTTACTCTGGGCTTCTCCTCCCTGTAGCTCTGTTCCCATCCCTGCCTGACTGTTCCAGGGGCTGTTGAGTCAGACAAACAATTCCCACCAAATCAGTGCTGGTGCTGTGCAGTCCCCACCTGAGTAATCCACTATGTGGGTTGGCACTCGTTCAGGGGTGACATCAGCTGGAATGGTGATTTCCTCAGCTCGTGGAGGAACCTTGGGTTGCAAAGAAACAGCAAGAAAGAGCCTTTAAAGATAATCCAGATGGTGAAAAAAAGTCACAGACTACAATATACCTGCCACTTAGTCAGCTTTAAATAAACCAACATATTGAGCTATTCAAGTACTTTTGATTTTTATTTGTTTGTTTCGGGTTCTTTTAATGTACTGAAAGTCACTGTTACCTTCTCATTCTTTATTAGTCAACTTACTAAGGAACTTCCTGCAGAAAGGTGGTGCTGTTAAGGGATACATACAGTGACTGCTTCTATAAAACTCAAATTCACTCTACCCAACACTTAAGCAAACATGACAGACAAAATATAAGTCTCAATTTTAACACAATCATAACCTGACAACTTCCTTGCTTCTCACAGCGCTAAACATTAAGTTCAGAAAACTTCTGCAAAGCAAAACATGATACTAATAAAAAGCATGTTCTGCAAAATGCTGTAAACCAGCTCTGATCATCATTTTTTTCCAGAGAACACTAATCCACATTCAGGAACAATCAACTTAAACCTAATTTTAATGAAAATCTCCTGCACAGCTACTTACTGCCTTTCACCTGTTGACACTGAACTTTCATGATACTTATTTTTCAGTAAACAAAGGGAAAAAGAAAAGCCAATCACCACAAGAATGGCTCTTTTTAAAGCTTCAGGCTCTGCTCACATTGCCCTCAAGAATGATTACTGATAGCACCCTGTATATATATATATATATATATATGTAAAATATACTGTATATTGAACACTATTTCCAAGCTGCAGTGCCTGTCACACACCCCCATGACTGGTCTGCAGGAATTGTGCAGGTCTCTTCAAGTAGTTTTTATGGGATGCAGTATTTCTAAAAAAGTTGTTTCTGTAATTTCAGGCAGATTTTGTGCTATATATTAATGATGCTTTATCTCTCCATGTGAATTTAGACAAATATTCCAGGTTCTACTGCAGGAAGAAGCTGAGAAGTGAACAGAGAACAATAATTCATTAAACACACCCACAAATGACCTGCCAAAGGAACAGGCCCCTGAGCAGTTTAAGAACAGGAACTGGGGCTCTTTTTTACCTGCAAGGCTGGGAACTAAACTCAATTATGGTAACAAAATTCACTTATGTTAACACAACTCAGTTATGTTAACCAAATTCAGCTATGTTAACAATCTAATCTTCACTCCTGCACCGTGGTAACCTCCTGATTTGCATTAAACAGCACAGAGCAGATTCAAAGAGCAGCACATGATGTCTATTTTAAGACCTGTGATCAGAAGAAATAAACATTCATGTTTATATGTAAAAAGCTTGACTATTTGCAGCAGCTGCTGTTCTTTTTGTGGCATACAGAGAACTACGTGCTGCTTTTTTAAAGGAATAATATGTAGTATTAGCTATACTTTTGTTTTGGAAGAAAGCTGGAAGAGTTGTTGGCATTTCTTACTTCAAGAGAGTCAGTAAAACATTCTTCAAAGGCAGAAGTAAAGGCAATGTCTTGCTTAGTTACAAAAAAATGGCTAAAGTTATACAATGTGACTTTTTAATTCCTCATTCTCAATAATTTTTCAATCTACTTGCTCTTTAAATACAACACCCCCAAAAAACTGAGGGTCTTGCCTCTTTCAGGACCTTCCCATTTATGAGTCTCTCATGTTGAAATGTGCTGCCAGTTATGACCAGTTTCAGCTGCTGAAAAAGCCTAACATTCATCACATATGAAACAATTAGTTGAATTAACCATGTGAAAACCAAGAAAGGAACTTAGATAAAATTTAAATTTCTAATCTTCTATATTTAAACTGCATCTTTTATATTAAAACCTACATCACTCTTTCTGAAGTCATCATTGCAGTTGTAAACTTTATTTTTTTCTAAGCCTTACTTTAAAGCAGAGCCTATTAACTTACTCTTTGAAAAAATATTATACGACAGGATAGAAATAAAACTTGGAAAACAAATAAGAATGCTCTACCTCTTCTGGAAATTCTTCACTGACAAGAGACATAATTAGTGATGTCTTCCCCACTCTGGCTGCAAAAGCATTAAACACACAGATTAGATAATTTGTTGTTACACTCAGTAGTTGTATCCTATCTTGAAATCATAATATTTTATAAACATTTTCCAATTGACCACATTAAAAGCTTTTTCTCTGTTGTTTCATCACACTAAACATGGTTGACAGCAATGCTCTCATAATTCTTTTATTGTAAAACCTTGGGATCCATCTCACACTTCTGCATTTCATCCAGAAGGGAACTAAATTCTGCTCTTACACAAAAGAATTATCACGTTTTAGCCTTAACACAGAAGATGTAACCAACCAAACAAATAATCAAAACAAACTAGAAATGCTTCAATGCAACTTCAGAAATAGAAACAAAGGTGGCACACAGAAAATAATTTAGAAATTAACTATTTTTATAGCATTCTTGATATGATGACTGTGCTCCAGTCCTACACTAGCAAGGATGAGAACTGGACAAAAAGACTCAGCTCTGCTGTCAGTGGACAAAGTCTCCAACAGTTTGACTATTTGGAAGTGCAAGAGCATAATCTCCTTGACACAAATGAGCTACCC
The DNA here is from genome assembly GCF_003984885.1 of Neopelma chrysocephalum. Classification (NCBI taxonomy): domain Eukaryota; kingdom Metazoa; phylum Chordata; class Aves; order Passeriformes; family Pipridae; genus Neopelma; species Neopelma chrysocephalum. The sequence goes on along the minus strand of NW_020897746.1, from coordinate 8,245,626 downwards.
CCCAAAAAAGTGAAAAAAAAACCAACAAAACCACCAACCCTTCTAAAGTCACAGTTTGCTTAATCCCAGATGGCCATCTCTGCTTCAATATCCAGCTCTATTCCATCAAATAAATGACTTTGTTTACCTGCAAGGTTCAGACTTCTGATATCACAGTTGAGCTGCTTGGGTTTGAGAAGCTTTAATGTGACCATTGAAAATGAAGAGTTGGTAACTTTTCTCAGGGTTCCCCTCTCTGAAAAACCCTCCAGCTGTGAACTCCCTGTTCCTTTGGAAGCCTTGAAACACTATTACTGCTTTATTTGGTTTTGAGACATGTCTTAAAAAATAATATGCTCAGATTCAAATGTTAGCTGGGATTGGATATTTCCAACAGCTCTTAATTCAGGGAAAAACCTGTTTCATCCTGGATGTAGCAGCATCTCTGCCAGCACTTGTATGTTACCAAGCCAGGCACTGCTCAGTACCAGTCAGAGCCTGTGTCACTGTTCCCACCAAAAACAACAGAAATGTCACCAAGGCACACAAGTTGTTTGGCTTCTATCACTGCATTTACACTGCTCTGTGTAATTGTGTATAATTCTGAATAGGAAAGAAGAGATGGAATTGTACAACTGGTTGATTTTGTGCAGGAAATGGCATCACTGAACTGATGATCTAATCAGACTCCACTCAACTTATCCAAATCTATTTTTGGTACAGTAACAAAGGGCCTTCTGACCTCCAGAAATAAAACCTTCTCTTCACCATGGTAAGTTAAAGAGTAGTTGTTACAAAATTAAGAGAAGCAAAAAAAAGTTACTCTGGGGAGGAAGATTTCTGCTTTCCTTAGGGAGAACTGCATAAACTTTTCCCTAGTGGCACTACCTGGAGAGCAGCAAGTTGCAGGTTTCCTACCAGCAATGTGGGGGTGTTTGCATCAAAGATACTCCTATGAGCTAAAATTCTAACTTACACTGCCAGATGCCCTCCTGCATCAGCTGCATCTTAAATTTCATCCTGATAGAATCAAAAGAGCTTTGGAAGCTCTCCTGTTTGCACAGGAAAAAAGGTAAGTAAAGTTATCAGACAATTAGTGAAAACAGTGCTGTGCATTTTGCACCTGACCAAGACAGTTCTAACCTAAAACACATTGGCTTTGCAGATAAAGAAACTCACTCCACAGGACTGAAAATAGAAGATTATGTGTTGCTGGTTAGTAAATGCTCAGTGTTTATAAGCTCCTGATACACTTCCCAGTGTCCCAGAGTTTTATGAAAATCCATAGGTTCAAGTGCAGAGATTTGGTTTATTTTCTTTGAATCTAGGTCAGCCCTCTGCCTTTCCCAGTCTGTTTACAGTCTGAGAAATAACAGCCTAAACAGTTCCAGCTGACTGGGATGAAGGAAACACAGCACCTTGGGGTAATTAAATCGTCTTTTTCCTCATATATAAGTTTATTAGATCATGCTGCATAAAACAACATGCTGAACATATTCTGAAAATTACTGGCTATTAAAAATTGATGTTTTCATCCTGGATACAAGGAGTAAAAGAACCTTAAACCTGAACTGTAGAAGACAAGGCATGAACAGGCTGTTTTGGAACAGGCTTACAATAACAATTCTTCACACATTTCAGATCGTGAACCTGATGTTCTGCTGTTACCACCTAACAAGTTTTAGATGGTCTGGACTAACTTGTGGTTTCAGACTAACAAATGAGACAAGGATACAAAGCAGCACTGACACTATAACTGACAAGTTCTACTGATTTGTGTAACAAATCCCTCCCTTCTGTTTGCAACAAGTCCACAAAAAACACAATACAGAGACGCTCACAATCTCTGATGTGTGCCATGTACTATACATTGCTATATTTAAATTTACATTTTAAATTCCCACTTTAGACACATTGCTGTCAAAACAAAGCACCTGTTACACCTGTGCTGAAACCACTGCACTGAACCAGTTCAGCACCCAGGTAAATGAGGTAAATTAGGCACATATTCTAAAGAGGAATTAAACTGTGCATTCAAATGCACAAATACATTCCTAAACAGAGTCATGCAAAACTAAGCGAGTACAATCTCAGTGAGTGAGCTCCTTCTGCACAGTGGCAGCTCCCTGAAGATTCCTCTCTGGAGAAGCCACAGAGAATCTTTCCAGGCAGCACTGACAGAGCCACCCTGCACTATAAAACTGCATAAACTGCTCTATAAATATATATATATGGGGCATTCGGTACTTAGGAAAGCTTTGTCAGCAGCACCACATTCTCAGCATAATTAGGCAATTTTACTAATAACACTTGGTAATTACTCTCTGTTCTTTCCCCGTGAGGAACTTAAGCTCACTTTGCAAACTACCAGAGCAGAACCTCCTCGCTGCCATGAGCAGCGGGGAGCAGCTGTGTCTCCGCAAGCCCTGCCGATGATTTGGGCACCTCAGTGCGAAGTTAAGGACGTGATTTTGGGAGCACACGAGAAAACCCGGCCCCACGGTCCCTCCGGCAGGCACACGGACGTGCTGTTTATCCAAGGTCATACAGCGAGGGAAAGGCAGGAAAAGGGGATGTGGGGTCCCTGGGCACAAATCCACAACATATATATATATATCCATATATATAACCGGCTGGAGCATATCAGGCCACTGGTTTCCAAAGGCAGTAAACAGGAAAGATGCGAGTTGGGTTTTCATCAGGAAAAAAAAAAAAAGAAAAGGAGAAAAAAAGGGAGGCGGGGAAGGAAAAAAAGAGAGAAGAAAAGGGGAAAATAAAGGGGAAAAGCAGGAAAAAAAAAAAAAGGAAAATAACTTTGAACAGGCCAAATTCTTGTCAAACGCCGGTCAGGAACCTCCTCCCCCCGGTGTCATCTCCAGGGGCGTCCAAGCCGCACAGCTCCGCGAACTGCCCGGCTCGGGGAGCCGAGGGGCAGCTCCGAGCGCTCCCGGAGCCCCGACCCCCGCCCGCCCCTCAGGGCCGGCGCTGCTCTGCCCCGCAGCGCCCGGGCCGGGCTGAGCCCCGCGGCACTGATGTGACAGCCCAGCCGGCGGCCCCCGCCCCGCCCGGGCCCTGCCTCACTCACGTTCTCCCACCAGCAGGATCCGCACGTCCTTCTTCATGTCCGCGCTCGTTGCCCGGCCCGGGCCGCTCACCTCGGGCGGGGCGGCGGCGCCGCTGGGCCTCGGCTGCCCGGGCTCCCCTCACGGAGCTACGGCGGCTCGCGAGGGACCCGCGGCCGCGGCTGCGCGGCGGCTGCGCGGGGCGGGGGCGGCCGCCCCTCAGGGCCCCGCGGGGACCGCGGGAGGCGAGAGGCGGCTCCGGCTGGGGCTGCGCTCACCCGGCGGGGGCTGTGCGGGTTCTGTGTGCTGGTTCCTCCCGGGGCAGCGCTCCCTGGCCCGGTCTGTGGGGGATCCGTGTGCTGGTTCCTCCCGGGGCAGCGCTGCCCCGGCTCGGTCTGTGCCCTCAGGGAGGTGCATGGTCCGTGTGCTGGTTCCCCCCGGTCTGTGCCCTCAGGGAGGGGAAGATGCCCTGTGTTGCTGCAGGAATCTACTGTGAGGGGGAAGAAACTCCAACCACTTCTCCCTGTCATTCTGCAGTCGGATTTCCTGTTGTCTTTGTGAACTTAGAGGTTCACAAGGTGACAAGTGTCTGGTAAAATGCTCTTGGTCCAGCTGGCAGTGTTTGTTCAGTAAAACAGCCCAGCAAATAGCTGTGCTCACTTTTAATTTTCTAAAGAGATTTCTTGCAGATGACAGGTTGTTCTCTGAACTGTGACACCTCAGACAGGGTAAAAAAAAAATCCTTTAAAAAAAAATCAAGAACCAAACAAACCCCAGAGGCTGTGGGCCTTCATACCATAGCATACAGTGATAAAGGAGTTTGATAAAGCAGCACTGCCCTGGCTTGGTGCCCTCAGAGAGATGAGGGTCCCGGGTGCTGTGAGGGACAGCCCAGCGCTTGGAGCACATCAGGAATCACAGAACTGTAGCATCAGTTCAGTTGGAAAAGCCCTGTGGGATCATTGGGTCCAACCCTGTCAACCAGACCTTGGCACTTGAAGCCACGTCCAGTCTCTGTCCTTGAGCACCTCCAGGGACAGCGACTGCACCACCTCCCTGGGCAGCCCCTTCCAATGTCTCATCACTCCTTCAGTGAAAAAATCCTTCCTGATGTCCCGGGAGTGACACAAAGTGCTCCCATATAGGCTGTGTGTTGTTATGTGTGTTATTACGTGTGTTGTTGGGATCCAAACCGTAACAAATTGCTGCCCTGGGGCAGTGCAGTGCAACTTGTATGTGGGAAATTAGAGATGCCCAGTGAGTTCACGCTGTCATTGTTGCTTTTCCAGGTGGACCAGGAGAGGACATCTCAATCCTAACAAGGCAGTGGCATTAGCTACACTGAGAGAGATGCCCCAGCCTTGGAAAAGCTGATACCTTTGGGATCTTATCAATGTGCATTTTGCCCGAAGTGCTCTCAGAGTGTTCAGTGACACCACAGAGTAACCCTCAAGATGTCCAGCAGTTCTGTCAATGGCTTTAAAAGCCATTGAGCTCCCCATTCCACTAAATGAGACAGCTGAATCCCACATGCTTTATTTCACATTAAACTACTCATTTTGTTCATTCTGGAATGCCCCTATCTCCCTAAAAGAGCTTTTGCTTCTTGGGAATGCTGTTTTCAGCATGATTTATTAGCTGGTATAAACACATCTGAGCATCTGCTTCCACAACCATTCCTGTCGTCACACCACCACTAGGACTGAAAAAAACCCTTTGGTGTGGGCAAGACTAAAATACAGTGCCAGTGAGATGATCTTCTGGGACCCAAAGTGGCAGGTCCTCAAATACAAAGCCTATTTCCTGTAGTTTAGCATCTAAAGAGAAAGATTTTCATGCCTGAGACCAGTAACATTCTTGCCCTCTGAGCATTCCTTACTCACTCAGATCTTTCCAAAGAAAGTTCACTTGACAGAAAGTAATGGCATCATCTGTTCTGTATTTTTTTAGATCAATGTAGGAAAAATGAGGTCCATGAGCAAGGCTTATCCCCAGGCTTAGAGCTTCCTTGGTGAATTCCTTCCCAGGAATATCCTGGGACCACTTAAAGCTGCTTAAGGAATCCACCTGATCTCCACAGGGATGGTTCCTGCCTTCAGCAGACACTGGAATTGCTTTACTGAGCTATGGCTGGACCAGAGCACAGCATGGAGAGAAGCAGATCAGGCAAAAGCCAGTTGCTGATTCCCAGGAAATCCTGGGTAGTTATGCATTCCTTTGTAAATCCCTGTGCTAAACACTGAAGCTTGGATAGAAACTCTGCAGTCATTGGCAAAATAGTCCCTTTTCTGCATAAGCTTTATCTCCTGTTTGGGTGGCTTAGAGTTAAAGATCCATTTCTTTCCAGGCTGTACAGCCAGAAGGCAGGATAGAGAGGATGGGAGGTGCTGAGTTCAAAGGTGTGCAAGAGCATTTCCCTGTCAGTGATGGAGTAAAAGGACACTGTCTGCTTTTGTAGCTCCAAGAAAACTCCAACCCTCAGCGGTTTATCCTTGTGTAACAATGTTTCTTGATCCTTGTGCCAGGCTGACAGCTGCTTTTTGGAACCCAGCCATTCCACACACCAGGAATGCTCTGTTCTTCCCAATTTGTCCCTCTTCCCAATCATTTCATGAGCAACTCCAATAGCCCATCCATCACTGTCCTTGGTAATCACCTCCCAGTAGTGGCACCCCGTGGAGAAGCTCTGGGAACACATCACTTGGCTGATGCAGAATCTCTTGGGAGATGGTTCATACCAGGTGGGGTGGCTGGAAACCACCACTCTGCTGTTCTGGGCTGTGAGGGCCAAGCGCTCGTGTGCTCTCGTGTGGTCAAAAGTCACGTCCTCTGCCCCTGGAAGGGAGAAAGGAAAATATTCTCACCTGCAGGCAACAAGAACAGGTCACCTCGTGGGACAGAAAGGAAACCCAGTGATCACACAATAAACCTGAATCAAAGCTCAGTCCTGCAGGTCAGCAAGAATCCTCAACCCAACACTCACAGCTGCATCCTGGGCTCACTGAAACATTTAACAGGCACAACTGTGGAAATATCCACGGCACACTCAGGCACTCCAGTGGGAAGGCACCTTGCACCCTACAGGATGGATCCTCTTCCTAACCACAATCTTTTTAAAAAAATACCTTTTTGTCAGTAATAAGTGGGATGCTTAACTTAATAAAACTTAGAGTCATCTGTTCACTGGGACACGTTCCTGCATATTTTAGCAGCAAAACATTTGTTTTCTGTTTTAAGCTCCAGCTGTAGTACTGTGTGTTGGCTGTAAAAATATTTCTGTCAAAATGGTGCAGAATTGAGATAATAACTGGAGTTATTAAAGCTTAACAGTAAGGAACCAGTGAGGTGCAGGACCTGCCTGTACACAACTCAGACTGTGCAGCCAGTACCAGCCACCACACAGCTCACACACCTCCAAAAAACAGTTCACACACCTCCAAAAACCAGCTTTCTTATCTTTTTTTTTTATCTTGTATACACAGCCAGGTACAGTGTTGCTTTGTGCTCAGTAACTCATTCGTTCCTGGCAACTTCACTGCATTGCTGTGCTCCAGGGACACAGCCAGATCTCCTGCCCATGGCTCTGAGAACAGTTTTCTTCAGCATATCCACAGCCTCACAGTTGCCTGAGTGTTGTCAATAAGAGTCCTGCTGGATACTTACACTGAGAAAACTGGCTTGGAATCTCCGGCTCTGGAATTTCAGCTGCAGACTCGGGGGGTGATGAGCAGACACTTGTCTCCTGATATGAGTCTGGAGGTTCCACTAAATACAAAAAAAAACCCAAAAAACAAACGAAGTGTTAAGGCATTTCTTCAAAATGTAAATATAGGAAGTGTTTATGCTTCTAAAGGAAAACACACCTTAAATAAACCCAGCTACTGGTTGAAGTACAAAACAAAGAGTTGATTTTTTAGGTTGTATAAATTATCAAAGGATGTGTAGGCAAACATTTTTACCCAAAATAAACAAAACACTGCACGCTGCTGCCCTGAGTGTCAGAATGGAGCAGCCAGAAGAGTGAGATGGGTAAAGCAGTTGGATCTTTCTATGCATATGCACCATTTTCTGTCATAAAAGTCTTTAAAGTGTTCTTAATTTTTTTTCTGAGTATCCCATATTTCTTGTGCTACTTGCATGTGCATTTCATGAACACAGAGTAATTTTTTACTTGATTTGCTACATCCACTCCCTCTAAGAAAGACATTTCAAAATAAGGGAAACTCACCTGATGGGAATTGCTGAGGGTATTTCTCCAAAAGTAACATTTCCAACTTTCTCTTAAGATCTTCTACAGCACTTCTGACAACATTAAGCTTCTCATCAAGTGTAATTTTATTCATTATTGAAAGTGAGCCTTTGTAAGGTGAGTTACTCTAATAATGACAAAAGGATCAAGAGAAAGATGTAAACAACAGCAGTTATTTCATCTAGCAGACCAGATTATATTATAAAGGCAGAGTGGAAAAACAGCAGTGATCTCTCCAAAAATCTTATCCTTTGCATCAAGAGTTTCCTTTATAGGATAGTTACCTGAGAGAACTAACTTGAAATCTTACAGAAAATAGGGAAGGACAGTTTATTCTTATTAAAAAATAAGAAGACCTTGTTTTTCCTAAGCAAATTGAGAGTGAGCCCCACTCCAAATTCCTGCTGGCTGACCTGCATCACTGGCACTGCTGTTTTCAACATCAATGCAGGCTCTGCACAACCTCAAGTGCTTTAACTGCCTCTTTTGAGGGCCCTTGATGTGTTTTCCCCAAGAAGGTTGTTACAAAACACTTAAAACTCTGTGAGTTCTTTAACTTGCACACTTGGGTGTATATGAATTCTGGAAAATAAAAATGTTGTGAAGGATCTTAACTTTAGATTTGACTGAGGGCTGGACTTAAGCAATGTAGTCCCCACTTCACTCCAGCTCACCAAGGCCCTTGGAACAAATCTGGTTTGGAATTGCATCCCCAGCCTGTGCCCTTTTTTAGTACTATTCTCCCTGTGAATTCCTCACTCCAAACTCTCCCTGTAACAGCAATGCCCATGGATTGGCATCACTGTCTCCAGTGAGAACAGTGCAGTGGGGACCTCACAGTGCCCTGTTCATACTCAACTATCCAACACATTGAGCTTGAGAGTTTCCACTCATATTCTGCCACTCATTTCATCACTTACAGTTTGGGCTTTGCTGTCTGTGAGCTGGTGAATAGTCTCTTCAATCTTCTGTTGAGCAGCTTTTTGCTCTTGGTCAATGAACATCAATGTGTTTCTCTCTTGTCTTTCAACATATTCCTTCATGCAACAGAAATCTCGAGTAATCTGGCTTTTGATCAGAGATGTGTATTCCTGAAAGGCAGAAAACAAGGAGTTCATTGTGTGGTTGGGAAAGATGGGTGGAATATGAGAATCTACTGCCCCATTTAATGTGCTCTTTGACTGACTCCTGCAGACCAGAAAACTTTATTCAAAGGAATAAAATACATTTGACACTATTCCTGCATTACCTGCAATGAGATTTTGGCCATGTTAAGGATCTTGACTATTTTATGGCCAGTGGATTCTGTTTGACAAGTCAGAAAGATCAATATTCTCTCTTTGTGATTTGTATTTTGCACCTAAGAGTACCAGAAACACTCAGGGATAAGCAGAAAAAGGCAACAATGCACAACCCCAGAGGCCTTTGTGCCAGCCAGGACAGGAGTTAGTGCAGCTGGTGCCACAGTTCATTCTCATCCAAAGCAGAACTGTGACAGAAAAGAAGGAAACAAAAAGGCAGATTCCTGCTCTGGGCTTGAAGGCTGCCCTGGAGTCAGTCACATCTCCAGCCCAGAGCAGTGGAAGCAGAAGGTAACTGCAGGTGATGAATGTACAACGTGTACCTTGGTTTTATTGAGATCTCTCCTCAACACAGGGATGGTCTCTGCAGATATTTCTGGTTGCTTGGAGCTTTCCCATATCTCTTCCTCCTTTAAAGTGACACATTGGACCATTTATCCACATAACCCTCAAAGAAAGCACGACTAGGTTAAGCAGCAGGATAATAAACATTCCCAGATCACTGACATTAGTTAAGCACTGGACTGCTTGAGGAGGGGCCTGGAGGACACAATTCTGAGCAGGAATAATCACAATGAATTCAACATGCAACAGTTACCAATTGCATGTTCAAATATAATTGTGAGCTTCAGGTCTTTGCTTGACTGAACATTTTTTTTTTTTAGATACATATGTGCTAAAATATTCTTCCCCATCGCCTCCAAGTCTGGGAGTTATTTTAAGCGGAGATCTTGATACTAAACCGGTCCTATTCTGTGCCACGAAGCTGGGTGGAGCTGTAGCACCGCGTAACAATGTTATGTGTCCTTTCAGGAGTCTCCAGTGCAATGCTAATACAGTCAGTAACGCCCAGAAACAACGCTTATTATCACCGTACCTCAGCTGAACACATACAGATATCAGTTCTTCTATTTCAGCTGTGCAGCCCTCAGTGTGTCAGACACACCAAAGAACTCCAAACACTGTTTTAGTTGAACCCATCTGCTCAACGTACGGTGCTTGTTGTGTTACTGTGCCGGGGATGGAGTGGGATGGAGCCTCGGGCTGTACGGGGGCTGCAGTGGGATGGAGCCCCGGGCTATTCCGGGTTGTTGCGGGATAGAGCCTCTGGCTGTCCCGGGACGGAGCCCCGGACTGTGGAGGGACGTAGCGAGATGGAGCCCCGGGCTGTGGAGGGATGGAGCCCCAGGTTGTGCCGGGCTGGAGCCCCGGGCTGTGCCGGGCTGTGCTGGGCTGTCGCCCCGCGCTGCCTCGGGCCGTACCTTCTCCCCAGGTCGCCGCCCCGCCGAGCTCCGGTCGCCGAAGACAACAGCTCCAGAGGGTTCATGCTCGGTTTCCAGCTTCTCCTCGCTCAGCTCTGGCGGGATGAGGCTGAGCAGCGCGGCCAGCTCGCGGTTGGGCCGCAGGTCGCGGAGCTCGAAGCTCTCCCTGCAGAGGGGGCAGCCGGGCCCGGGCCGGCCCGCGCGGTACCGGCTGATGCAGCGCCGGCAGAAGCTGTGGCTGCAGCCCGCGATCCGCACCGGCTCCGAGAAGAACTGCAGGCACAAGGAGCACCTCAGCTCCACGGCGGCCAGGAGCCGCTCCAGCTCGATGGCAGCGGCCATGGCCCGGTCGGAGCGGAGCACAGAGGCCGCACGGTTTCGGTTTCCCCGGGAGCCTCCTCCGGGGGCGGGAGCGCCGGGGCGGAGCGGGCTGGGCTGGGCTGGGCTGGGCTCTGCCCTGTCTCCTCCTCTCCTCCGGTGTCAGCTCCGTCAGAGCTCCCGGGGCTCAGCCCAGCGTCAGTCATCGCTTCCTCTGCTGCGACTCGTTCCCAGGATTCGGGTTGACTGTGGGAATGGGCTGTGATGCAGAGCTGTCCCGGGCCTGGCCTTGACTCATACTGACTCTCCAAAAAAGTCCTTGTTATCGGCAGGGTTTCATTTTCACCGTGAATTTCCCGATTTTGTAGCAGTGAGTCGCTGACACGGGCAGTCTGCTGACCCAGCCGGGACAGCAAGGGCACAGCCCAGCCCAGCCCGGCAGAGCCCCGCCCGTGGGAAGTTCAGGCCACTGGATGCACTGAAACTTTCTGAGGTCATCCTGGGCTACTCAGGTCATCTCAAAATAACAATTAACACATGTCAAACCAAACGAGGACTGCCACTGTTCCTTGTACAAGTCAGAGGGTGCTTTCTATTGATTTCGGGAGCTGCAGGATTAGGCCGTTTAACAGATGTGCTGAACCAGCATGGGAACCAGACTGAATCAGGCTATGTGGGGAGAGCAGGAGCTTATCAGCAGGCAAAACTGCTGCAGATTGCTCAGAGCTGGCTGATGAGCGGGCTGAGACAGCAGAGCGATGATCCAATTCAATTCTTTTGCACTATTGGGGTTGGGGGGAAGAGAAGAATTAATCTCACTCATTCCTGCAAGTATTGGCACTTCCTCATTTCTGCAGAAGAGGAGAACTATTCTGAATGTCTCAGGCGGGCTGGCAATAGTCAGCAAAAGGTGGAAGCTTCACCAGAAACTTGGTCTGCAAGACTTCCTCTTGATTTGCAAACTAAGGCTATCTGGAAAGAATTAAATATCTGAATGACGTGCTGCTTGGTAGAACCAGACCTCAGACTTGGTCTTGAGGAAACAGTGCACTGTATCAGTCAGGGCAAGTGTCCATCAGCTCCTGCACAGAGTGGACACAAGGGGTACCTGATGAGGAGGCACTCACCCCCAACACTGAGAACTGGTCCCCATTCAGCGAGTGTACTCCAGCAAGTCACTGAAGACAACTCTTTTAAAACTAGTTTCTGCCTTTCAATGCTCAGACTAATCAAGCTCATTAAGCTTCATCTGGTTTTAGGCGAGACAGATCAGCACATGTTCATCCTGTACCCACAATGTGTTTGCTGGGGCACCGTGTGGGGTTGTGCTTTGGAAAAATTTTGTCTTCACGAGTTGGATTTGCCACTCATAAAAAAGCCAAACAGTGGAAAATGCTGAAAGCAAGAAGCTGGGAGTATCTGTGTGATTTCATTAGAGTGGTTCCATTACAGCATCCTCCACAATTCAAACTTGACTTGTATTTTTTTATTGTGCCAGTGTAAGAGACATTCAACCCACTCTGCCAAAAACAACCCTGCCCTGTGTGGACAGGAGCTGCAGCCAGATGGGATGTAGCTGCCTGACTCTGCTCCTCCCTGTGGACATCAGTGCTGGGAGATGATTCCATCCAAGGCCTCAATCCACTCCTTCTGCTTCTCGTCATTATCACATAAAAACACAAACTCTCTCCCTGGTGTGACCAGAATGATACTTGGTTTCCTCTTCTCCAGACGGATTCCCTTGGGCAGCTCAGGTCGTACTTCATACCCCTCATCCCTCCTTCCAATAAAAATCTGGCCCCGTGCAAACTCATCCTGAAAAGAAGGAAGCAGCAGACAGCCATTAACCAGTGGACAGCACAGCTCCAGCAGACACTGCTCTGTCCTTTGACATGGAAGGGGATCTGGGGATGCAGGAGGGGACACTGATTTGGTGACACCAGCAGGAAACACAACAGAGATTGTTGGTAGGGACCCACCCTTACAGAGCTGGTTGGTGGGCATTCAGAAAGAGTAAGGAAGGATATTCCCATGGCCAGAGCAGTGCCAGAAGGCAGGATGTTGGGCTGTTATTGCAATATTGCTCATCTTGCCTAAAGTTACAGGCACCAGGGCTGGGAGAGAGTGGCCATTAATGCTACAGGCAGTAGCAGCTACTTTTAAAAGACTTGGATCTTCCTCACAGCCACCAGATGGGCCAGAGCTCCAAACAGCTCAGAGGCATCCACTGACAAGGGAGATGGGCTCTTGAGGCTGAGCCTGCTCCAGTCTTGCACAGGCTCTGGAAGAACTGGATGAGAACAGACCCTTCCTCCCCACCCACTTCCTGAAGGGGATGTGGAACAGTGAAGAACACTCCTCTTACCAGCGGGTTTTTAAAGTACATCAGGTTCCTTTCTTGAGAATCCAGGCTGAACCAGCGTCCCTTAAAGGCCTCCTTGTGCTGCAAGGAGATGGTAGAAGTTCTTTGAAGACCAAGTCCCAGAGAGGAGTTTGGTCTGTTCAGATCCCTGGACTGCTTAAACGACTTGGAGCTTGAGTTCAGTTTCCTTCACCCCCAAGACTGGTTCAGGTGAGTCACTGCTGTGCCCTCAGCCCTCTTCTCCCTGGGCTCAAACTACACATTTGCATTCAATGACAATCCTTTGGGCAGGCAGGGAAGTTTGGTTCTACCAGTGATCAAATTAACAGGATTAAGTTGCAGGAAGTGCATTGAAAGCTCTGCAGAGAACAATCAACTTCAACAGTTTGGTCAGGGGGTTGCCCCTAGAATTTCAGGGTGCACAATACTGGGGTTTGTCTACAAGTACTAACTCCATTCACTACACTCATCTGACCATTCCTGAGCTACTCACTGCTCTGTGCTGAACTGAAGAGGCCTCTTCCAGGGCTCACTTCAGTTTGGGCAGAATTGAGGCCTCAGGAGAAAAACACACAACCTTTCATGCTCTGTGCAAGAACCTGCAGAAGAGGTACTGGGGCACAGGCACGAGCTGGGCCAAACCCCAGCATATTCAGTATCAGCACTGCACCTCTGAGCTTTATAATGGGACTTTGGCTCATGGCTCACTCAGAGCAGAGCAAGGCAAGAAGTGGCCGTGTTCAAACAAGACCTCAGACCTTTATCTCCTCCTTCGGCAGTGCCCCAAGCCCCACTCTCCTCTTCCAAGGAGTACTGGCCCAAGTACTTTCCCACAATAAACCAAACCAAACCATTGGCTTCAGTGTGGAGAAATTTTCTCAATGGCACTTTGCTGCCCTAAGCAGATGTGACTGTAAGTGAAACAGAGAAGTAGGGGAGGGTCAGCATGTGATGTTCTGTTCTAGCAGGAGCTGCACTTGGCAGATATAGCAATCTATGGAGTGTTGTGCAACAGCACTTTGCATGTCCCACTGCCAGCTAATCCACCTTGCTTATTCTTCAAGGATTCTTCTTCCCAATCTCATTTTCCACACAAAATAAAACATGACCCAAAGAACACGGCAGGCTTGAATATAATGTCTTTTATCGACCCAGGAAGCAGACAGTTACTGAGCAAGACCTATACCAGGCAACATCATAGAATTACCAAATATTCTCTACCTGGAATGATCCTGTTTGTGTACTGCCAAGTGTGCACTTACTTTTGGTCCTGTTTTCTCCATATATCCTTCTTTGACAAAATTTCTTGTGATCCTGGGTATGAGCTAGGAGAACACAAACACAAAAAAGTCTGTGTCTGTCCCAGCCAAAACCAGGACAGTATGTCTCATTCTAGACTGCTTTTCTGCTCTGTTTCTGTCAAAGTTAATCACCATCAATTGTGGCTTTTGGGGTCTGGGTTGTTTTTGGCTGCTCAGTAAAGGGAAGTCTGAAGTAAGAAGGAACATAACACTTTTGAAAGATTGCACTTCATAAGGATCACATGGAGACTTTTAGGCCTTAAATGTTGACTAAGCTTTGGCATGTTATCCACTGTGGCCCTTCCTTCTACCTCTTCAGTCTATTCCCAAGACCCAAGTGCTGCTCTTTGAGCACCTGACTGGCAGAAGAAGTGAGAGCATGTTTTCCCATGCTGTGTTTGCCCAGCCTGCTTCGAGCCCTGCTCAGTTCTCACCTCGTGCTCAGGGACATTTGGGAAGGCTGTTCTGAGGTAATGGTAACGCGCTGCCCGAATAGCGTTGAACCAGTCAACAATCTCCTGGGGAAAACAGCAAACACAAACATAAGGGCAAGAATAACAAGGAGAGGAAGAGCAGTGCCTCTCCAGAACGCCTTTCTCCTTCCTTGTGACCTCTTTGCAAAGATGTGCTTTCTCCTCAAGGGCCAGAGAGACTCTGTGACTTGTTCCAGACACCTGAAAACCATTGACCCTTCAAAATAACTTAAAACTGCCCCTCCTGGGAGGCCCTAGACTTTCTCAGCGTGGACAGTCACCCATGGCTGTGCACACAGGCTTTTCAGTTGACTCAGTTATGGGTTGTTTAAAAACCTTTGCACCTGGAAAGACCTGAGAACTCTGCTAAGGGAAGAAACAGAAATCTAACAAAACCTGTAGACACACTTCTTAAAATTATCATTGGTAGCTTAGAAATAATGCAGAACAATATTTTCTATGAGTGTCAAGAAGGCTTCTAAGAATATAACCACAGAATTGTTTAAAAACATGAGGCAGTTACCTTCAGAGATTTACATCAGTGCACCACTGAAGCCTTAAGACTATCCAGGGTGTGAAGTTGAATATATGCCCCAAGAGAAGAGGAGCAAAGTGGTACAGTTATTATGGTCAAATTCTGCCATTTTCTATCTTCTACAAGTCTTAGTGACTTCAAATAAAACCAGATCCTGCAGAAACAGGGTATCTCTTCCAAAACCCAGATCCAACATCTAAGCATCTTGCTTATTCCAAAACCTCCAGGATATTCACCTTTCCACTTTCGTGATAGACAAACAGGTTCCTTGTTTGCCCATCTGTGCTGTAGGTGATCTGCAGCCCGTGGGAATGTCCTATTTTCCATTCCTGGAACATTGCATTCAGAGTCTCCATGCTGATAACAGCTTTGGGAACTGTGCTCTGCAGAATGAAAAGCATCACTGTAATAAAGTGCTCTCAGGGAAGGCAATGCAGGACACATCAGCTGTATGAGGACCAGATCCCTGCTGAAGGGAAAGCAGACATCCTGAAATATCTGAATATTGGATATACCTGAAACAAAAAGCCTTAATTACATGCAACATAAAATGGCTTACAAAGAGTGATTCCCTTTCCCTGACAAAGGCTGGGTCATTATTCAAGGGATGTGTCTACATTGCAAGGGGTGGGTCTGTCTCCAGCCTTGTACTGGAGAACAGTTTGCTATAGTCTACAGAAGGGACACATGTTGAGGATGATGCTGCAGGAGTTGGTGGAGAATATTTTGGTACTGTGAGAGGTAACAGCTGCTAACAGACCTCGTCTTTGCCTTGCTATTCAACTGCCAGTATCCATTTCCTTCGTTCCCCAAGCAAAAGG
The DNA here is from genome assembly GCF_003984885.1 of Neopelma chrysocephalum. Taxonomy (NCBI): domain Eukaryota; kingdom Metazoa; phylum Chordata; class Aves; order Passeriformes; family Pipridae; genus Neopelma; species Neopelma chrysocephalum. Next base: position 8,229,963 of record NW_020897746.1, on the reverse strand, counting down.
AGGCTGTGGGGTTGAGATAAGGGATGAGGAAAGGGGCTAAATGTAAAAGATACCACATATGGTAATGGGGAAACATTTGGACTCCTACAAGCACAGGCTGTCCTGGCTGCAAAACCAAGTTATTTATGCTGGTTCTTTGCCTGCAAAGAGCAGGGTCTGAGGATGGATGTTGACCTGCTACTCTGGCTGAGGAACTCACTTCTTTGCCGTAGTACTTCATCACCCCTTCCCTTGCTGACAGGAGAAATTTCCTCTTGTGGAATTGTCTGCGCCCCTGCCCAAGCTTCCAGAGGAATCCTTCACGGTTCTCTGCAGAGCAGACCAAGAGAAGTGTCAGAGAGGGGTGGCACAAGAGCAGGATTGTTTAGTTAAAGGTGACGTGGACCAGCTTCAAGTCTCTTCTCCATCTGAGAATTTTGACCTCATATGAAAAAATCAGTGGAGAACTAGAGAACTGTAAGACCTGAATATACCTTGCACTTGTCTAAGTGCCTTTTCTTAGGAGCCTCTTCTCAAAGTTAGACCTAGAGCAATGACTGCACATCCAGCAGTCCAAATGTGACAAGCCAACCTTGGGGACACTCAAAGTTGTGAACAGAACACTGTGCTGTAGGGCTGACACCTTCTCCCTGACAATCCTTTTACCTGCAGAACAAGGATCTTGGCAGACTCGGGTGGCAACAAATTCCTCACGCTCATATTTAGCTCTAATCCACTGCTCTCTTAAAACCCTGAAAGAGGAAAACATGGATAAAGCTGATCTGCCTCTACCCTATGTTCACCAGCCAGCCAGAGAGACCTGCAGAGGGAAGAGTAGTTCAGCAGCTGTGAAGGTCTGAGCAGTGAACAACCATCAACTTACACACAGTCATCAGAGCGGGGGATGTAATAGTAGGGAGGGACTTTGGCCTCATATTTAGCTTTGGCACGGAGGTTCCCGTGATTCTTCATAAACTGAAATACAGAAGAAGTTACAGTCAGGTGTGCAGCTACAAATCAATACCATGTCAGGAACTTGTATCAGAGCAAGCACTGTGCTTTCTGCTGAGTTACTCTCAGTGTGTCCCTACATACATTTATAAATTCCCTTTAGCACTGGCGTTTGCAAATTTTAGATGGCTGAGCCTCTTTCAGTATTTAGAGTTTTGGACCAAATGGGAAGGAACACAAGACTGCGGTTGTCAATTAAAAGAACAAAAGAAAATTAGTAGAAAATTTATTTCTGATCTCCCTGTTCCTTCATCTTGTCCCAGACACTAATTATGATTATATTATTACCACAATTCAACTGAACTATGAGAGGCTGAACCAATATTTAAGAAGGATCTGTTGCTTTCTGAATAGAAAACACTACCCGGAAATATCTGTGGGCTTCTGAACCACAGTGAGAAGTAACTGTGCATATAAAAACACACCAGACTGTTAGAAGCACAGTCACCTATCAGAGCAATTGATTGAGCAGATCATAAAAAAACTCCTAAAGTTACCCATGGAGTTAAATTGGTTCTGTGTGGCTTTGTTCCTTTGTCCATGGTGTATGGCACAAGCATTAGGAGGTAGAGGAGGTTATGATGAAATGTGGAGAGAAGTAAGTGAATTACTGCTTTTTCCTCTGTACCTCTATAAGATCATTCTCCCAGAAGTCCAGCACAAGGGATTTGACTCTGGTGATGCCAGGAAGATTGCGATGGATTCCAGAGCAATTCACACAAACGAGTATTCCAAGTTTGTAAGAAGCCCACTCTGGACCTAGATACAAATGCAAAGAATGAATTAATACATAGGAAAAGGCACAGCCACTGGCAAGGGTGAAAAAGTACATCTGATGCACAGCCCAGGCTTCAGATGTAATAAATACATCAAATCCCACCCCACTGTTTATGGCTGTCACTTCACTGTGTTCAGGGGAACAGCACCTGCTTCCCACAGTGAACAATGTGCATTCGTACGTTCTTTTACTGACTGTTTGCTTTAAAAATTAATGTGACTCTGCAGGCGAGTGAGTAGTGATGGAAAAGCTCAGCGAATTGTCAGTCCTGTACAAAAGCTGCTGTTGCTGAAGTAACAATGGAAGGATGTTTTGGGCAGTGAGTACTACCGAGAGTACAACCCAGTACAACCACCCGCAGTGAGGGCTCGTGTTCAGTACCCACGAGAGCTCCTGCTGCTGCATCACCGGAGTGGCCTCGACAGGTGCAACCCAACAGGCATCGATGCTCTGGCAAGACCATTTCCTCGGTCCGCACCACCCTCCACTTCTCCCTTATCGCACCGAACAGAAGCTGCTTGTCACCTTCTTCCAGCTACAGTTGGCTCCCAGTGACCCGCCCGCGCGGGCTCTCCAGGGCTCCTCGGTGCCTTTCTCTGCCCCAACCCCCGAGCAGTGACACCCCGGGCTGCAAACCCACCCCGCGCACCCTCCTCCTCCTCCCGTGCCCCGTCCACGAGTGACCCGGGGAGGCGGCCGGTGCCGAGGCCATTTCCTGACCCCGCTGCCGTCCCCTCGCTCCGTGTCTCGGGGCAGTGTCCACGCCAACAGCCCCGCGGGACCCTCCCGCTCCCTCCCCGCGGGACACGGAGAGCAGGCGGAGCGGACGGAGCCGCGGGCCGGGCCGGGCAGGGCTGAGGGGGCGGCGGGACCCTCCCGAGCGCCGCCGCGCCCTCAGCGCCGGGCGCGGCCCCGTACCTGGCTGCCCGCAGTCGGCGCAGCGGTCGTTGCCGGTGCCGCTCGCCCTCTGCAGCTCCCGCAGCAGCGCCTTGCTGCGCTCGTGGTCCATCGCCGCCCGGGGCCGGCGCGGAGCGCTGAGGGAAATGAGGAACCGGCGCGGTCCCGGCCCGTCCTGCCCCACAGCCCCGGGCCCGGCGGGCGCGGCGGGGCCGCCCCCTGCAGGGGGACCCGCGGGGCGACGCCTCCGGACCGGCCCGCGCCGCACCCGCACCGGCCCCGGCCCCGTCCCGCCTCCCCAAACGACTCAGGAGTTCTCACACGGCTCAACACCGGGACGACGGAGCATCCCAGGACTACTGAAAATCCGATTTCCTACTGAAATTCCTACTGGGTTCCTACGAGCTCCTCTTCCACGTTAAAGCCAATGCCAAAAAGGCTGTGACTTAGTACTCACTTTAACCAAGAGAAAAACCTGAGGGAAAGATTTTCAAGGTTAATTAATTTCAGACATAAATGAAGGGGTATTCAAATATTTTTCATTTTACTAGTTTCAGGCTAAACTTAATTTGCGTTGCTAATTTGCATTGCTAGAGTACACTGCAACATGTGATGCCTCTTTAGTGAAGTCTATGTACAATCTTGTAAAAACACTGTAATTTTGAAGATGACTAAATACTACAGGTGTTATCAGTTGAAAGTTCTGACGTGTTTTTTCCATCTTTTAGGTGCTAAGTAGCATTGCACCTTTTATTAGTCTGTAACTATTGTGAAGTTGAGAAACAAACAGCAGCAGAACATCTGAAAAGTTGAGTTGTTCAACCACTTGCACAGAATCTCTTTTCAGCACTTACCCTGTAGGAACTGGTGGGTACTGGAACATAAACACGGATTTCATTTTCCCCATACTCTTGCAAGCCACACACCAATTTTTGTGTCCTTACAATTCCTATGGAATAAAAGAAAGAATCTGTATGATTTGCAAAGTGGTCATTTACATTATCTTTTACAAAGACTGAGGTAGTCTGCTTTTTTTCTCTGTTACTCATAGGACGGTAGAATAATGCCACCCTCATTTACATTCTGGAAAGCAATATTGGAATGACAGTAAAGGGAAAGAAAAGCTTGGAACTCGACTGAGATTTCAACAAGAACAACAGGGTTGTTGGTTTTCTGGTTTTTTCAATTGCTGAACACCTACTAATAACTGCTGCTTAAAGGGGGGAGTCATTGTGAAACTCCAGGGTTGTTTTACTTCTGGTTTCACTGAATTCCACCCAAGACACACAAGGGAGCTCGAGGGGCAGTAGATAAAGGACTAAGCAGGGCCCAAACTGTTGCAGGAAACTATTCTGAATCAAAGGCAGGTGAATTCCACAGTACAAGGATGGAGCTCCCAAGCAGAGTTAATCAAAACCAGCCCCAAGGCCCTTTTCCTCGAGTCCATCCCTCCTGGAAACTTGTTTTACTCCAGCATACAAAAGATGCTCATACCTGATGCATAAAAATCCAAAGCTGATAATTTATCAGAACTCAAATAAATCATTATATGCAGATTATCTTCATTCAGAGTAGCTCGAGGTGATTTGATGTGGTGAGGATCTGATCAAGAAGTGAAATACTTGAATTCCACCTCACCTTTTGGACACCACAGGAGATTCTGTAAACAACTTAAGGCAGTTATTAAAACCTGAGAGTTGACTTCAAAAGGAGGTAAATTGTCTCCCACTGCTTTCTAATTTGGGTCTTTCAAATCACCCATGAATTTCCTAAAATAATAATACTTTATAGGACCTGTTTCCAATTTATTTATGTCCCCAGTGTAATCTAGTTAGAGTGCCTTTATAAAGCAGTGAACAGATTTGATTTATTATTAACAAAAAAGTGTATTTATTTATTTTTACAAAAATGTACAGGAGGAGCACAGACCATCAATGCAACAAATCATCAACCCACTAAGATTTTAACAGCACCCACTTTGATTTTTGGATAATTCTGAACTGTGGAAAGAGGAAACTCTAAAGATTATCTACAACGTGGAAGCTTAAAATAATTTACCGTTTTCATAAATATTTCTTATTCTTGAATATCTTTAAGGCATGAAAAATATGAGAAGAGAATGTACTAGGAAATGCCTTCCTTATTACAGAGACACTGAGGTAAGTGGAGCAGAACTGCATGGCAGGATCTGACTCAGTTTGAGGAACAGGAACAGTCCAACTGCAATATAAAGGCAGAAAAGTACATGGCTGAACTAATTCCAGTTTTAAAACCCTCTAAAAATCATCTCTGTGGACTGAAAACGTTTTAGAAATCTTACTTTTCATACAACAGAAACATCCAAAGTTGTAGCAAAGTCTCACAAATTTATTGTCGTACAAAACCAGAATCAATCCAAATAATCAGGCTGAAGTCTTGTCCAATACAAAAAGAAGCATAAAAATAGAACATAATATATAAGACTAGAAGTAGTTAAATATTCCTGAACCCACAGTAACACTGGAATAATTGTTATTTACAAAATCTTGCCTAAATCTCTGAGACCACCTTGAGCTACAGCAATAACTTCTCTACCTTTTTAGATTAACATGCAGATCTGACAGCTGGAAATGATGAAAGGAATATTCAAATATATGTACAGCGAGGCACTGAGTGCTTTGCAAAGACTTTGTTCCCTGTGGTTGTTGTGAGGAGTTGGGTTGAGTCATTCACACTTCAGAAGATTTGTTACATCCTCTACTGCCCCCTCCCACTCCGAGTTATTGAGCACTTCACTCATATCCAGAAACAAACTCCTTTGAACCAAATGGTCTCCTTTGCTGTGGAAGTTGTGACACTTGGTTGCTACAAAAGGACTTCTTGTTGTCTGACACTCAAATGGAAGGATTCCCCATGGAATAGTCTGTGCATTTAATATTAGAAATGCACTTATTGGACCAGCACCAAACAAACCCACGTTTCAGCCGTGGAGAGCAATAGCATGACAATAGATATATACATTATTTTAAATACTTATAAAAATTTAATATACAAATGGCTCTGAATATACAATAATGTGGTAAAAAAGATTTTAAAAAAATAATCAAACTATGGTGAGAATACCACCATTAGGCACAAATTATTTCTGGTGTTAGCAATTCTAAGGGAAGTCCAAAGACAGACCATTTATCATTTGTCTGGGTATTTCGAGGTGAATCCCTTCAAGATAATGCAAGAACCTATAAAAAAAAAAAGAAAAGCAAAAGTGATTGTAAGGGAACAAAGTTAATTGCTGAATGAGGCAACACTTCTATTATTTTGAGAGACAAATGTCCACCTTTCTTGTCTGGAATTATTTTGACAAAATATTTTATTAAAATCCGTAACTACCTCGAATATTGAAATGTAGGAAGATTTAGGAAAACCAAAACTTACCTTCTTTTAGTCTTCCCTTGCTCTTTAAGCTTCTCAGACCTACAGATCCCACGGAGCGTGGGGAGGTATTCCAGGATGCTGGCCTGCTTGTTCCCCAGGTTCAAAGGGCTTGTGGAAAACACAGTTGTGATGACAGCCAGCCTCTTCTGTGCCTTTTGGTGAATGCTGAAACAGAGAACAAACCTTTATTGGTCTTGTTCAAGAATATCCTGATTTTGTTTCTTTAGGATCAAATGTGCTGGTTTAAAACTCAGTAAAACACATCGATGTCCAAAACTGTATCCCAAAGGATGAGATGTCTGCAGCTCCTGACTGTGCTGCCTGGAATTCTGTTTGGTCTGCACCAAGCAACACCTACCAAGACATTTAACACAGGTTCAACATGAGCAGGCACTGGATGACAGACCTGCATGTCCAGCACTTGCAGAATCCATTTTAGTCCATCTTTCTCTCTTGCAAAAGCCATTCCTTTAGGGTTTTGTTATTCTTTTGGGGGTGGGGGTGGTGTTTGTCCATTTTTAAAGTAAATAGACTGAGGCTACCATTTCTGAGCAACATTATAGTCAGGCTATTCAAACAAGAAAAGTCACTTTTTGCATATTAAGCAGTTAATTTAAGCTTATAAAACATATTCCAGTGTTTGGAGACATACTGACAACAGCCACAGTGGTATAAATGTGTACACATTAAATCTGAGACAGTCCTACTCCCTGTGAAATGCTTTTCTTGACAAAGAACTGCATTATATTCCAGGAATAGAATAGAATAGAATATTAGGAAAGCCTTACCTTGAGTCAGCTGACTCACTGAAGGACACACCATTCCTTGAGTTTGAGATCTGCAAAGTAAGTCCCTCCAGCTGATCACTTGGAGGTGTTTTCCTGGTACTCAAAAAGGATTCCAAGTTTTGTGAAATATTAACAGAACACTTGTGAAAACTGAGTGCTTCAATAGCTGCCTTTACTTCACTGGAGCTCTGGGAACTCCACCAATCAGTATTTTCTATACTGAATTCATCACAAAGACCATTTCTGATTTTGGCATTTGTCCAATGAAATTCTTCCTCTCTGGAAAACTCCAGTGGTTCCTTGGTGTTGGTGCTTACACAGCAATCCAGGAAAGACATGTTTTCCACAAACTCAGTCAGTGAATTCAGACACTGAAAAGCAAGAGCGGACCTATTTTCATTTGCTGACGTTTTAGTTTTAACTCCTTTTTCTTCTCTATTCACCAACAATTTTGATTCCTTTTCATTCATTTCAGCACATGATGCAGGACTATCCAATGGCAAAGTTACAAATTCAGATGAATAGTTCAGTTCAGTATCAAATAAGTCACTGTCATCCAATATATCAAGCCTTTTCTGAGTCTTTGTCTTCTTAGACCTTTTTCCAGGGCTACTCTTCCCAGAGCAACTACTGTTGGTAGACCTGTTTTTTGAAGAAACTATGGTAGTCCTTTCAAGTGTAGACTTAGAGGCTTCAGACTGGTTTGAAAGAACTTGCACTGGTAAGGGAAGGATAAGTTCAAGATTACTATACATAAAATCCACTTGCTTCATCTGGAATTCTGTGAGAAGCTGCATTAATTTATTCCATTCCTCCATGGTTGTGATTTTGTGCTGTAAAATAATAATTGTGAAAGACTTATTAATACATTAAAATATCATTTTAAAAAAAATAAAATTATTATTACAGAAAATCTCTCACTTCTGGCTTTGTATTTATGAGGTGAGGGACAGTTCTGTTGGCAGCAGACTGCCCCCATCCAGATTTTGCTTAATAACCACAGAACCCCCTAATTTCTACAACAAACCTTTGCAGAGATTTCCTTCTAAGAGGTCACTGTTCCTAGTGCTGGTTACACTCAATTATCTGGCACCATCCAAAGTATTAACCAGGCAACTCCAAAAATACCTTAAGAAATGTAAACAAGTCTTCTGAAGGCAACAGGATGTTCCGAAGGCCAAGCAATGTCTCTACACAGCCTGTGTCACATTTTGGAAGCTCCTGCAGATGTGCATCATCACCTGGAGAAGAATCCACCTTGGAATCATCACGTTTAGAATGAATTCCATCACCTGCTTCGCTTGTCTCCTCTCCTCCTGCACAAAGATAACAGGTTTGACTTGAACAGAAACAACCGCACCATGAAATCGATTTTTCACCTCTTTGCCTCGATTCCTTTTGTACAGGAAACTGTAACTGTCAGCTCTTGCTGTGGTTCTGAATGAATGCAGTGACTGAAATGAGTCACTGCCACCCCAATTTCTTGCTGGCAGTGACACCAACCTGTCTGACCTCCCTGCTTTGCAAGTGACCTTTGAAGGGGGTTGTGCCTCACAGGTCACTCACACCCCCAAACCTGTTGAGGATTCTCTTCCTGAATCCTTTGGGATCAAGTTCTTACCCATAAAACACCCACCCCCTCCCACCCAAATACTTAGGAGTCCTTCAAGAAGTTCCCATTTGTTCGTATGTGTCTGAGGATGGTTTGATTTAATCAAATTCATGTTTAGATGGAGATTTTTTTAAAGATGAAATCAAATCAACCTACCATGATGTGCCAGGCATTTCTCCTTCAAGCATCCCCCTCCACTCCTAACCCAAAATTGTAAGTAGAGGACACATTTTCGGATGTCACAGTTATTTGTGGTCAGGAGAGCAGCCAAGTCTTTCCCATCTGTCCGTAGGTTCTCAGCCAGGCACAGGGTCTGCAGGTAACTGGTGGCATTTACCTGCACAAGAGTCAGACACAGAGCACTGAAACAACTGCCAGTCACACTGCAGAGAGTCACACAGCAGCAAATCATTCTACTTGTGTTTGCAATAAACTCTGCCTTTTAATACAGAGGATTAGTTTATTAAATTAGATTGAAGTTACATTAAAACCTTCTACAGAAAAGAAGAATACCAAATCTACGCAGTCCAGGCCAGAGAATTAAGTTCAATTTAGAAATTCAGCTCATTAAAAACAAACACACAAACATATTCTGCTTGTGGTCCTGGAACCACAAACATCTTGTTTCTTATCACCACTGAGCAGCTGTTACTGAATTATATTAATTTTAAAGGGTTTTTTTCATTCTTTCTTTTAACTCTGAACTGTCTGGAAATCCAACAGGTTTTTAGTAAGCAATTTCCCCTTCTGAAAAGTCACTTCCTTCTGATTCTCATTTATCTATGGTTTTCAAATAGTATAAAACTATTTGCTATACAGAACACTGGTGTTTACATTCCAGGGATAACCCATAATTTTCTAAAATAGCTCCTATATTTTAACCAATGAACCTATATTGGCATAGTCAACCTTCAGGACAAAGCTATTAGATATATTATCTATGAACTTATATATCTACATCCTAAAAACTAAATTAAAAGTGATTAAGTGATGTGCTTATCATAATTCTCAGAACCACTAAATTGTTTAGAAAATACATATTCCATGCTAATAAAATAGCTTCTACATGTAGAGATAAATACATCCTACACGTCCTTGCACAAACCCCATGAACAGTCTCCTGATGAAACAGGTACATGAGAAATATATAAACCTACACCAATATTTAAATTTCAAACTGAAATCAGCTGACAATTACTTGCTTAGGCTGTACCTGCATTTCCAAACACACTTACCAGGGAAGGGGTTCTAAAGTTGATTTCTTCAAAAGAGCCATCAAACATTAAGCTGAAAGTTGGATCTGTGTAAAGAGACACCAGTGAACTGTTATGACATTATGTTCCAAACTAGTTATTTTCTTTATCCATTACAGCAGACAGTATCTTTATTCAAACACTAAAATCCTTTAATTTTGCATTTAGGAACTGTATTCAACCACCACCACTTAAACCAACTTATTAAAAGAGGCTCTTCTGCCTGTAAAGGCCAATTACTGTCACAAACACTACTCACCATTGGTGGTCAGAATTACAGGTCTCTTTGCAGTTGCCATGAATGTCTTTATTGCACTTAGAAATCCTGCATCTTCATCAAATATTATATCCACCTACAGAAAACAAGTGCAAAATATCAACAGGTTTAACAACAGCTACAAGCTGTGAATGCAGTCAGAGTGTATTCCATGTGAATTTTACCTCTTCAAATAGAATGAGGGACGTTGCACTTCTCCTGTTGTGTTCATATCCCTCTTCCTTACTTATTGAATTAGTTTGAGCATCTTTCTTTTCTTCAAGTGAATTCTGAGTATTTCCTGCAGATGGATGAAGAATTGAGCAGGAAGGAGGACTGAAACCATTTAAAATGCATTCCAGGTTCAAAAACCCCCCAAGTATAAACTCCCTCAGAAAATCTACTCTTTTCTCCACACAGCCCCACACACACAGTGCAGCATTTCCATCTCCAAATTAATTATAACTAATTATAACTAATTATTAAACAGGGATACCTACCTCTAGTTTTTTCCTCAGCTGTTACTTCTCCATCATTTCCTTTACGTTTAGAAGAGATTTTGAAGTAGTTTGCAAGAGTTTTAGGGGCCAAGTTTCGTTTTAAACCAGCTCCTTTTGGTGACAGGGGTGGTTTTCTCGGTGAAATAACTTTCTTTGGAGAATACATCTTTTCTGCAAGATACATTTCATATTAAACTTCAGCTGGAAATATAATGTCAAACTGACATTTCTCAGGCAAATTTAAAGCAAGCCTAATTTTTTTTATCTAGTACAGGACAGGTTTACTGTGCTGATTTCTGCTTATTTTCCTTTTCTTTTGTTAAAAGGAATGCTTTCTGTTCAACTTTCTGTTAAAGTGCCACAGCCCTGACTCCACCACTACAGAAATAAGATAATCAAGAGTCAGTATTTTGATAAAGTCATTATTTAATCTGGTGTGCAGCTGTGTTAGCCAACAGAGCATTTCTTACTATTATGGCCAGATAAGCTGAAATTTGTTATCTTTTTTAAAACATCTGATGTCTAAAATTTGTTTTGGGAATTCAGTTCCTGACACCCTCCTCCCCCTACAAAAACCTCCATTCCAAAACTCCAACCAAACAAAAAACCCAGATACAACTCCTTAAACTTACTTGGTGACTTGGCAGTGCTGCAGCTGTTGAAAAAGCAAGGCTTGTGTGCATTGACACCTTTTTTGTCCACTTGATGAGACTGAGTAGCTTCTCTCAGCTGGGACAGGATCTGCCTGCCACTGCGCTGGCAGGAGGCATTCACCTCAAAGATCTGCAGTGGGATTGAATGTAAGACATAAAAAAACCCTGGTAGACATCCTGTATCACAAATGCTTTTGTATCATTAGTTATTAACAAGAAAAAAGCACTGAGGAAAGGTCTCCACCCACCTTAAAGCCAAGCTCCTGAGCACAGGCATACACTGCAGCAGTTTTCCCCACTCCTGGAGGGCCAGTTATCAGCACTGTGTTGCAAAGGCCTGTCTCTTCCTCAATATCAGATTTATTATCTTTGAAGTCAAGGCTGCTCAGGGAATCTGTAGAATTATTTAAAAGGGAAGAAAGGATTAATGTTATTTTTTTGCCAGCTTTTAACTAAAGAGGAGCTGTATTATTTTTAATTCTATCAGCACCTTCATGCTCTTTGTCCTCTTTTTCCCCTTTCTGGTTTCTTTTTTCTTCCAAATCAGCTCTTTTTTTCCACTCTTTTAACCAACTGTAAGAGGAAGAAACAGAACAAAAAATAAGAATTACTGCTGAATAAAATGAATGAAATTAAGATGGAATAGAACATAAAACATCAGCCACTTGTCATCCCTCACAAAGTTATCAAGTCCTTTCGGATTTCAAAAAAAAATTGTTCAGGATTTTTGTACAAAAGGATTCTTTTGTACAAAAGGATTCCTTCTTCATTCTCCAGTCTATAGGCTGGTTGGTGTAAAAACAAGTCACCTGGTGAATTACTAAGTCAGATGGATCTTTAAATTCTGCGGAACTTTTTGGAGGCAAATCAAACCCAAGGCCACAAACACACCCCCTGTGTGGGTCATTCAAGCCAAGTGTTAAATAACTGACTCTGCATCTTTGAGCACAAGCAAGTAATAGCAACTTTTGAGTTAAGACTGGATCCAGGTTCCCACTTCTGACCTGTGGAGCCTTTCAATTTCTTTCTTGTTCCCTACGAGTTCACTGGAATCTTGAGGCTGGTATTTTTCTGTCCAGAGCATGTCTTCCTTTTCAACACCTACAGGAAAAATATTATCCATTTTTATATATGCAAAAGAGTTGATCAAGCCCAGAATATTAAGACTAGACAGGATTTTTGCATCCCAGTGGAAAGCTGACATAATCATACACACACCACACTCTCTCAAGAGAACTAAAATGAGGCAGAGAAATGCACAGAGAATTAAAATGAGGCAGGAAATGCAGTTACCTGACAGTGCACTTGACTCTGATAAACATCCAGTGTCTTCTGCTTTCTGGGTCTTGCTTCTTCCCAGATGTGTGGTTTGTCCCTTCTCTGCCTGTTTTTCTCCAGATACAGGAGAAATAAAGTTCCTGGAAACTCTTGATTTTATTTCACTCTCTGTCCCTTCAATTTGCTTTCTTCTTTTTGATTTGCGCTCTTCCGTTTCTTTCCTTTTCCTCTTGGTTTCCTTGCTGTTGTCAGGATGTTTCTGATCTACCTCAAAATTTGCAGTCCCATCTCTGCTTTCTAAGGAAAAAAAAGTTACATCCTTATGAAATTTCAGGCTCTGCCCATTACCACTGTACAGTTGTTTAAACTGTATTTGTAGAATTTGGTCAAAATGGCCTAAAATGTGAGGACCAACTGACTTCCCACAACAGTATTTTCCTTCAGTGAGGTATTTCTGGAAATTCCAAGCTGTTTTTTTTTATGCCAGACAGAGTGAGAGTGTTTTTTCCCCCCTACACAGATCACCAACCTTGCAGACTGTTTTCCAAACCCAAACGCTCCGTTTGCTTTTTCAGGAACTTGCGGAAGTATTTTTTCACAGGAAACTGAGAATTAGAGGACAGGATCTCATCCAGTAAATCCTTCTTGAATGTATCAGGGAAAACTGGGCGGTGGCCTGAAAGCTGTAACACACACATACACACAAAATGACTCAAAAACATTACACAGAATGGCTGCTTTGCATAATTTAAACTGGCAGCTGTCTTGTTAAAGTCAGAGATTAACAAAAACTGAAGTTAAGAACTGTTGGGAACTGCCTAATGTTAAGATGCAAAATGAATAACTCACATACAGGGAAATGAAAGAGAAATTTAAATATTCCAGGACTGGAACAGATTCAAACTACAGGATTTTTTTTAAAAAACAGAAGTCCAAACAACTACCAAAACAATTTAAATTTTAAAGTACTAACCACAGGTGCAGAACAATTTCCAGGTCGTTTTGAACTCACAGTGGAAAATTCACCAAGTGAGAGAGTGATTTTTGTGACGTTGGTGACTTCAGCATTCAGCTCCCTCAGCTTAGTTAACAGAGGGCACGATGGTGACTGCAATTTCCACATTGGATAACCTACAAAAGAACCCCCCCAAAACCAAAACAACAGTTAACTTCTAATTTTAGGGGAAAGAAATGGGCTGTTCTTCTCTCTTTTGTGAATTATTCTGCCTTTGTCAGGAGGAAATGGTTTCTGCCCCAATCAGTCCAACACAATGTTTATTCTCCAAATTGGAACTTGACAGACCAACCTTTTTGATTAAATATTCAGAATTTTGCACCCTCACCCATATATGTTTAGACTACTTTAGCATCAATTTAGTCTGTACATTTTGAATTCAAAACCATCTCACTGGAAGTTTCCAAGTTTTGTGTTCTTACTGGGACACAAAAGAAGAGGAAACTCCCAGCTATTCCAGTCATAAGCTGTTCAACTTTCATCTTTTCTGCACAAATTTACTAGAAATTTAAACCAAAAGCTTAACAAAAGCTTACAGTCATCCCTCTGCTGCACATGGACAACAGTCTTAAAACAGGAACTTGCAAGAGAATAAGCTTCCATTGCTGCTGCTTTCTTTGCAATCTGTCTTTTCAGTGATTCTGGCAACCCACTCATCAGGAATTCACGTTTTGCTCTGAACTGATCATCATCCTGAGAGTTTTCAGATGCATCTCGGCTTTAATGAAAATAAGAATGAAAAAGAAAATAGAATCATTAGAACTGCCAGCTATGCAAGGCTGAATTTAGTCACATTCTCTTCTACACGAGTTAGAAACAGTCTGGGAGAACTGCTAAAATTAATTTCCATGGAGTAAGTTTATATTTCTTTTTAAATATTGTGTTAGAGATTTTAATTTAAAAAAAAAAATCTGTTTGGTTTTGTATTTTTATATGCAATTTGTGATTTCTTTTTAATCACTCATCAACTACATTTTCAGCCATCTAAAAATGGAACAACAATGGTTAAGGAACTCTCCAAAAACCTCCTAAAATTTTGGAAGCAGATTAACATATTGATCAGTATAAAACCCATGAACATTTACATCACATTTCAATAAGAGTATTTAAATTTGTAAAACGAGAGAATGTTAAAGTAACCTTGAAACATGTTTTGGTTCTTAAGCAACTGGAATCTTGTGAACTGACCTGCTTTCATCAAAGATCACAATTGGTCCACCTGCAGAGTTCTGAGCATTCCTGCCCAGGCAGGAAGGTGGATATCCCAGTTTGCCTTTCAAAAGGAGAAGACATGATTAGATTAACACTGATAGAGGATTCTAACTTTGCTTCTCTGTTCACTACCTGCATGTTCCATTCAACAACAATCTCTTTTTCTTAAGGGAAAGCTGAGTTTCTTAACAAAATCCATTATAGTTTTATTACTAATTATTTTGTCACTATAGGTTTTATTTTCTGTAACATTAGGGAAAAAATTAATAAATTAGAAGACAACAGAACACAGTAAACTATTGACAGTTTTCCAAACATAGTTTTCCCTCAAAGACAAAAAAATCAAAGCAACACATGTAAATAGCTTATACAAAAAGGAAATGTGTATATTGGAACACTGTACCAAAAAAATCAGAATGAAATATGAATGCACTGCAAAGGCAGCTTTATAAAACAAAGTTACAGTAGTCAATAACTGTAACAAAAACAAACCCATTCAGTAAAACCCAATTACCTTTTGAGTTCTTCACAACCTTCAAGTTTTTAGACTTCTTCCCCAAAACATCATTTAAGCTCCGAAGTTTCTTTGGCTTCACACTCTGCTCTGTAGTAGTGACACTACTCACACAGGAATCTAAAATTATTACTGATTCCTAGGGGGAAAACAAACAAAATAAGAAAGGAAACACAACTTTTCCTCCTCAATTAACAACACATTGCATAGATATCAACCTTACTTGATTCTTTACGAGAAATGCTTGCAAGCCAAGAATCATTTTTGTTGCTTAAATGAGTCACAAACACATCAGAATAATTCTTGCCCTATGAAATATAAAGCCTTACATCACTGTCCTGGGATTTTCTCCTCTCAGCAAGAGCTCTCTGGCGAGACGAGCGTCTCACAGGAGCTGGGGAGTCTTGGTGCCCCTTTGATCTATTCTGCTGTATGGCCTTGGCTTTCTCAACCAGCTGCTTGGCTTTGCATCTGTTTTTAGAAGCAGAGTTTATCTGTTAACAAAGAACAGGAAAACCAAAAGAGCAATTAATAATAATATCTTTGCTAAGTATTTAGCAAATGAATATAATTTTTCGTGTTCACTAAAGTGTGTAATTTTAACAAAATGTCATTGGTATCAAAAAGGAGAGAAAATAATTGAAAGGAGAAGCAAACTAAGATGGTATCAAGTTTTCAAAAGGGAGTGAGAGCCCTACAAGGGCCCTTTGTCCACAGAACACATGAAATATGGGCAGTGACATTCTTTCTGCTGTGCCCAAACACTGTCACAGGTTGGACAAGACCTCCAGGATCAGCAAAGTCCAACCACTGACCGACCTCCAACCACCCTGGCAACCAAACCCCAGCACTGAGTGCCACAGCCAGGCATTCCTGTGTCCCACCCTGAGATCCTGCAGCACAGCAACATGCCATTTTTATTGGGTTTCTTCTGTTATGAAAAGCAGATTTGTACTAATATAACATGTTTTAAAAGCTAAGGGACAAGAAGCTATCTGGAATTCTATCATAAATCAGAGTAATGCTCCCTTTCCCCAGGGCAGCTCAGAACTGTCATGTTGCACTACATTAAACTGTTACACAATATGAGAAGAACACAGTTATACACACAGAGGAAATGATAAAATACTGAAACACAAACTGTTACATAAATCACCTTTGTATTTTTGGAGTGAAACTCTTCATTTTTCATTGCTTCAGCTTTGTTTGATTTTGTAGCCGCACTGATACGTGTGAACCTCATCCTAATTAAGGAAAAGGTATTATGACATTATTACTATTTAATAAAGGGAAATGTTACTGTCCACCTCATGTTCAAAAGCCTTTAAAAATACAGTGCTGTAAACAGAAGCAACCCCCCAATTGTTTATTTTTGTTGTTGTTGTTGTTTGGGTTTTTTTAATGTCTTTAGTGCAAACAAATTCATAATCAGTTTTGGCTCTTCTCTATTCTTTTCCACCATGATCAACCATGCAAGTTTATATAACTTTATAATTATGTCTTACTTTCAAAATAATTGCATAAAATTAAAGGGCAAAAAGGTGGAATATACTCTACAAAGTTTACCTTATTGGGCTGTTTCCATCAGAGGGCACAGTGATCACCTCAGCTCTGTACATGCTGCTTTTCTTGGAGGATTGTCTGCTTGCCTTTGGGGTAGAAGCCTGTAGTGGACTCAATTCACCTGCAGAAGGGGCAGTTCTAATCCTGCCTTTTTTAGGTGTAATATTTGTTGATGTTTGGATTTTCTGCTGCCTTAAACTCCTCCTTAACTTATTCACTTTTGGACTTGATAAAATTATTACATCTGGGGTGTTTTCCACAGTAAGAAAGTCAGCACCCGAATCCTCTTCTCCCATACAATTGCTGGTGCTGGAGACAGGAGTTTCCTTAGTTTCTGAGGCCTTTCTTTTCTTGCTTCCTTTTTTCTGAACCTTTCTAGATCTTTTGGGTTTAGTTCTATTGCTTTTAGGACTAGAATGTGTGTATCTGTCCACATGATCTTCTGGTGTTCCACTCTCTAATCGTTTATTTGAAGGAATGGCATCTTCAGGTCCTTCTTTTTCTTTGGAAAGCTTTGCAGAGGCTTGCTTTTGTTTCCCAGGTGCCTTTTTAACTCCACTTTTTGTTACATCTGATGTTGGTTGTCTAAAGGCCTTCATGAACTGATGCTTTTCTTCCAGGGTGCATTTTGGCTTCAGAGAATCCGTCCCTGCAGTCTCTAGGACAGCCAACTCCAGCTCCTCTTCCTCAATAACCACATTAGATTTCCTTTTCTGAGTCACCTGTTCAGTTTGCTCACAGTCCAACAGGGGTGGGCTGCTTTCCTTCTCCCCTCCACGTCCTTTCTGCTTCAAAAAAATGGAAGCAATTTTCCTGGAGCCTTTCTGCCCTTTGTGTAACGGAGGTAACTTGGGGGGAATGGAGTGAACTTGTGCCAGGACAGTGACTGTTCTGAGTGGCGGCTGCTGAGACTCCTCACACTTCTCTGGGTCACAAACACTGTCACTTTTGTCCACTTCATTTGTTGTAGCACCAGTGTCCACTGTTGGCTTTGTGTCTTCTTCAGCATTGCTTTCTCCCTGACTCTTCAAGAAGTCCTCAAATGACACTGTTATTATACAATTATTTACCTGTGATGTCCCATTATCCGTAGGAACCTCAAAACTGGAATCACCAGGAGCAGCATCACTCTCTGTTACTGTATTTTTCTTCTCCTCAGCTTCCTTTTTACAAGTTTCATTCATCTGGTTTTCAGATGAAAAACTTTCAGACAAATCCATATTTACTTTGTGCTTCCTTTTCCTTGATTTTCTTATCCTATTTTTTGACCCATTTGTTTCAGAAGCAGCGTTTTTAGCATTTTTCCTGGAGAGGACAGCATTTGAGAAGTTCTCCCTTTCCACATCATCTTCTGCTAATTCTCTTGCACATTTTTGGTCAACTAGAGTACAAGTAGCAATAAAGTCACTGCTGTCTTGTTGCAGTCTTGTTGCCACTCTGATGTCATCACTACTAATTTCTATTTCATCGTCATTCTCAGGTTCTTTGAGTTTATGATTTAAATTAACTTTCTTCCCTTTTCTCTTTCGCTTCAAAGATGGTTTAAAAGCTGACTTACAGTCTTTGTCATCAACATCCAGCAGTGGTTTATCTTCTCCATCCCCAAGTGGCAATGTGGCTTTCTCAGTTACAGATGTCTTCTTAAAATAATCCAGAATATTGTTGGGTTTTGGTGATGACAAAGCTTTATCCACTGGTTTTGCTAATGGTGAAAAATACCTTGTGATGGTTTTGACAGAAGCATCTTCCTCTCGTCGTTTCTTGCATGGCTGTAAAAAGCACAACATGAATCTCGGTTTTAAAAAACTTAAGGTGACTTAGTACAGCAATATAAAGCTGTACAGTGATACAGATGAATGACACTGGTACTTTTTCAGAAGAAAAAAACTTGTTAGCGGGCTAAGACTGTGCATGCATCAACTTTATCTCCATGTTTTCAAAAGCCATCTAAGCTTGAAATAAAGATTCTGCCATTTCAAATAAATAAAAATCCCATCCTGAAACCTTGAGATGGTCAAAACTGAGAGGGACCCCAAGGTCTTCAGAACAGCTCTGCAGAGATTCCACAGTACTGGAGCTCTGAAAGTCTCAGTCACTTCAGCTGCTCGACCCATTGGTAACCTCGGGATGTTCCCCAGAGCTTTGTGGGGTTTAGAAGGGAATTCCAACGTCTCTTAAAAATGTCTGATCCTACCGTGAACATCTGACTCATTTTAAGACGACCTTTCAAGTACTTAAAGAAAATGAATGAAAGACAATTCTAATCTCGCAAACTCTCATGATCTCTTTAGGTAGAATTCCCTGTATCTTGATCTCTGATCAAAGAGCATTCACTTGTACGGCTCCAAGGGAGACTTTGGCTCACAAAGCCTTTTACAACCCTTCGGTTATTACAAACCGAACTCTCGAAATCCCACCCTGTGAGGGGGAAAACGCCCCTTCCCGGAGCCCCCGTGAGGCGATCCATGACAGCCCGGCCCGGGGGGGTTCTAACCCTGGCCCGGGGGCGCGGGCCGGGCACGGGCGGCCCCTCACACGCCGCGGGAACAGCGGGAGCGCCCTGTCAGGCGCCAGCGGCCAAGGGGCGAACGCCCAAAGGGGCGCCCCCGCCAGCTCGCCCTCCAGCGCGCCCCCCCCGGGCCCGCTCCCCCGTCCCCACCTGAGCGCCGCCGTCGTCGCCGGTGAGGAGCAGTGGCGGGGACGCGGCCGCGGCGGCCACGGCGACCCTGCCCACCATGTCCCCCTCAGGGCCGGGGGGCGCGCGCGGCCGCCATGGACCCCCCTGCCCCGGGGATGGCGCCGCCTCGCGGGCGCGCGCGCCGGGCAGGGAGGGAAAAAAGCGCGCGCGCGGGACCGCGTTCGGAGCGTCCGCGCGGAAACGGCGGGGGCGGGGCCTGCCCGCGCGCCCCGGCACCACGTGACCCGCCCATCCCGCGCGCGCGGCCCAACGGCCGCGGGCCCCGCCCCCGCCAGGACCACGTGACGGCGCGGAAGAGCAGGCGCGCGCTGGCCACGCCCCTTCTCCGCCGAGGCCGCGCCCCTCCTCCCAGAGAACGCGCCCATTCTCGCCGAAGCCACGCCCCTTCTCCCTTCCCGCTGTCAGTCGGGTTTTCCCGCCGCGGCCGTGACGTCACGCGGGACTGCACGCCGCCGACGTCACACCCTCCGACGTCACACACCCAGTTGACTTCACGCTCCCCGTCGACGTCACACCCTCTGCTGATGTCACGCCCCGCTGACGTCACCCCCCGGTCCGCGCCCCGCTCCCGTTTCCCGCCCCGCCCTTCCGGGGCCGAGCCCCGCCCGTCCCGCCTGCCGGTGCCGCCGTGCCCATGGAGGCCGCCGGCGAGGCCGAGGCGCGGCTGCTGCTGCTGCAGGAGGCCCGGGAGAGCATCGAGGCGGCGCGGAGCTACCGCCGGGAGCTGCAGCAGCGCCTGCGGGGGCTGCACCAGGCGCGGCAGCAGGTGGGGAGCGGGACGGGCTGTGCGGGGCTCCCCTGCCCGCGGCTGTGCCCGCACGGTGCCCCCGGGGGGGGTGGCGGCACCGGGGACTCCCTCGGAGCACCGGGGACCCCGGGCCGCTCCCATCCCGAGCCGTGTGTTTTTCCATGACCCCGGAGCCACCGGTGGGAGCCGGGGCTGGGGGAGCCCCGCGGGACCCGCGTGTGGATGCTGGAGCTGGGAGATGCGGGAACGGGAGATGTGGGAAGTGCCGGGAGGAAAGGGGTGTGAGCTGGTATCTGTTGCTGCGCTGAGCCTCGTTGTCTGGGATTATAGGGAGGTTTCCCAGGCAAGAATAACGCTGTATAAAGGAGTACGTTTTCTGAAGTAGCTGGGATGCTGAGTTTGATTTAATACACCCATCACCATCCCGTCACATCAAGTCCCTACCGGGCAAGCAGGGCAAGCTCGGGATGCCCTCCGAGCTGTGCTGTCCCCATGCCCCGCTCTCCGTGGGTCACGTACTCCGTGGGTCAGGCACGAGCGCTGCCAACATTCCAGGTTGGCTGGTTCGTCTGCGGCTCTGAGCTGGAGCCGGGCAGGGTTTTCCTTGGGACGGTACCAGCGGGAGATGCGGGGTGAGATAGGCAGGTGTGGGCAGGGAGAGTCACACGGCAGGACTGGCTCCTCTGCCGAGGCAGCCCCTGAGCACTCGGGGGGTTGTAGACTGGGAGCAGTGCCTTACTATCTTTGATTCAGCTCTGCAAGGAGTAAATCAAAAAAACCCAAACAAAACCAAGGTCAGAGAATGTTTTTGTGGCGCCCTGGTAGTTTTTCTGGAGCAGATTCCGTTAGTGTAGGAAGCTGCTGTGAGTGTGCTGGGGGAGTGCCCTGCCCCGGGTGCGTGTGGGTGCTCACTGTGCATTAAATTAGTCACTGTTGAAACCACAGGCTGCTTAAGAAAATGAACTGTGCATGGCTGTCTTTAATCCAAACCTTGTCCTCTCAAAGTGCTGCCTGATGGCTCAGAGGGAGCTGAGAGGGAGCCCTTTGTGCAGTGGCTGTGGGTGTGCAGTTACCTCACCTTTCCCTTTCCTCTCAGGGGGAATTCCTTTGCTGTGTGCACTCTTCTGTTTTCTCTCTTTCCACCTTCAGGACCACGGGCTGTTTTGTCCACAAAGGGTCACACATCCAGGAGTTCCCTGGGGTTCAGATGGTGGGAGCTTTATCATCTGGGGGCGGGTGGGCCGATGTGAATGGATCGCTTCCGTTGCATCCTTTTCCTCTGGACCAATGGGACGTGATTTTCCACAGCTCTGTGTGTCCAGGGACTTGCATTTCCTCTTTTGCAGGGCGAGGAGTATCTAATTTTGGGGCTGAGCTGCCCGTAATGGGCTTAGAGAAGTGGCTGCTCTGCCTTCCTTCACCCCACCCCTTCACAAAGCTAAATACTTCCTTTTTTACCCCCAAGCATTGAAATAACACAAGAAGGGAAACCGAGCTGTGTGGCAGCTTCATGAATATTACTTGAAGAGGAAATTTATTTTACCTAACCAGAGAGCTTCCTGTGTTGGTTGTCTGTGCTTCTAAATTATGTGTAGTGAGATCTGAGCACGTTGCAGAATTTCCTTGTGTGTGGGACTTAGAAAAATTGTTCATAGGGAGGTGTTTACCCCTGACTTTTGCATCTTTGGCTCAGGGACGTTCCAAGTGTATTTTCTTCCCTAAAAGTCAGATTCAGCAAGTTTGCAACCATTTTAATAAGCACTTGTAGAACCTTCTGTGGTCTGGTTCTTCCGGAGTCAAACCAGGCTTGGTGTTCACCCAAAGGCAGATATTTGAATAAAATTGAAAAGAAGGCAGTTTTAGGAGGATTTAAAAAATTATAGGGCCTGGAAAAGTGCTCCTGGGTAGTCTTCTAAAAGCCTGATACCGTTTTCTTTCCACGGAGTATGTGATGGCAGAGTGTAGGATTACAGCAGTGGGTTTTTTTTGAGGGGCAGCAGGGAGAAGACCTACAGGGCATTTGGATTTTTTTTGACAAGAAAAACTCCTTTGTTGAAGTTCCTGTGACCCAGTTTGTATTTTGCTTAGTTAATATGCTCTTCCCCTCCTCCAGGCTGGTTTCTTTGCCTCCCTCCCTGCTGTGTGTGTACTAAAAATGACTGCACTAATTTGTTAACTGCCAGTGGTCGTTTTTTTGGGCTGACTTCACTCAACAGCTTTTCTCCAGCAGATGTAGATGAGGTAGTTCAGGAAAAGATGTGTGTGGCCTTTGCCTTTATCTTGAACCCTTCTCTCCTGTTATCTGAGTTCAGATCAAAGAGAGTGCAACACTGACCAGGGATGTGCTGGAGCAACATTTTAACGATTTGAAAGGGACACTGAAGAAGCTGCTGGATGAGAGGCTGCTGTCCCTGCTGCAGGAGGTGGATGTCATAGAGCAGGAGAGCATCAAGCCCTTGGATGAGTGCCAGAAGCTGATCGAGCACGGGGTGAGCACAGCCGATGATCTGCTCCGGGAAGGTAAGGCAGCACCTGGGGCTGGGCCTGAGCTCTGCCTCCCAGTGTGTGTCTGTCAAAGGCTGCAACGTTCCTGTTGTTATCAGTGTATTTGGCTCATTTTGGATTTCTCTCAAACCATATGTTGGGGAAAGGTTCAAGCTGGGTAGATGTGGTGAAGAGCTGATCAATGTTGTCTCCTACAAACCTGTATTTTAATGTTTCGCTCCAGTCCTGGGGTGTACATGTGTCAGTGTAGCCTCTCCTAAAGGGCAGGAAGTTCTGGGGAAATGTCTCACTGCAGAGATGTTCAGTGCCTCTCCAGGACAGACAGAGGATTCTGTCAGGCTACCTTGAAATAAAATACACCTTGGGTACCATTACAGCAAAGTGTCTCTGTTGGTGGATAAGTTGTTTCTGTCTTACTGAAACAAGCAGATCATCCTGCTGGGTGTGACTGTGTTCACTGTGGATGGGGAACATCAGGAATGAAATGGCCACTGTATGGGGAAAATTCTTCCAAAAAGTCTGTGGACGAGGCAGACACAAATGGACATGTGGAATATTGCTGTCAGGGCCAGCCTGTGCCCCGCTGGTGCTGAATACCTCTGCAGAAAGGAATGTCCCTGTTGCCTGTTTTCCCCACTCTGCAGAACTTGCTGGGAGCGTGTCTGAGCCATGAGTGTGTTGGCAGTTTCCTTGCATTGTTCTCATGTCTCAACTTTAACTTTCTTTCAGCATGAGCTCAGTCCTGGAGCTGAGGCACATTGAGCTGTGTCCCAGGGGTGGGAAAGCTCCCAGCTCCCCTCAGCCTCCAACTTTGTGTGTGCTGGCTTGGGAGCTCTGTGCCTGCTCACAGGAGTAGGGACAGCATTTATGGATTAATTTTTTGGGGTTTTTGTCCATCACCACAGCTCTGGGACAGCTGGGAGTCACCTCGGTTTTATTTCAAGTCTCAGGTTACTGAGTCAGGAGGGTGGCAAAGATTGCTGGTGTTTTATGTGAGTTCTGTGAGGTCTCATGAGAACCTGACTGACTCTGCACTTCCATGCCCTGGTCCCCTGCACAGCACATCCCTGACCCTGTGGGCAGGACGGGCTCACGCTGCAGCTGAGTCAGAAAGGAGTTAAACCTCCGTGGTTATTAAACCTCCTGCTGCCAACTGTGACGTGTGCTTTCCTTCAGAGCTTTGTAACGTGTGTGATCCTCCATCAGGAGAAGGACTGAGCTTGCTGATGTTGTGAATTACTGTAAACTCATCAGACTGGAGACTGGAGCACATGTCTCTGTAAGCTGAGTGTGGGATGCTACTTTATATGGAAAGCTCAGGAAAATATTTCTGTTTATCCCCACGCTTTAATGCATGGATTACTCCCTTCACCATGACAATAGTTACCATTTTAATTTTAGCAAACAATGGTTGAAACTATTCCTTGCTTTTAAGCACTTCTTTTTTATTTTCTGATCAGTGAAAGTGCTTTGCTTTTTTCTTCCTTTAAAGCAGGTGGAGGAAGGGGTTAATAACCCTGATTTTTAGCATCTGACCCCAGTTCTGCTACTGTCTGAGACCTGAGGCAAATTATTACGTCTGTTATGGGGTGTGTCTACGGGGAGCTTTGAGAGCTTCAAAAGTTGCTAGATAGGCTTTATGTTGTTAACTATAATTGCATTTTCTAGCTAAGACTAGCAAAAGTGCTGAGGATGCTCCATGTTTAATTGGCTGCTCATGTCAGAACTGGTTATTCTTTGAAGCAAGGAATGCCTTTTGTGGCCGTTGTCTCATGAGGAATATTTTTACTGTTTGGTTGCAGGGGAGAGTGCAGTCGATGGAGATGTGGGACAACAGAATGAGAAACTTTGCAACTTTACAAAAAAAGCTTTACACATCCAGCTAGATAGGTAAGACACGACACCCTGAGGTGATCTGAGGCAGCAGCACATGTGCCCTGCTTGTGCAGGGCATCCTTTCTCCTCTGCAACAAAAGCCTTCTGCTCCACTGCCTTCAAAGATTCATTGGAAGTGTTGCTGTCCTGTTTGTTTCACAGACTTTCAGTGGGGCTGGCACTCACAGAATGGAGTGGTTTTCACCCTCCATATGCTCTGTAGAAATAGAGGCTGTTTATTTGGGAGCGGTGAAGCCACTCCTTGTGGAACAGCCTGTGTTGCAGAGTATTTACTGAGAAACAGAGTCTGGTTAGGGCTCAAACACAGTGTTTGCTGAGTCTTTTAAGTTTGGACTGCACGAGCCAATTTCTGCAGCTGTTCTCTCTTTGCAAATCTGCCCAGATTCGAGTGCATGGATGAAATATGGATTTGCAGGAGCTGGCCCCTCTCATTACAGCAAACTTTCCTTTCTCAGCTTACCAGAAGTGCCCTCCTTGGTTGATGTGCCTTGTCTGTCTGCCCAGCTGGATGACTGCCTCCTTACCATACTGAAAAATCAGATATTCAGACATGGAACTGTGGCATCTCGCCCACCTGTGCAGCTGGAGGAGTTTGTGGAAAAGCCTGGGGGTATTTTAGTCCGCTGGTGTAAGGTAGGTAAAATATCCTGTGTGACAATCCTTTAGACTTGACTCTGATTGAAATAATTGAACAATCCACTTTCTTTCTGAATTCTCCACTGCCTTCCAAGGACTGTCCACTCCAGTGTGTAGTTAGAAACTTCAGAAGAGTTTTTTGTGGTAATGGTGTCATTTAAAGGCAAGGTGATGTAGTGCTGGTGTGGTTGGTGCTGGGGTTTGTGTCTGCCTGGCAGTGACACTTGTGGGTTGGACTCTTGCTCTTGGACTCCTCCTGTTCCCACCTGCAGGTAGAAAGGCCCAACGTGCTCCTCTGCCTCAAAGTGTCCTCCCTGTGAGTGGGAAGGTTGGGAGGGGCAGCTGAGATCCTGCTACCTCTGCTTCATGTGCTTGAGCAAGGGCCAGGTGCTGGACAAGCAGGAAACAACTCCTTCCTGTGCTCTTCCCGCTAAACAAATAAACATTAGAGTGTGATCTGTGTGATGCTGTTGTACAAGCAAGAGCCAGAACTGCTGGGGGGTGTTTCTGACAGGTGATTTCCACATTCCTGTTGTGCTGTGGGAGTGGTTGGTTGGGGCTGAACTCCACTGCTGAGTGATGCTTTTGTTCCCTTTGAAGATGCTTTAGCACACCCAGGATGAGGCTGAACCTGTTCTGTTGTGCTTTTGCACCTAAAAGTGTTTGTGTTCTGTGGGAGGTGCAGTGGGTAGAAAGAGAAATAATATTGTGGTTAGTTAGTCCAGTAGCCTTTCTTTTCAACAGACAGACCATTTTTGAGTAAACCACTGCTGTGGTCTGATGTGGTTTGGTTGTTGTTGGACAGCTCTATGCTCCTTGGCAGCATTAAACAAACTTTTGTTGTTCTAGCAACAGCCAGCCCTTGGTTGGCCACCCTTCATGTGTGAAGGATGTGGGCTCAGGTTATAAACCCACAGGCAATGGGCTCTGCTGTCACGTGGGGGGTGATTTTCTGTGCTGCAGAGTTGTTCCCTGAGTTTGGTCGTGCTTGGGGGAGTAGTGGAGCTTTTTTTTTGAATGGGTGTGTGTGTATAAATGTCTTTTGACTTAGAGATATCAAAGAACTGGAAATCATTCCCTGGAACAGTTTGTGAAGGACAACAGTGAGTTTCCCTTGTGGTTAAAAACTGGCACTGAATTTCTTCTGCAAAGTTGTTTTCAGCTTTTGGCTGAAGGATTTTGTTATAGATGTATAATCTAGCCAGATGTATCTATATTTTAACTGTATCTGCATAGTCTAGCCAGATGTAGCTATATT
>NW_020897746.1:7984829-8203489 GCF_003984885.1 Neopelma chrysocephalum | reverse complement strand
ATTTTAACTGTATCTGCATAGTCTAGCCAGATGTAGCTATATTTTAATTGTATCTACACAATCTAGCCAGATGTATCTATATTTTAATTGTATCTGTATATAATCTAGCCAGATGTAGCTATATTTTAATTGCATCTGCACAGTCTAGCCAGATGTATCTATATTTTAATTGCATCTGCACAGTCTAGCCAGATACGTAATAATATATCTTGCTAGATTGAAAAGTCTTCTTTTAAATGTTTCTTCTCCTGTAGATACTTTTAAACTGTAATTGAGTAATTGTGGTACTTCTTTTGGTATCAGTTGGTTCGGACACTGATGTTGTTTCCCATAAGGCACAGAAATACCTCGTGGGTTGGTCACCTGCAGCTCCACCCTCAAATGTGCCCCTGCAGGGGCAAAGGGCAGAGCCGAGGGGCCCTTTCTGAGGGCAGTGGCTGTTCTGCAGGTGGACGAGGACTTCACCCCCCAGGATTACCGGCTGCAGTTCCGCAAGGGCACCGCCAGCCCCTTCGAGGACGTGTACGTGGGCTCGGAGACGGAGTTCATGGTGCTGCACCTCGACCCCAACGTGGATTACCAGTTCCGGGTGTGCGCCCGCGGGGACGGGCGGCAGGAGTGGAGCCCCTGGAGTGTCCCCCAGCTCGGCCGCACCACGCTGGTGCCACACGGTACTGCCCTGGCTGCTGCTCATCCCAAACCCTTGGAGAGCCAACTCCTGCAGGTCCTCAGCTGGATGGAGCTGCTTTTGGTGTGCTGAGGGGTGTCCTTGGCTGTGGGGGGTGTGTGTAACACAATGAACTGTCCCTCCATCCTGAATTCATTCTTTGCTTCCCACCGTGAGGGACACTCAGCGAGCCTTTCATTCACTGCTTAGCCTTTGAAAGCATCAGTGAGCCAGAAGTAAAGCATTACTTTTCCTTCTCCTCCACCCTAACCTAAGCATTTTTGATGACCTACAGCTCCCAACAAGCTCTTATCTTGGAGAGGGAAAAACCTAAATATTCTCTTCACTCACAAATTTTTAAGAGCAGTGGGTGACGAAGGTTTTCCTTTGCCTGCAGTATCACTTGGCAGGGATTGCAGCAAATTGAACTTCTGGCGAACTCTGAGCTGGGAAATACTTTTTGTAGCTGCAGTTTATTTGAAAAACAAATCTCTCCATCAGGAAAAGGCAAACCCAGCTCCTGTTTTTAGTGTAGCTTAAGCTGCATCTGAGGTGGGCTGAGTGGACGTTGTGACTGACTTGAGTTTGCACAGACAGGAGAGTTGAGTTGGGATTCACACTTTTCATGGGTTTTGTTTGTTTTCTTTGAAGAGTGGACAGCTGGTTTGGAGGGTTACAGCCTGAGCAGTCGGAGGAACATCGCGCTTCGGAATGATTCCCAGTCGTGTGGGGTCCTCTACTCGAAAGCTCCCACCTATTTCTGTGGGCAAACCTTGACCTTCAGGCAAGTACTTCTTGGGTGGCTGTTGTCTGGTGCACCCCCTGAGCTGTCACACCTGAGCTGTGTGTAGCCCTGGGGCGTGTTTGAGCTGTACATCAGCTCAGCCCCGTTGAGGTGGAGTGTCTGTGTGAGGGCTCAGTTCCTTCTCCTGCCTGGCTTTGTAGGAAAACACCTGATGTTTGTGTAGGACTTGCACTTCTGTAAAACAGAGATGAGTGAACTCCTGAGGGATGGTAAAATACAGCCCGTGCTGAGCGAATGTCTGGAATGTTG
The DNA here is from genome assembly GCF_003984885.1 of Neopelma chrysocephalum. Lineage (NCBI taxonomy): Eukaryota > Metazoa > Chordata > Aves > Passeriformes > Pipridae > Neopelma > Neopelma chrysocephalum. The sequence goes on along the minus strand of NW_020897746.1, from coordinate 8,201,768 downwards.
AACTTCCTGGAGTTTGTAGCAGCTGTTCCTGGCTGAAGGCAGTGGAGCTTTGCTGTTTAACCTTGGGCCAGGCAGTGCTCTCCTTCCCAGACTGTCCACAGGCTTTGGACTTGAAAACCTTGGGTGTGCTGTTGGGATGACAGTCTGGCACCAATGTTTTTAATGTCTGATATAATTACTGCTGGTCAGGGCACTGCTTGAAACTGCCATTAGAAAATCCAGAGTGGGGAAGGGATCTTGTGAAATTTAAGCTTTCCATTTGACACAGAACATGATTAAAACCCTTGGCAGCTTTGCTGCCTGTCCTCCTGTCCCCGAGATGATGCTGTTTAACGGGGTATGAGGAATGTCCTTGTGGATATCTCAGTTGTAATTAGAGACCTCAGAGACTCTGAAGCTTTATTTCATCTTTCCCTGGTTAAGTAAAACTACTTGCTGTACAGCAGACAACCCCCAAAGGCAAGTAGAAGGGGGTGTTTCATTTTGCCCTTCCTGATAATGGATTATCTGAACTTCAGGTGGTTGTAGTGTGAGGATGTGTTCAGTTGCCCTGTCTGAGATGGGATAAAAAGATCTAAAGCTTTCATTTGAAATCTGTTGCTAGATTTAACTTCTCTTGGCTTAGAAATGCCTGTGAAATTAAAGGCAGAACCCTGAGGTTTCCCTCGGTTCCCTCTCGGACCAGTGCCTTTTATCTTTTTTTATTGGTAGCACATGAAAATCTTTTGCTTCACATTTTGGTAACGTGGCCTTCCCTCCAAGGGGAGATTGTTTCAGGATGGCAGAGCACAAACAAGCAACTGTCCACAAGAACTGCTGTGACAGGAATCTTAAGATTGGAAATGGGTTGTGTTCCTCTTCCAAGGTCCAAGAGGAGCTCCTTGTGTGGAAGTGTGAGAGATTTTGCTGAGCAGGGAGATGCAGCACTCGGTGCTTGGCTTTCTCCATCTGCTGGGACACAAAGGAGTTACTCTGCAGGGATGAGGGGCTTGCAGAGCAGACCAGGAGAGCGAGGTTCTGCTCAGATGTTTGTGTTCTCTGTGTTCAGGTCCCAGGCACAGGGTGGAAAGTCAGTTGGAAAGAGAAGCTGTGACAAACACAGTGCTTTGGATCTGCTTTTTAAAGCCAGACTGTGACAGTTGTCCCGAGGTGAAACATTTGGATGAGCTGTGGGAAAACATCACTGCTTGAGGTCAAGTCTCATCCTGTTCCTTTGCAGCCCTCAGGGAGCTGCCCTTGGGAAGGGGAATGTTTCTCCACAGTGATGTGCTCTGCATCTCTCTAAGGCTTTGTTTGCAGTGGAGAGCCACAGTCCCTCTGTCCAGGCTGGTGCTTTGGGATCTCCCAGCAGGTGCCCTGTGATGATCCCACTGACTTTGTCAGGAACCTCCCCCAACCCTGCTGACACAGAGGGAGCCCCTGGATCCCCCCCAGGCTGACTTCTCTGTGCTCTGAGGCAAAGGCCAGCTGGGGGTGGGTGACTGGGTCAGTGCCTGTGCTGCAGGGACAGAGCCAGGCCTTGTTGTCCAGCATTTGGGGTGGGAGAAGGGATTGAACCCTGTCCCACTGAGCAGCATTCCCACCACATATTCTGGGGACTCTTAAAAATTTTAACTGCCAGGGATCACAATCATAGTGGGTTTATGGTTATGCATTTTTGGTGATTCTTGTGACTGTGCAAACACTTATGTCCAACCCAAAACTCGGGAAATGCTCCTTTAACTAAGGGATGGAATGAATCAGTGTTACCTTCTGCACAGAGTTTACAGATAAAAGGCTGTTTATGAAGCTTCACCAGTAACTCAAGTTTAAAATCTAAAGCAGAGCAACAAAATGAATTTGAAATCTCATTTAAAGTTGCTTTGTGAAAACACTGTGAATCCCTTCCAAAGCAAAAGCTTCTTTGAGATTTTTTTTCCTCTGCTTTTTTTTTTTCTCTCTTAGTGACATTCCCAGGGGACTGGAAAACCTAATGGAGTGCAAAAGTAAAACATGGTTCCAATTTTATCGTCCCTGTTTGTCTCGAAGGAGTTAACCCCTTGTGTGCCAGTTCACTGCCCACTTTAACTGCTGGTTCTTGAAAACTTTGCTGAAGTTTTCCTGTTGTTTGGCTACAACCATGTATCAGTGCTGGTCTCTCAAACTGCAGTGAAAATAACCACTGGTTTACTTTCTAGAAAAGACCACCTGAGTTTCCTGAGTCACTCAGGCTCTCTCCAAAGTAGGATTTAGCACCTTTGAGAGGTGGCAGTACAAGAGAAAGGATTCAAATGCAGAAGAGCCCTTGGGTGTACAAACTGTGCAGCCCCTGGGGCCCAGAGGGAACTGAGTCCCTGCTCATTTGCACAACTTGTTTGCATTTTCTTCAGAGAGTCTTGCCCAGCCTGCAATCCTAAATGCAGCTGAGCAGAAGCCAGACTTGTAAATGCTCTTCTAGGCATTGCTTTTAGCACACATCTGCATCGAGCTGATTTATTAAAAAAGCCCAACCCAACACCCTCACCCCATTATAGCAGAACATGGCAGGGCTCAAAAAACCCATTTAAGTTGTGTTTAGTAAATCCTTGCTGAAACTCCAGCTGTCTGGCCATAATGTGTGATGTTGCCCAGTAACCTGGTGTAGCTGATTGCAGATTTGTGTGTATTGGTTCCTTCAGACAACTGGAAATCATTTCTGAAGATCATTTCTAAGCTGTGACAGTGGAAAAAATTATTAAGTAGCACTGAAGGTCTGCAGGAAGCATGTTTATGCTTTGTACAGATTAATATTGTTGCTCAGTGGAGCTGCTGGGAAAACTGGTAGGAATTTTGGTCTTTTTGGCCAATCTCCCTAAAAGTTTGGATGACTTTGTTGAACACACAGAACAGGGGTTTGGTGGACAGTCTGGATGTCGGGGTATGTTTTCATTTAAAGCTTCAGGGTCTGACTTAACCTTTTGCTTGGCAGGATTGAAACCGTGGGTCAGCCAGACCGGCGGGACAGCCTGGGGGTGTGTGTGGAGCAGCAGAACGGCTTTGACTCCCTGCAGCGGGACAAAGCCGTGTGCATCAGCACCAATGGTGAGTCTGGAGCGTGGGATTCCTGCCCAAAACACACAGCCCCGGGTTCTTTACATCCCTGGGGAACGGACGAGCAACTCTTATGTAGATGCTGCTGGTGCAGTTAAAAATCTTGGGTGAGATCCCAGATCTCCTGCTCGCAGTTCATGCAGCCTGCTTGATGTGTAGCACCACATGCAGCGAGGTTACTTCCCCGTTTGCCTGCAAAAAACAGGGAGAAAGTGAGGAATGCTGTTAGACATGCTGACTGTTTCAGGGGCAGTGTTTGTGAACGGGAAGGAGATGACAAACCAGCTGCCTGCTGTCACCTCGGGCTCCACCGTGACGTTCGACATGGAAGTTGTGCAGTTGGGGCCCTGCAGCAACGAGGGAGGAAACTTCAAGCTCCGAGTGACCATCAGCTCCAACAACAGAGAAGTGGTCTTTGACTGGGTACTTGATCAGTGCTGTGGCTCTTTGTATTTTGGGTGTTCATTTTCATACCCAGGCTGGAAGGTTTTGGTGTTTTAGCGGTGACTAAAGGGGATTTTTGTTCTTGCTGTAAAGCGTAACGTTAAAACCTGGGTTTCCAGCTGTTTGACAACAATCTGGTAACAAAAACCTGTCTTTATAGTACTTGAACTCCACTATATTGTACTTCCTACTGGATTCATTTAAACAATAATTGTGAAACATTGGATTTGTTACTCTGGAAAAAGCCAGAAGCAGGCATTTGCTTAGGCAAATTAATTTAAGCAGTCCATCAGACTTTCCCTTTCTTCCTCCAGACTTGATTTGTGTCAGTATTTCATTGTACTCTCGTCTCAGGGTACGTGTGTTGTGTAGAGTTAACTTTGTGAGATGAGCATTTGGGGGTGGTAGTGGACCAAAGTTGTATTTATACCACCCAGAGAGAGCACAGTATTGAGAGCAGAGTCCTGCTATGCTTCCCTGTACACGCTGCTGCCTTAGGAGGGAATGGACAGTGGGCTCTGCCTGCAGCCCTTTCCCCGCACGGTACCGCTCGTCCCTCGGGAGCAGGGACGCTGAGCCAGCCTGTCCAGACATGGAGCCAGCCTGTTACTGCATCACTCAAGTGCCTTATTGTGGTATTTCTTGAACTGTTGTCTGTGTTGTCACTTGGAATATGTTTTCTAGAGTAGCTGCATGGTGATGCTCACATTGCCTCAGCCAGATCAAGTCCCGGAGCGGGGCGTGATCCTGATCTGCTCTGAAAGTCTTCCCCACTTACAATTCCTGTGCAGCCTCTGCCCCAGCAAGTGTCAGGGGTTTGGTACCTGGGCTTGATGTGTGGATTGGCAGCTGTGATTCCTCAGAGCCCTCCTGACACTCAGCACTTCTCTCTACTGTCCAGCTACAGAGACGATGGCAGTGCCTGTTCTGATGGGAGGGATTCCTGGCAATCCCAAATTGCTGCCTGGGAATGCCCAGTCACGGGCAGGAGTGCAGGTGTGTGCTCCAAGCTGGGACTGCTGCTGGAGATCCACCTGACATAAGGGGCAGGGGCTTCAGACAGACCCCACCTGCAGAGAGAACTGAACAGAGGGTGGTAATTCAGCTGTCCCCTCCGGGAGTAGGGTGGGATAAGGAATTAGTATGAGATAAATGACTTTGAGTTCAGAAATTACATAAAGTTACACCTGTTTCCTCCAAGGAGCAACTAAGATTGAGAATGAGCTTATCAAAGAGCCTGTTCCTGGTCAAAAGACTGCAGTGTTACTGGATTTAAAGATTATATTAAAGTAATACTCACTGAGGGGCTTCTTACCTCAAGTTCAATTAAAATTAAATATATTTTATGTTAGAATAGCAATATTTTTTATAAAGCCTAGACAATCATACTGCCCTTTTTCTTTCAGTGGCACTATGTTACACCCTCTATGTTACACCATAATAAGCTTAAAGCATAAAAAGCTTATTTTACATTGAATTAACATCCCCCATCCTCACACTGTCAGTACAAAAAGATCAGCCACCCTGCCTGCATTTTTCCCCAAGCATCTGTAGCAGGGTACAAGAATTTCAGACAAAAATGGCTGTTGGTGTTTACACCATTTACAGGAAAATGTGTGTAGATTCAGATGGGTGCAAAGAACCTCATATGGCAGAGTTAGGTTGGAATTTGCTTTAAGACATGAAGTGAGGAAGACTGGACTCCCTTCAGGTCAGACTATCCAGTGTTAGCAACAAAAAGCCTGCAGTACTCTTAGTTTTTCAAGCTCAGCTATTTCAGTGTTAGGGATTGAGAGGATACTGGCTTATCCTGTGCTTTCAGTGTTCCTTTAATTCCCCTGTGAAGAGTATTTTCCAGACTTTATTACTATAATAAGGTTTAGTAGATGAAACAGTGCCAGCCCTGCTCAGAGAGGGTTGGGCTGGGACTCCAGGTAGCAGCAGACTTAGATCTTGCTCCATGTAGTAGTGCTGGCAGTTTTACTTACACACTTCAGGTATCAGGTACTAGTTGGAACTTAGTACTTTTACCACGTGGAAACTAAAATTGTGAATATCCACATTTGTGAGGTACCGCCAGGTCAGGTACCTTTGCATCTGCTTTTGGAGGGGCTGTAGATTTTGCAGGATATTTACTTACATATTAGAAAATAAAGCTTAATCCTTGAATTCAGGTACTTCCAGAGGTGGCAAGGCCGTGTCAGTTTGTTCAGAACACAAGTAAAAGCAGCTGAAATGACTGTGAAGGGCCATGAGAGGCCCCAGCTGCTGCCCTGGAGAGCTGAGGGCGGCTCAGAAGAGTTTTCTGCCTTCAGGCTTTAGCTGGATGTTGAACAAGGGCAGTTTGCCAGTGGTGGGTTCTTCTGTTGTTGTTCTTGTGGTGGTTTTGTTTTTTATTTTAACTCAGCGCAAGCCTCACTGTCCAAATTGCAAATGAGGTACTTGGAGCCACCTCTTGCAGCCGCACCTTGTGAACGGGGCAGGAGCCAAGAGTCTCAGGGCAAGAGAGCCAGCACTGAAGGAACAAAGCACTCAAGAAGTGGAAGAGGCTTGAACTAAAGGGTGCAAATCCCGTTCTTCCACAGCAGAGTTCAGCTGGATGGAAAACTTGACACTTGCTGTACAATTTGCACCTCTGGCTCTTGGAGCCCTGCGAGCAACAGAGTGTTAACGGCTTAGAAACCCGACCCCAACCGTTGTTTTCCTAAGCTAGTACAGTCACTTACCTCAACTAAGACTTATGTGTCAAGTGAAATTTGAATTTTTTTTTAAATAAAGTTTTATCCCTTAACCGTGTCTGGTCTAGGAAGTTATTTATTGGGGCATAAAGCTGAGCATCATGGTGTTCTAACAATACAAGAACATGTTTTCTAGAGCACTGCACCCATCTTTAAGAGCTTCTCTCCATTAAATTTTTTTTCCATTTTTTTCATCTTCTGTCTCTCAGAAGTCCTGAACACTTTCTTTCCACGTTTCTCACCTGTGCACTTCCCTTTATTTCCAGCTGAAGTTCAGATTCTAACTGACATTTCTCACAAAAATAATTTCCCCCTTCTTTTTATAAAATTTGTTACAGCATCTATAAAGTCCTTCTCTCAGTATTCCATCAAGGCTGACCTGTCTCTTCTCCATTTTACTGTTCCCATCTCTTCCTGGTGCATTCACTGGTGCAGCTCTTACCCAGCAGCAGTTTTTGGCCAGTGTTACTGAGGGAGCAGCAGAGCTATTTAATCACCTTCAAACAAAGTCCATGTTGGACTAACACACAGATTTACTTCATTCCCTTAGTTCTGCTTTACCTGGAGCCTGTTCCAGTTATTTGGTCCCTTTTAAAGGAGAAGTAACTTGTGAAAGCAGTAAGGAACGTTTCTGACTTGGCAGCTCTCCCTCATAAACATCACTCACATGAATGTTCGTCATGACGAGGGGCCGGGTGTTTCTCCTCAGGAGTTGCAGCTTCTCTCTCAGATCAAGCAGCCTAAAGCAGGAAAGACTCAGGGAAGGACTTACCTCCTCCAAAGCCTTTGTTTTCCCTGATGTGAAACCACAGTGTCAGATCTGTAACAGGGTCTGGTCCCACGGGAACACCTCCACCCGAGCGCTGCTCCATGATGGCACCAAACTTCTGTGAATTAAGAAATACTTCACTTGGAACAGCATTGTCAAAATTGCCCTCACAGAATGGCTGCTGTATTGCCAAAGGTAAAATCACACTGCTGGTTTGGGGGTTTGGTTTTGTTGATTAGGTAAATAATCAGAACAGTTCAAATTGTTGGCAACTGCTTCATTCCAGGCAGGGAATCCCTTACCCCACCCCCCCAAAACTCAAGGACTACATTCAAGATACACTGTACACTGAAGGTGAACAACTCCAATCCATCTAACACCTTTGAATATAGTATTTTATGCATTGAATTAAATATTCAAATCAGGTTAGGTTCCAGCTTGGGGGTCACAGACCCTTTGTGATCAGCAAATACAAAACATCAGTAAAACCTGCCATGGACACACCAAAGGCCAGACGAGAACCTTGACACTGTGAGAGATGAGAATGTACTGGCCTACAGCAGCCTCATCCTGCACTGAATTATTCCCAACACAGGAGAAGGTTTCCAGGTCTGCCATTCCACAGTCACTTGGCCAAGCAATGTAATTCCTACCTTGTTTTGTCCCACAGTACCTGGAGAATCCGTCCTCTGCCGTCCCACAGAGGGGATATTTTAAGCCAACACCAATTCAAACTTCGCTCCATATAAACTATTTTATAAAATGTTTGAAACATTAACCACTTGCATGTAAAAATTACCCAAGTCTTAGTTCTATAACTGCCATCCCCAGGGATGTGTTTCATTTGCAGTTCTATAAATCACAGTTCTAAACAGTAAAGCACAACTTAAAGATCCATCTTGGGTATTCAGCTCTACCCCAAGAAAGGAGAATGAAAGTTGTTATAATCTGGCTAAAATCCTGGAAATTTATGGAGGTACCTTAAATAGAGCTGGAACAATCTGGCACAGGAAGAACATGTATCCAAATCTTAGAAGTCCTGCAGAACAGAAGTTTGTGCAGGTGCTGCTCGAGGCCTCTGCACAGAATGACTGGACACCCATCATGGCAGGTTTCGTATTACTGAACTTTATGTACAAAAGCTGATTTCAAATAAAACATTTAATGAAAAACAATGGTTCATTTCAACAACTGAACTTGTTTTGGTTGGGTTTTTTGTTTGTTTGTTTGGGGTTTGGTTTTTTTACATCTACTGTACCGTTCAAATTCCTTTTAACCAGCTTACATGGCATCTGCAAAGGTACATATAGAAAAGGCATCTTTATAAATAGAAAACAAGGGGATTTTTTCAGCTTTTATTATAAATTGACATGACATACAAAGTTTACTGAACAGAAGTAATTTCATTACTATTTTTGGGGGGATCACCAACTTTTTGTGCAAACAATGCTAGCCTTCTTTTAAGCATTAAGAGCATAACTGCTTAAGAAATGACATAAGCAATAATTCTAGAACTACATCTCCCCTAAAATAATCTATTTTTTTACATATGTGCACAGCTTTAGCAAATTAAAGCCAGAGAGAAATGCATGATGTACTATCCAGAGGCGTAATTAGAGTTTGCTAAAACTCAGAGAGCTGGCAAATTCAAGAAGTTTGTAATGAAAGCTGCAGTTTCCCTCTTTCCTATTTTGTACACAAAATCAGTGACTAAGAACTTAATACTGGATGACAAATCACATCCACACCATTAGTTAAATAGTCTCACAGTTAAACACATCTTAAGGACCATCAAAATCAGTATTTACATTTTATAAATTTCTGAAGACACCATTAGAAAGCTTATATACCCCTTCAACAAATAGGGAACTGCATCTCATGGTGATGGAATGAAATAAAAAAAAAACGAAAAAAACCCAAACAAACCTGTATTTACAGCAGCATTGTTTCCTTTATAAATAAAGAATATGAAAAATGAAATATTTTAAGGATAATAAAAAATTGAGGTGATGTCACTCAACCACAGTGCTTGCTGGAATAAACCCTTCGGTGCTGATACTGTACCAGTAGTGAAACCACTTTCCATTGGAAAAAATCTGTAAACGTATGCATAAAATGTGTTAACAGCAGTGCAAAACTGCTCAAATATAGTCTAGTCAGCATCTTAGTATCTGTATTGAATACAATACATCACAGAATACTTACATAAGAAGTGCAACACATTTTCTGGTCCAATTTTACAGTGCATTTTTCCCTCAAGAGTGGCATCTCGAAAGCCAAAGCTAAACCCTTGCAGTCTGTCCTCAGGCAAGAACTTCCCGGGAAGTTGGCGACGGAATGCCTGCAGAGGGACAGGAGCCTCCGGCCTTAGCATGGCACACCAGGATGTGCAACCCCCAGGCAAGAGAGGGGTTCCATCAGATCCTTGCTGTAGCTGTGTAAATGTGGAATTAAAAAATAGAAAGGAGCTAATGTTCAAGTTTAAAAATGGTACACTGGGCGATCGATACATCGGAATTATCCACGAAACCCAAACTGCTGGGAACCTCAAAAAAGCCAAGGTGGGACTTCACTGTGTCTGCAACGTGAAAAGCCAAGATCCTTCCAAACAGGCACAAGACAAAGGAAGTGCTAAGTTCGCCGACTTGGAGAATTTTTAGTGTAAAAAAAAAAAAAAAAAAATTAATTGGTAATTTATGGTCAATTGATAAATGATTTCAAATACAAGGATCAAGGTTAAACTGTAAATAGTAAGACGTTATTTTCACAAAAAGCTAACTGGAGAATTTCTAAATCAGAAAAGCAGAAACTGTATCCCAATCCCCTTTCCCTAATGTTTCACAACTTCATGGTAGGAAAAACAGCCAGATACAGATGCAAAAATCTTAATATAAAAACGGTTTTACATATACTTAAATTATGTAAATTCCATAAAGTTCTTAAGACACTAATTACTAAAATTACAAAAAGATTTTCATATTGCTCTTCATGCTCAAACTCTTAGAATATTGTCATTACATCACCAAAACCAATATACATGTAGTACTTGCATAAGTAACTGAATAAAAACCCTGTTTAAACAATATCCTTGTTGAAATCATTTATTTCCATCCAGCAGTGCCTGTTTGGAATCTCTGTACTTCTGTGTGTAATTCTTTATGGAGCTCATGCACCCTTAGAATGTCACTTCAATGCTTTGTCCGTTGAATGACAAATTTTTTTGACTTCAGAGCTTCTGTTTCTTGCTCTGTTTCGTGACACCTGAGATGCTTTCCACTTCTGAAATCCTCTCTCTCGCGGTATTTTCACTGTATCCATTTGTTGTCCCACTCTGTTCCTCAGAAGATTCCTCGTCCGTCGGGGAGGCCGATTCTCCCTTCTCCAGCTTCTGCTGCATCTCTCGGAGCCTGGCCACAGCTTTGTCTATGGACATGATGCTGATGAGGTTAAAGTCATGCATGCTGACCAGGTGGAGCATAAAGTTTCGACACAAGTTCTTCTTGATGATTTTCTGTCCATAGTTTTCCACAAACAGCATACAGGCATGATTCATTTGATTGTCAGCAATAAACCTGTCAAATGAAAAAACTGTCACTATGCAGGTAGGATGTTTTCAAAGATAAAAAGATACTCTACGTGGTTTATTACACAACATCTCCAATGTTTTTTTCTCTTCAAAGCCCAAGGTCTACTAGGCACAAGAACTTTAAAAGCTTAAACTCTCATTAAATTATCCTTTAATGATCCTTTCCTAAACACCTGGGCTAACTGAATTTTAAGTATTTAGTGAATTGCAATGCAAAATGATCAACCACATCTGTAATTTATTTGCATCAAAACTAAGCACAGCAACATACCCGTGCTTCATAACATGAAGATTCCATAATTTCATCACTTCTTTCTCTCCTTCGTTAACGTCAGAAAATTCTTCAATTTGCTGGAGGGAGAAAGGATTGGGAGGAAGGACAGGAAAAGAAACAAACACACCCATCAGAACTGTGTGTCTGCTGCCAGGCAGTGAGAGCATTCCCAAAATTCAACTTATGCACAGAAATATATAGAGAAAATTCAGGCTCTGCAGTCAGAAAATTTAGAAAAAAGTCATCTCATGTAGAGACTTGGGATGATAAATTATATCCTTATCACATACACCCTGCACTGGGTACTCCTGATTCCAGCATCTCCTCTCTGAAGGAGAAAACCAGCCCCAATGAAAACTTGTTTGAACACATAGGGACTGAACTGGCTTTACAACTGAAGGCATGCTTGACAAAAAACAACCTTTGATTCCATGAATTTCCATCTACAGTTGCTCAGCAAAATATTCCGCTCTTAATATGCATCATTTTCAAAACACACGCCTGACTGCCCCCTGAAACAACTGCACCTCATCTCTCAAAAACCACAATCCACTCAGAACAATTCTGTGTAAATGGGATAATTACAGTGATGGTTTTCTCCCGTAGCCACTCCGGGTCCTTTTCATCCTCACTGTCCACTTCCATCTCCTGGGGGCGGAGGGGCAAACACGTGTCACTGTGGAAGTACAGCCGGTTGTGCCCACTGCTGTAGGTCCTCTGCTGCTCCACCTCCCCATCCTCAGACTCCAGGAACTCTGACATACTTGCTTTCGTACGCTTTGGCCTGGCAGGAGGGAAGGAAGAGGCGCAAATACTGAGCAATTGGTTCATACAAATTATTTTAAGCTCTAGCTTGCAAAAATGTTGGGAGGGGGGGAATCTCCAGCAGTGAAATAAACCCTATTAAAAACCCAACTTCTCCTTTTGGGGAAGAAAAGGTTTAGGATAAGGCAGTTAAGAAGAGCTACATCATAATGATTAGACATCTCAACTGAAAAGATGCAGGAAAATCACAGGTGAAGTTACCACGTCCTTCAGTCACATTTTTTTAGTCACAATAGTGACAAATCGCACTGTTTATTTGCACCTGCACATTTACAACTCTCCAGGTGTCACAAATCTGCTCTCTAGGCCATAGTGCACAAACAGGCCTTGCTTCCCAGCCCTACCTGCAAACCAGGATGTGTGTGATGGGGGTTCTCTTGACCGGCCCGTTGCGGCTGAAGGCGAAGCCCGGCTGGCGATGGATGTCCTGGGGGTTCCCTGCGTAGGAGCCGTCGTAGCACTCATTGATGGACACGTCTATCCGAGCACCTTTGGGATGATACTGGGACAGAAGTGCAAATATTCTCAGCACACAGCAATGACAGCACATCAAGTAACCTTTTAAATTCTGAATACCTTAAATACCACCTCTCAATAACCAGATAGAGCTCCAGTTTCCTTTCACAGCGCCCGAATGATTTTTAACCTCCAGAAACAAATTACACTAAAGCTCCCTTGCTCTGTACTATTTAACTGTTTTATATAAAACCACTCAGAACTAATTACAAAATGAAGGAAAATATCAGCTAACCAGAACCCTAGAAATTAGACCATTTTTAAATTTCTCAAAGCTTCAAGGGACTTCCAACCAAATGTAGATTTCGTTGTTTTCTACATCACAGAAAAGAGCACACTGATGCAAAAGCAGCAGCTGCAGTCAGAGTTCTTCCTCTAGTGATTAGAATTATTTTATATATATAAATACAAAAAAAAAAAAAGAAAAAGAAAATCAACCCCACTTTTTTCCCTCTGTAACACACATTCATTCATACAACACTGAAAGGAAGTGGCTTCTAACCTGCAGGCACAGCGCTACAATTTCACAGGTTAGCAGCACAATCCCTGCCCTGGGGATCTGTGACAGCCTGTACAGTGCTTCCCAGTGCTGAGCTACTACAAAATTACTTACAACATAATTAAAGATAAATCTGCTGTGGCAAAGTTTCAGATGTTTGAGTAAACTATAGAGCTTCCGACAGTTCAAGGTGCACCAGGGGCAGTGCAAGTCGTCTCTGGCCTCAGTCTGCTGCCTCGTGTTGTTGTTATACAGGAACTGATGGAACAAAGGAACAGGCAGGGCAGGATTAGTTTCATCCATTCCCTTCCCAAACCAAGTGGGAAATCGTTTCAGGAGACCTCTACAGCAACAGGAAGGTTTGGGAGCACTCCACCCACTCGGTGTACTCAAACAGTGGTATTTGAGGAATTTTTCTCCCACAGGAAGACCACCTGTCCCCTCCAGATGTCTAACAAGAGATGCCCTTTGTCTTTCAGAACATCAGATGTGCCCCCAGGAAGGTTAGTTTGCTAAAATGCTTCCTGTAAAAAGTAGTATGTGGAATGGCTTTTAGTCTGTGAATGTGAGACCCCTTAAGGCATCCACTAAAGGGGCAAATGGGAATTTCCACCCAGCTCCAAAAGGAACATTTTAATTCCACAAAATACTTAAGATTCTAGTTTTTCCCTCTAATTATTTTCAATACCTGGTAAAATATTCGCAACTTCTGTCGAGGTTCATTTAAAACATCTCTCTCTTTTCTTGTTTGAAGGTCTGTGGGCAAGGATTCTTTCACAGCTGAGAAAAAAGCACATGTAGATACAGATTTCTCTGGTGCAGAGGAACAGCCAGACACTGTTTCTTCCCCAAGTATGGAAGCTCTGAGAAGGGTACTGAAGGAAATGTGCTACTTGAGGGTACTCAACAGGTACTGCAACACAACTGCCCAGAAAGCAGGTGCTTTTTTCATAGCAGTAATTCCCTTGCTATCACTGCTCCAGCTCCAGAACCTCACAGTTATATATCCAGTACAAAATCAGACTGAAATGCCATTTGCACAAGTTCCCCAGAGCACTATCAACTCTTCCCAAGCACCCAGAGACTAAACCTGGGGGCAGAACCACTGCACTCCAGAGTCACTTCTATAATAGGGATCTAGAAAATTCCTTAATCCCACAGTCCCAGTCCAGTTACAAGCTTGGAAATACTGATTACTCTGTAGTAAATCAAGTGCCAGTCCAGAATCTAGGCCTGTTCAGAGGTGTTGAAACAACAGGAGCAGCCTGTTGTCTTCTCTACAACTTAACTTTTCCAGATGACCTGCCAACTCAACATCCCAATCCAAAGTCACAAACAACTGGGAGCAAGACAAGATAAAGACAGTACACCTAGGGCCAACTTTCCCTCTAGTTTATGGACTGAACATGAGGCCATATGGCCTGGAATATCCCTTTGGTCAGTTTGGGTCAGCTGTCCCAGTTGTCTCCTCCCAGTTCCTTGTGTTCCTCAACCTTCTTGCTGTGGGTGGTGTGAGAAGCTGAAAAGCCCATAACTAAAACATCACTGTTATCAACATTATTCTCATCCTAAATCCAAACACAGTACTGTACCAGCTACTAAGAAGAATATTTATTGTATTCCAGCTGAAACCAGAGCACATACAAATCCAAAAACGTGGAGAAGAGTAATTGGAGTAGAGCAAAGCAGACAATCCAAAAGTCCTCCTGACAGATTTCCCCCAATGTATTTCACAGCAGGATTTACAAGCATTGTATATAACCACTTCAATATTGCCATGATTTCAAACACCCCACCATGTTTAGCTTTTAAATTTACCTTAAAAAATATGGGATACAACAAAGCCTGCTTATTTTTGCTTTTCCCTGTTGAGAATTCCCTGAAGCAGTTGCACCAGTGAGTCAGGAACCCCTCAGCACACAAGGGCCAAGCAGATGATTATTCAGCAGCAAGCCCAAAGTTTGCTTACCTATAGTCTGAGTAGGTTTAACAGAGTTGGGCTTGTTTTCTTGAGGGAGGCTCTCAGAATTTCGTGTTGCAAGAGGCTTGGCTATAGGAGCTGTAGACTTGTCATTTGTGTCTCCTGTCCAACGAAGAGTAAACTGAAGTGTAGGTCCCTGAGAAAATGTTTCAAATGGAGGCAACCTCTGGGGGTGGAAATCAAAAATAAAACAGCAGAATTAGTGTCTTTCCACATACAAAAACAATCAGGAGAAGACATTCACAGAATGCAGGCAGATGTATTTTTTTAAATCCACATAAAGGCTAACAGGATAATAGAGCTTATAACTGTATTTTTACTATATAATTTGGTTCATCTCTGCTTTTTTCATAATTATAATAATCATGTTGAAATACAAATACTTTGCAATTTGGAATCTTCATGTTCTTCTCTTCAGTCACAGCTGACACTCTCCCAGGACATGGGAGCATTTCACATATGAACAGTCACCTGCATTCACTGTGTCAGTGAGTTTTGATTCACCTCAGCCAACTATCTCTCTTCTCAACACTGTCTCCTACACTGATAAACCTCCTTTTCATCACTTAATTCTATAAGCATTCTCCTCAGGTATGTAAGATCACACCTATAAAAGCTCTGTATTCCTCTTTCTTTCCCTAAAACACTCTGCTTCTGCAGTTTGTTCCGGTTTGATTTGTCCTCCTTGTTACCATAACAAACATTTAAACTGTTAGCTTTAATAAGACAGAAATTCACAGGTCATTGAAAGAGAATTATTTCCTGTTCAATTCAATCTGTTTTCAGAGGAACAGCCACTGACTGCACTTCCAACTGAGCTCCACCTGAATCCAGATCATTTGAAGTGAAGACAGTTGTCTCAGCCACTCAAACAATCCATACCTTCCCATCAAGTATTGTTTCCCACGTTGCTCTTTTCTTGCTAATGGGACACTCTTCCATTTCCTGCATGGCCACTTCATATTCCCCATCCAGAAGTTGCAAACGTCTGTCAGGACAAAATACGTGTAAACCAGCTCATTTTTACTGTTTGCCTGTTCAAATGTACTATTTAACAGTAACTAAGTTTCCATGAACCTAAAGGCAGATTTTTGGGCAAATTTATTTGACAACTAGGTGTGAATCTTGACAAACATCACCCATAGCAAAGAAAAATACATAAATTTTTATGCAAGTTTTGGTTCTGCTGCAGATCAGATATTCTCATTTATACAGTGCATGGCTGAGAATGTCCTTGCTTACGTGTCATCACTACAAAACCATCTCATGGTTCATATCATGTTTAGCATATTAAAGTTCTCCAGTGGAATTAAGTAATAAAAAGAACAAAACATTGTCAAGACTTCTAAGAATACACAGATTAAAGAAAGACATTTCTTAAAAGAACAAACTCTTCTCAAAATATACAACTTCCAAACCCGTATTTGAACAAATACCCATTTCTTTCCGAATCACTTGGGAGATGTTTTAAGCAGCTTTTTCTTGAAGCTCTATTTTTATTGATAAAGAAACCATCTCTACCTGGGATCTGCATTTGCCATGGATAGAACTCTTATTTTCATATACTGTACACAGTCACTGAACAGGTCTCAGTGTAAAACGTGCACTATGAAACCTGTAATTTTTTTTAAAAACACAACAAGCCCAAGCTCTTTTTGTAAATACCAACTAAAATGCAGCCAGAGACATTCTACACTGTAAATGTAGAACATATTAAGTTTATTATTGAACAATTTCCAATGATTAACAGACACAATATCTATTTTGAATAACATTACCTGTTTTTATCAAACACAGTCATTTGTGCTACAAATGTCTTTTCCCCATCTTCACGGTTTGAAGAGTTCCTTTTTCTTCTAGCTGGAAGCTCCTCATTGACATCTGCACACAAGAAATATGGGATTCAACCCTTGTATAAGCACAGATTTAAAAGATCAAACAGTGTCTATGCAATTGCAAACTATAACTGGCTGTTCATTGGGTCAGGTGTGTCATACAACAGAAAAGGACAATGCAATGGAAAGGGCACTTAGCTTAAAAGTAATCATATTTTAGGTATGTTCTCATGTATTTATAGTTTCATCACATTATTCTGTCAGCATAAAGAATTTGGGATTTCATCTTCCTCCTCTTGTGGCTATAAAATAGTGAGAAATAAAGTTTTTCATTCTACATGCACTCTCTCCAAGGCTGTAACATTTGTGATGTAACATATCTTAATAAGATTAAGAAAACAGCTTTTAAAAATTTGTTACTTAGGTATTTTATCTACTGGGGGTTTTTTTGCTGAGAGACACTGATAGAACCTACAGCTGGGTCAGCAGTGACCAGGGTTGGGGAGGATTCATGATCCTCCCAGTGACCACAGGGCCCTCTTGCAATATTCACTTTCACCATCACATTAATAACAAGCGATGTTAAATCTACACAAAAACAGAAGCACAATTTCTAGTTCCCAGTTGAATTCCAACCCCATCCCAAACGAGACTGCAAACAAATGAAAGCCCAATCAGTCACTGAGCTACTGCTGGCCCCTGTCAAGAGTGTGACCTACGCTGCACATGGAGCCAACTGTGCCTGTGCTGCAGACAAACCCTGTGCAGGCAGATTAAAGGCTGAAGTTACCGATGTTCTCGTTGGTTTCCCCATTGATCAGCCCGTTGAACTCCCTCCTTCCCGGGCGAGTGACTCGGAATAACAACGAGTAGGACTTCACCATGTGGCTGTTGCTTGGCTCAAACTCATTGCTGGAAACTGCCAGTGAGGGGAAGTTGCCTGGTTTGATTTGGCTGAGGTCTGGGTTTAAAGGCACCTGCTTTTTACCTGTAGGAACCTGTCTTATGGGACAACTGACATCCTGCAGCAAAACGAGAAACAGAGCTATTAGGTCTTTGGACTACAAAGACATCAAGTGTTAAAATTTGTGTCATTTGTGAATTGTACTTGTTCTGCCAACTTTTTGAAAATAAGCCTTGCAACAGATACAAATCAAAAAAATCTGGCACAATCCCAGGTTGTAAATGCAAAACCAGATATTGGTAAGTGTAAATAAAACTGGCATTCTACAAGCCCTTCTGGCAGCAGCCATCTTTCTCTAAGTGATTAAATTAACACTAACATGAGGCACTTAGAAAGATTGTAGAACAGCCATTAATACTAATTCTGTTTACTTAAAGAAATTAAATGTTTTGGTTATATATATACATTTCAAGGGCTTCCTGTCTTCTTGCAATATTACAAAGTGCACTTTGTGCTATCTGTGAGATAAAGAACCACTTACCTAGGATTTATCATATTCAGTACCTCTCAAACAGATCACTGAACATTGTGTAGTATTGGGAAAACAAGGCAAGATGGCCTAAATATGAAACTTGCAGCAAAACATTTGGGAAAACCATCAGCACCTCCTGATTTCACCATATTTATCCACACTGTAGCAATTAACAAAATTGGCTAGAAACAATATTAACTCTTAAAAACATGTCAAAACAGCTTAAGAGTCTTGGGGAAAATACACATAGTTCTGTCTGCAAATCTTTCCTTTCTGGTTAAAAATCACAGCATTCATTACTGAGCCTCCCATATTCCCAGAGCTGTGAAGATGATTTGCCAACTGGTGTGAAACAAACACAGATAAAACTGCAAGCAAATTCAAAGATGCTTTAAAAACAAAATAGAAAATTGTTTATGATTCACAGTAGATAAAATCTGCAATAATCAAAGTGATCAGAGTAAAAAGCACAGGTACAGAAAAGGCAAAAATCCAACAGAAAACAACTTGAATAGATCAGTTATTGAATTTAAAGGCTAATTTCAACAGAGGCATCACTGTATGGTGATGTTAATCAGATAGTCCAGAGGAAGGTAAACATTTTGCTTTAATACATATTAATAGTTTGTCAAATGGCTTTTACCTTTCGTTTCTTGTGGCAAACTTTCACCAGCAGAACTTCCAAGGTCACAGAATTTTGTTCATTCTCTGAGTTTTGTGATGGCTTATCTGAACAGAAAAACATTTGAAGTTCTGAACAAGTGAAGGTCCATTCAATGGCATAAATCCATCTGTGATTACTTTTTAACCACAAGCACCTCCAGGCACAAAGATCTCCAGCCAAATTCTAAGTTTCAATTCTCCCCGAACTTACTGCAAATTCCCACCTGAGAACATCTCCTACCTATTCTCATCCTAGAGATTAAAAACCATAATTGATCTCTAATGTTTAAAAGAGCAAGTTCACTACCTTGTTATGACAGAGGAAAAGGTTATGGGTAGATTTAAGGACAGTCAGAACACACTAATTACATGAGCCAAGTTATTTTCCCTGGTTTTTTTTCTTTACACCTTGCACACCTAGAATTTGGTTTGCATCAAAACTTAAAATCCAGATGCTATCAGATAAGAAAATAAAGCAAAATTGAAAAAAGACAACCTTAAACATTATGCAGGTTTAAATATATGCACAATATGCTAAAGGACTCTGGACAGAACCTGAAAAAAGTCTTAGAAAATAAGACTTGGCTTTAGATAAATCTCCTAGAGCCTGGAATCTCCAAGGCAGCTGCTGCCAGCAGTGTGATCAGCAATGCCAAACCAAAAGTTAAAAATAACGTTTTATTTTAATGGACAAACAGCTCATTTTTTTTCAGGGGAGTAAAAAGGCAGTGCATTTATCCAGCCCAGAGCATGTCACTTGTGCTTTCCTCAGAGGAACACAGCTCTGGGTTCTGGTCTGCGTAGACCAATACTCTGATTTCGAGAGGTAAATCCTTATGTGCTCAAAAGACACCATGGAAAGACTGAAAGTCACTAAAATATGATTTCCATGGCTTGTCTAATGGCTGACACAGCCTTTGCCTCATTTCTAAACTCAACGTGATAAAATTTATTCTTACACTTCTGTTTGAAATTAGAAACACTGAATCTTCAAATTATTTGAAGGCTCTGGGTTTTTTTAAAGCTACTTCAAACACCAAAGACACACTCCCAGAAAATCACTTTCTTCAGGAACTCCTTGAGGTCTATTTTGGTTTGAATGGATGATGACTTGAAGTATTTCTCAAAATCACTGTTTTGACTAAAACCCTGCTTAACATCACAATTACACCACAACATTTTTACAGCACTACTGATTTGTAACTAATGGGACAGGCTGAGCTTAAATAAGTTAAAATCTGCATCCAAACAGCAGAGATTAAAAACACTCAAATACTCCCCTCACAGATCTCTGCTAACTTCAGAGGTGTTATACAAATTAACAGTGTAATGAAAGAATTGGCAAACATACCATTTTTATGGAAGAACCCGGTAAATGTAAGTTGCAAATGAGCAGACAAGCTAAATAGAAAAAAAAAAAGAAAGGAAATGTTAGAAGAACAAATGTTTTCTTCTCCCAGCAGCCACTTCACTCCATGCTCTGACGGTCAGGACAGGCCTGCACAGGAGGAGTCAATCCATCCTTCTAACTTGGAACTGTCTGGGCACAGCAGCTGCAGCTGGTGCAGAGTTGTACCAGTCTCTCTTTTCTCTCTGTGCACCCTATGACTTGATATGTTAAAAAGAAAAGTTTAAACACCACAGTAGAAGGACATTGCCTGGAGACAGGAGATCTTGCCTTCTCAGGCAGGCAAACCCATTTGCCAGACATTCATCAGCAACAGAGATCAGTTTTGGTGGAAATTTTCCAGAATTTCACCCTGAACCATGGACTTGGTGGAGATTTTTTTTTATCGGAGTATTTTAAGTTTGGTAATGAGAATCTTTACAAGGGGAACAGCCTTAGAAGGAAACACTGCCAGTCACATCAAGTCCTTATCATCCATAATATATGTGATTAAAATAATAATTGCATCTGTCCTGTTTCAGAGCACTGCAGCTCACAGCCTGGACTTCTCCATGGATCACAGACCCATTGGATTTCAATTTGTTCAGTTCAGGACATATTTCAGTTTAAAACAAATATTCATAAACCTGTATTAAAAAGGGTCTCAAAAACACTCAGTATTTCTGAAATATAAAGGATCTAACAAAATACCATCTGTTATACTACAGCACCAGACACAATTCTGAGCACCTTCACCAACCTCTCAGGCAGATCCACCCTGACACTCAGCCCCTGTTTTTAAACACAAACATTCCCAAAAGCTCTGAGATGATCAGAGAGTGCCCAACAGCTTGAGCATTCCAAAGGCTGCATCTACACCAACTTCCATCATTCATCCATGTTACTTTCCCAGCCCAATTCTAGACTAAAGCACATTTTTGACCGTTTTGAAAGCACAAAACCAACACACAAATCGATATTCTGACTGTGTGGTTTCAACAAAGCAAGTAGCCACAGTACATGGAGCAAAATAAAATGAAGAAAAGTAATACACAGTAAATCTGTAAAACCTCTTAGAACACACACAATGTACACATTTGTTTCAGACTACACTGTAATCAGCATGGCTGCCTCTGAAACAGTCCAATGATCTGCAAACACTAAGGAAAAAGAACAGTTTAAAAACAGCAAGTATACAACAACAGAAACCCCAAAGAGTAAAACTTTCCCCAAATCTGCCTCTTTTTTTACCTTTAATTCCAACACACACAGATTAGTTACTGACACAACTGGCAGCATTGGAAGCAAAGTTAAGGTAAATACCTATGTGAGGTTTCTATAAGCATTTTAAGAGATGCCACAACAAATACAGAAAGTTTATCCCAATACTGCTTTTCTCCAAGTTAAATAACCAGGATACACACACACATTTCAGGATCCTGGAAGCAACATTTCAAGCAGTAAGTACTTTGCTTCTAACAGTGACTCTCACTTTCACCTTATTAATAAAAAATACTTTTGCTTTAGCACATGCATGTGCTCATTTGTACCCCCCACCAAATATAAGGCAGGACTGTACCTGTGAGATTCTTGTTCTCCCTTCATTTTCTCTACTTTTGATAACATGTCATCTACTTTGAATGTTTTCCTGCGAAGAAAGAGCAGAAAGAATGGTTTTACACAGCCACTATACCCTTAACATATAACAACAAAATTTATTCAGCCTGAACTTTGACTTGTTTTTTATCTAAAAACTGTCTATATACATAATTTCAGCCTTCTCTTCAGAAAGCACCCTTTATATCTTATATCACACCCATGTTATAGGGACACAACTGCTTCTCAAGCAGCAGCAAAAGAATGCAAAGAATTAAAACCAGACCTTTCAGCAATAATCCCACTGCTCATAAGAAGTTTCATTTAACAGCACCATATTGAAACCCTGCAATGAACATGCAGGGTTCGTTTCATTTCACATTTCACTTTCATTTCAGCTTCGTCAAAGAAAGTTCCTGCTTTAGTGACACTTGTACCTACTAGGAATGGATGTGTCAAGTCTTCAGCCATTAATATTTTAGTCGTGATCACAATAATGAAAAACACTTAAAAGCTTATAGGACAAAAGAGTTAAAAACCTAATTAAAAAACCAAACCCTTATTTCTCCACACATTTCTATTATATGGAAAAGAGCAATGAATTCTGAGGCTACTTTTAGAGCACTCACAGGAAATGTGGGACAACGACAACAGTGTCACAGAGAATAATCCCTTCAAATCATTCCTCTCTGGAATTCTGACATCAGGCTGTTGGTGCTCATATGTTCAGCCTGTCCTGCCATACATACAATTTAATGGTCATTGCTAAATGAAGCTCACTCCTGAGCAGAAGTTATTCAACACTTTACAGAACAGTCTTTCCATTTTTCTTTAAAGGAAAGTTAAAGCTTGGACAGAGCTGCCCACAAAACTGGCCTAGAGTGAAGTGACAACTCAAGAGTGTGAGGGCACCTTATACCTTAGAAAAATGGAATAAGAACATCAGCTGTGGCCAAACACTGGATTTCTTGTGGAGGGAACAACAAGGAGGAGCTTTGGGGATGGGAAGCATTTGTCTCCAGAAATATCCTGCTGGATGAGCCCTGATGTCACACAGGGCCCACAGTCAGCGCCAAACGCTCGTGAGTGACTGAGTTACAAATCACGGGGTGACTCAACAGTGACACTGGACAACAAACCCTGCACAAGCACAGGGCTGCACAGAAATTATTATTGTGTAGTCAACAATCACTGATTCAAAGCTCTACTCAGCACAAGACTCACACATAGGACAGACTCAAGAACTGACTCACCTACACTAAAATGTGGGATTATTGCAATGAACGTTGCAATGCTCAGCTTTAAAGCAAGGGATGTTCAGAACAGAGCAGTTTGTTAAAAATTTCAGATTCTAAGGTCAAAAAGCCTCTGTGTGCACTTTGGTCCAGCTCATGAAAATCAGCCAGAACAGAAGCAGTGCACTGATCTTCAGAGGGCTTCCTTCAGGCTGAAGAGCTGCTTAAAACAGCTTCAGAGCAAAGTTATGTCATGACTGGAATATGAGCCAGAAACCAGCTAAGAGACAAACATGATTCAGGGATGGGGAAAAGTTAATAATCTTTCATAAAATATACTCATATCTGACACAACTGGCATTTAATATGTGAGCATTACTAATCCAAAAAAACCCCAACCTTTGCTAAATCCAGGCTCAGATTAATCAAAACAACAGAGTCCTCCTAAAAAAAAAAATCTTTCAGAGAAACTAAAAATAGCAAACAAGATACTCATTAAATCAAAATTGTTGCCTTTGAAGTTAACTTGTAAGAGCAGAAATTCCTCTAAACTGGATTACTATTTTTGTTACCACATTCCCATGCAAAACAGACAAAATTAAGTGTTTGTAATCCCCATCCCTAACACCTGGGATTTTCAGGACAGCGTTTCCTGGTGCTACAAGTACATGCATCTTGTGCATTCCTTTCTCCACCCACTCCTATTCCAGTCAAGAAAAGTAATAATTAGCAAAGTATTAGAAGTCACATCAGAGCATGCCATTACTCTGATAATAAATAAAAGAATTATTCTTTTATGCAAATACTGTATGGGAAGCAATTTTATTTAGTACCTTCTTTCCAACACCATCATTTGGTCTGATAATATAGTAACACCTAAAGACAGACTCGGGCAAAGAGCCCATTTTCAGTTTCCATCAAGTACCACCTGATCAAAGCCCATCACCTCTCTGATAATAAGCAGCAACTTCAGTACCTTTATATCCCAAGCTGACACATTAACTATTCCCTATCACCATTTTTCTATAAGTATTCTAGTCTTTATAAAAACTTTCTCAGTATTAAACATATGGACCAATACCAAGAGATAATTTCATGGTAAAAATGCAGTTTTACTTCCCTAAGTGTTATATTTGCCTGGCATTTTTCTCAGACTACCACACAGTTGGAGGTAAAAAATATGGAGCTATAATTACTATTGTTTTATAAAGTTTGGACATTAGTTCTTATGATACTGTGTACTGAAATGGCAACCAAAACAATTAACAGCAACTTAAAACCTGCAAAATTTAGGAGGAGTAAAATTCTAGGGGAATAAATAAATAAACATACATGTATAGTCCACATAAGCAGGTCACAATGATGCAGTTCCAAGAGGCTTCTTCACAAACAGAACTCCACTAACACTTCCTCTGTACTGAAGCCAGGACCACAGATTTGTCTCAGTAGAAGCTTCAGGATGATCTTCTACTTTAGCTCAGATATTTTTCCTCTTTTAAAGTCCCTTTTTCATCAAATCAACAAGATCATGTACCTTAACTAGTTCTGCTGCCTGAAGAACAGTGATTAAGGCCTTGCAGGTATCTGGAAGTGTTTACCAGCACAGATCAGCAAACAAGGATCCTGCTAATCCCCCCTCGGGAAGTTTGGTGAGACTCTGGTGCCACTACAGCAAAACAATCCAAACCACCTTTATCTGCAACTGCTGTGGTTTTAACTGGGCTGAAGGAGAAGGACCAGAGACTGAGCATGGAAAGGTCAGAGGGGGAACCCAGGGGAGAAGAACACACTTCCCAATTATTTTCTGGTTTTCCCCCCTGAACTCTGCTAGTTCACTTCTGCTGCATTACTGTGGTTTTATATAGAAAACACACTGAAATGTTTTACTTCATCTTCCTAGACCTAAGAGACAGGATGATTTCAGTAAATCAGCAGAACTATTGAGTGAAACAGCTATTGATGTGTTTGTTACCAGAACACTACCCAACTAAAATCAGTTCTAAACCAAAGTGTTGCAGGATCTAGTAAAAATCAGTGTTTTTCAAAGAGAAACTAAGCATTACTTGTGAAGTTCAATCTGAACTAGAATTTGGAACAGTGGATAACACAATATAAGCAAAGCACTATTTCTTGTTTCTCAGCAAGTAAAAACATCCAATAGAACAGCTTCAGGTAAAAACATACACATTTCAATCAACTATAAGTTAATTTAAGTTATAAGCAAGAACCTCCTGTTGTACAATTCTAGTTAAAAAACCAAACAACAAAACCCCAAAACAACCTGAAAATAATTTCTTAAAATTTGACTCTGACTTACTTTAAAATAAGCAAAAAACTCATTTTGGTAACTTTTGTAAGACAAAGTAAACAGTAACTTCAAGTTTAAAAAAAATAAATCTGATCATTACCTGTCCTAAGCACCTGAAGTTGTAGGTTATGGATTCAGTTTTAAGAAAAAGTTATATTGGAGCATTAAAACTCATGGCAAGAACATGAAACAATATCCAAAAAATCCAAGAATGCCATTTATAGCTTCTTTATTTAATAAAAATATGCAAATTCTATTGATCAACAGATCATGCAAGTATTACCTTCCCTAGATAGAAACACCAAGTTTAAATCAGAATTGTCTGCATAATAATCACATTCTGTTGCATATTTGTTGTATTTCAGTCCCACAGCAACTGTTTCCAAGCGATAAGAACTTTAGTGCTAAAATATTTCAAAGTAAGTGTTCAGGTTCCCCCAAAAATCCCAAGTGTAACAAAGGATTTCCAGTGAAGGGGAAGTAATGGAAAGGGCCCTGAGATTCTGCTAATAAACAATGTCCACTGCACTTGTCCCTCTGCAGTGTTTCCATGTTTCCCAGTCCACTGGCAGGCAGCTGTAACCTCTCCCGTGACAGGAGTGGCTGTTCTGCAATGTCAAAACCAAAGCCCATCTCTCAGGTGTATCCAGCTCAAAGCCACCTCCTTAGAGGGTTTGCTGGAGTTTTTGTAAAATGCTATAAAGAGACCTCTTTATTTTGTCAGCTTTTAAAATAACTACAGAAATAATTACTCCGTTCTTTCAGGACTAATTAAGAAAGCAAATAGTTTTGTATTGGGGATTTGTTCTTTTAAAACAAGTGGTCAGGGTACAGTTTAAAAGAAAATGTTTCACACGATTATGACTAAGCACCACTGATTACAAGAGCTCAGATGTTACACAGCTTTGTTTGGTTTCTAAAGAAGTTCTCCCCCAAACCAGAAAACAAATATGGGAGAATTAGTCAGGATTCTGCAGATAGTTCTCCACATTTGAGTACTCCCAGTATCAACACAAGTCACAAGCATAAAGCTACACACACCTTTCACATGGCAGAAGATCTCTGAGGTCTCAGAAATCAACTGTACCCTGATGTAGCATTTCTTAAGTTATTCAAAGGGAAAAGTTTTACACACCATGTGAAAAGTGCAGGTCACACACTACTATTTTTTGGACCTCTGTTACCTGGTGAACATTTTAGGATTACTTTTCAAAAACAGTTTTTACCTTTTGATATTTGTTCGGGAGTTTCTGTGGGACATGTAAGTGAGAGTTCTGTGCAAAAATATTGGCTGCAGGGGGGAAAAAAAAAAAAAAGAAAAAGGTTAGGCTTTAATTGAAATTTCCTAAAAGCCCAAAGTAAAGGAGTGATAAAACTGATTACTCACTGCTATGAGATTCCGGGTACGGAGAAATCTGTATATCTGTGTTGGTTCTAAGAAAGAGGAACACGTGTTATCCAACAGAAAGATATCCTTGTAATGATAAAAAGTATCTAACTTAGCATGGCGATTATTTGGAAACAATTACCACAAAAAGTCATCCCAGTGTCCAAATAATTACAAGTTAACACGTCAAAGGTTACTTCACCTGCTCTACAACACCAAGCGACTTCTCCTTTAAGCTGCCATAAATCAGGGTCACAACTCAATCCTGACTGTCCCTGCTCCCACAAAACGTGTTTCTCACAGGCTTTACATCACGAGAGGGCACAAAAAATACTTCTCCATGTCACAGCCTATTGTCAAATAGGTAAGTTTTCTTCATGAGGTTAATGAACACATCTGATCCGACACCAAAACAGCACAATAAATCGACACGGTCGGACAATGTGGTATCTGTTTTATCCTTCTGGGAAGTCCCAAGGTCACTTGCAGCAGGTACTGAGACAAGAACAGGGACTGACAGTTGACTGTGATCCAGTAGGGATCATTCTAAGCTGGGAAATTCATGTTGATTCTGGTAAAACAACTCCTGTTTCAAAGTGCAAACAGAGGGAGGATAATAGAGCTGTACCCAACAGCGACATGAAAGCACAGCAGCACCTCAAAGAGGTGTAAGAACCAAAGCTCAAAGGATCAAGACTTGCCTACAGGCAAGAGGACCCTCAGATTAGTTGTAACCAATTCAGTTAAATCAAGACAAAAAAGGTTTTGTCTGGATCAGGTTGTATCTAACAAGAATTCCAAACTAAACTGAAATACACCCTATTTATGCTGAAATAAAAGCCAGCCTCGTTAAGGAACCTCAGCAACAAACTTAGAAATTACTTAATAAAACACATCACGTGGAGAGAGAAGAGAGAATGGAGAATGTCTTGATGCCCATGCTGAGACTGCTAACACTGCCTCCATTTCCCACAGAAAGAAAACAAACTATTTCTTTTTTAAGAAATATAAAATTTTATTTTCATATGACTGCAAAAAACATTTATTTCTAATAGCTGGAAACTCTACTGCATCGAATTCTGCAATTAGAAGTGGAAAAGGACAGCTTTTTATATCCTTTACCCCTTTTTAAAGATATGATTCTGCCTGATTTCTCCACAGAATCCGTTATTAGAGAGACATACTATTGCTAGACAAGAAAATCTTAAAACTATCACATGTCCTTTTAGAAGCCTGATGAAAACCAGTAAAATTCTGCTTAATTCAAGTTATCATAATAAATCCGTGTTTTTCAGATCAAGATAAAAGACAGAAAGGAAAGAAATTAAGAAACATGCACTTTGCTACCAAGTGAAAACACAGTAGTCTCAACTTCTAAAGAAACATCCCAGGATTTTAGTCTCAAAAAGCCCATGACATAACTATAATTTAGAAAGGTATGAAAACAATAAATTATATTCACAAGGATGTAATTTAATCTAAAGGCAATGCACTGCTGCTTCAACTTCAGTTTTCCCGAGCAGAAAAATTCTGAAACACACTTTTCAACCTGCAGAGAGACATATGTTTCACAAGTCCACATTACCCAGCAAAAGCTTAAAATAAACCTTTATCTTTTTCTAGCATATGACCTTGAAAAGGGACAAAATCAGCCAGGAGGAATGCGATTCAATACTCCACGTGTTGGGATTTTTTTAATCTGGTGTTTACTTATTGCAAATTTCCCATGATAGTCACACTGCAGGGTTAACATTTTATGGTACATCCCTACTTTTCTCCTGGTCCCACCTGCCCCGCTCTGAGCTTCCCTTGTCTGACACACCGAGCCACGGGCAGGACGATTTGTTTCCATCACAGGCACTGACACCGAGCAAACCTCTCGCAACTCGTTTGCCACTTGATCCATTTGCAGCACAGTATTAACCGAACACAGAGCACTGTTAACACGACTGAGGCTCAAACGACCCCACATTATTCGAGACAACACCAAAAACTCCAGCTTTCTTCAACACTGTCACCGTCTCCAGCGAGAGAGAGCAGTGACAGCACCAATCCCAAACCAGGACCAAGTTTCTTAAGTAGGGCGTTAAAAACTCCCTTCAAATCCTGGCAATTGCACAGAAATCTCTCAGTATAAGGTAAGTTCACTGTTCCACCGTGCTTTTGAACCAGATTTCCATCAACAACTTTCTGGTGCATTCAGGGGGGTTTTCCTCCTCTCTGGAGCTGCCACAGGGGGATGCCTGGGTCAAAAAGGTCAATTTCCACTACGAAACCTCAACTAAGGGACAATTATTGTCAGACAAAGAAAAACCCAAGTACAGTGAAGTCTGAACCGCATCCTGCCCCTCAAAGGGGCTCGAACGGCAGAGGCCAGAGAGGAACGAGCCCCCTCGCCCCTCAGTGCCCGGGGGCTGCCGGTGGAGGGAAGGGAACCTGAGCGCCTGATGGGAAGTGCTGCCGAGCACCAAGTTCATCGCTGGGCGCGGGCACACACCCCCCACCCCCGCCGTCCGCCCCGCGGGCCCTCCCGCACCCCGGCCCCGCTCCCCGCGCTTCCGCCCGGCCCCCGCCTCCCCCGGCCCCGCTCCGCGGGCCCCGCTCCCTCCCGCGGGCCGTGTTTACCCCCGGAAGCCCCCGCTGCCCGCAGCCCTCCCCTCCTCCTCCTCCCGCCCTTTCCGCGGCGGCCCGGGCCGGTCCCGCCGGCTCAGCCGCCGCTCCCCTGGCCGGCCCCCGGTGCTCACTCTCGAAGGCCTGAAGAAAGAGGTCGTGGTCGGCCTGGATCTGCTCCATCTTCGGCTTCTTCACGGGGGGCAGCGCCGCCGCTGCCGCCGCCGCCGCCGAGGAGGCCGAGGAGCCGCCCGAGTACCCACCGCCCCCGCCGCCGCCGCCGCCGCCCGCGGCACCGCCGGATTTGCCGCCGGGAGCCGCCGCCGCGGCGGAGCCCCCGAACCCGCCGCCGCCGCCGCCTCCTCCTCCTCCTCCTCCTCCTCCGGCGGCGCCGCCAGCGGAGCCCGAGCTGGGCCCCGCACCTCCACCGTGCTTCTGGGGAGCCATGGGGGTGGCCCCGGGCGGGCCCCGGCGGGACGGGGAGCGCGCGGGGCGGGCAGGGCCGGCCGGGGCGGGTGCGTGAGGCGGGGGGCGAGGGGGGGCAGCGCCGCGCTCCAACTCCGCCAAGTCTCCTCCGCCCCGCTCCCTCAGCGCCGCGGCCGCCGAGCCCGCACCGCGCCGCGCGCCCGCCCCCCGCGCGCGCCCATTGGCCGCGGGGATGGCGCCGCGCGCCGCCATTGGCCACCGCCGGCCCCGCCCCCCGGGTGACGCGCGGATGGTTCTGGAAGCGTTTGGTTGGTCCGCGCGCTCGGCGCGCGCCCCCTCCCCGGCCCCCCCCCCCCTCCGCGTCCACCCCCCGCCTTTGAACTGAATTCGCGGGAAAGCGCCGCTCGCGCTCCGGCGCGCGGGGCATGATGGGAAAGGGGGGGGCGCCGGACGGCTGAGGGGGCGCTCGCCCGCCCCCCGCCCTCACACCCCGTCACAACCCCCTCACATCGCCCTTATAGCCCCCCTCACCGCCGCTCCGCCCCAATGCCCCCGGGCTGCCACGACCATCGGCTCTCCGTGCTGTCCCCGACCACCCCTGGGCTCTCCGTGCCCCTGCTCCCGAGCTGTTCCGACTCCGGGCTCTCCATATCCCCGGCTCTCCGTCCCTCGGGCTCTCCGTGCCCCCTGTGCTTTCCAGCCCCCCCCCCCCGGCTCTCCGTGCCCCAGACTCCCTGGACTCTCTGGCCCCGCGGCCACAGGGGTGCTGGTGCCCCCTCGCCTCAGGGGCCACTCTGCTGCCCCCAGGCGCTCCAGAGCTACATTTGTCAAAAAAGAGCTAAATTTTTCGAAATAGAAGTTCGGGTATAAATCAGTATCGGTACTGTGGTAGAAATGGTTATACTGTGTGGGCCATGAGGTCCTGCTGCTATCCCGCAGCTTTAACCTTAGCTAACCGTGAGGTTCCCTCAGGGGAGGGCACGAGGAGCTGCCCACAGGTGCTGCGAGACTTGAAGTCTGAGGTAAAGCGTTCCTGGGTTTATTCCCACCTTTCTCTGCTTCCTGAGGATGCACTGAATCCTCAGGGAAACCCAGGCTCAGTCCAGGGCCGGCCCTCGGGGCAGGATCTGGTGTGTGAGAAAACACCAGGGAGTCCAACTGTGCCACGGGGAAACTCAACATCGGCTCTGTGTAATCAAGTCCTTAACAGAGACGTGGCAACTCGCACATAAAAGGCTTCGGCGGCCGTTCCGTTCTATTTGTGAAACTCCTCCAGAGCAGTTTTACAAGGCGGGGTAAGAATGGTCCATGTGTGAAATACAGCCTTGAATTCCAATACCAGACACAGCTGTGGTGCTGGCACTCCACCATCCCCACTGATCTTCTAATTTCTAGTAATAAGAAAAATGAACTCAATGATAAATATTCAGAGAAAAACCATATATCAAAGTCAGCCGTGCTGTAAATGTGCCTTACATTATCAACACGGGGATTCCAATGTGATGCCTCAATTGTCTGGTATTAACCTTATTATTATTAAAGAAAATGTATGTATATACATTTACCCCACAAACATTCAGATAAACAAGTCTTTATTCACTATTCCCCTCTTTTTGCTTTTTCTGCTGCACCATTTATCTTTCATGTTTGTTCTGGAACGATATTTTCTTCCCTTATCTTTTTTCTTCCCTCCTTCCTCAGACATTGATGTTTTACCTGCAGGCTTTTCAGTATTTTGTTTCAACCTTAATTTTGTTACGTTAGAAATTCATTGTTGTCACAATTTTACCTACATTGTATTTTTCTTCCCTCTAAACAAAAATCGATATTTCTAAAATATCGTTACATATTTTATCCTGCTTGTCATGATTGTCTCTGCTTAGTATTCCAGTCTCTTTATGTTCTATTTCTTATTCAATTTCTCTACAGTCACCTGTTGCTGAATATGTCTTTCATTACTGGGAGCAGCAATGTTTGATGCACTGGCTGGTTCTGAGGACCTTACATGTAATTTCTTTGCTCATAATACCTGGGAATTCCTGGTGGCACTTCTGATATTGGGTGGTTGCCAGGCTGTTGGATTCAGGGGCCAGAGAGCAGCTGTACCCCAAATTATGGGCATCTTTAGGTCATCAGAGGTTGAGCTTGAGGTCAGTGATACTCTGTTACAAGTGACAAAAGGTATCAATATTACATTATGTGTGAGAAAGGCTCCTGAATGCTGTGTAGCTGAAATTTTGTCCTTGGAAGTTGTTTGCTACCTAATTTATTCCTGTTTCCTCACAACTGTTTCCAAGTCTCTGCTGCTGCTGGTGGCTCATCCTTCTAAATTTCAAAACTGGGAGGAGGAGCCAGAGGGCAGCCTTCCAAGCAGGAGTAGGAAAGATAATTAAGCAATTAATGTCTGGCATTGGAGTTGGATCTGCTTGGGAACAGAGGAACCACGGCTGTGACTCCTGCCCGGAGTGGAACAGGACAGTGGCAGGACCTGAACCCTCTGCAAGGGCAGGACTGGCTGACAAATAGTAGAGCTTTGCAGCTTGAGCCTGTTCCCCTTAGTTGTCCTTTCATGTCCCTTCCGACCCAAACCATTCTGTGATTCCATAATTCATTCTATATTTGGTCTTCATAGAATGGATTGGTAGAAATAGCAAGTAACTTCTATTTATTTTGCACAGTTACAAGCAAAAAAATAAAGACTCCTTTCAAGAAAGATGGAAATCATTATGGTTTCTTCAGAAGAAAAATGAGCTGTAGCATGAGACTGTTGTGTCCTTGACCTTCCTGGTAATATAGACCCCTATAGATTTTACAGATGCATTTATTAAAAAATAAATAATTTAAACATTTGTCTTGTATACATATATATATATCAAGTAACAGAAAATTGGTCATATTTAGCAAATGACAAGGTACCTACAAAGCCAGTGAAAATGTGTTTTCAAATAAAGTGGTTTAAAAAAGAAGCAGTGAAACATAGTGTACATTACTGAAATCGATAAAACTAAAAAAACCTAAAAAAACCTAAAAAAGTTTAAGATTATGGTAGTGTATCTTTTCCCTATAAAGATAAATAATATCCTAACATAATGCAAAAAAAAAAAAAAGAAAAAGGGCAGTTTAATAAGTTCAAGATGATAAATGAAAGAAACAATCAATTCCAAACCAGGAGCGCTGTTGGAATAAACCCCTGAAATGAAAGCAGAAGTAGGTGGTAGAGGTGCTTCTATAATATGTCAGATTTTATGTCCTGAGATGGCCAATCCATTCTTGTTTTCACATCCTGTTAGTGGGATTTGCATTTGATATCCAGGAGATCAGATTTGTTTCCTGCAGATTGGAAGCACATGCCACTTGTAAATCTCCTTTTCCTACGGCTTTTCGCAGCCTGTGCGTGCCCAGCATTCCTGTCATCCTGAACAGCTGAACTGCAGCAATTTCTGCCTCTTCACACATATATGTAAAAGTACATGCATATTTTAGAGCTTTGTGGTTGTTTTTTTTTTCATTTCATAGTTACCTGATTTTGTTGGTTGCCTGTAGTGCCCCTATAGCCACACTGAACTTTCCAGCTTGAGTCCTCCAAATTACTGTGCCTTGGCATAGGAATATTTACAAAGTAAATCCTTATTTAAAGGGGAAATAAATACTTGTATACTCAGAGCTCAGCCTAAATAAAGGTTTTGTCAATATAATTATACTGTTTTCCTCCCATCTTTAAACATGGGTCTGTTTATAGTCTACAGAGATTGTTAGTAACTAACTGAACACTCCTACAGACCAGCTTATCTTCTGAGAACTTAATTTTACATGTAACTTTGGAAGGAAAGAGTACTTCTCATTAGCTGAATGTAAACTTTTGGTCAGTCTTTTTAAAGATTGGTTACAGACTGGGGCCATCATGAAAGCCAGAGTCAGGATTTGTTAGGGAGCATTATTGTACCCCCTGGGCAAGGCACTGGAGTTGGGTGTTCAGGGGCTGCTGAGAGTAACAAACCTCAGTGGGTGTCCTGGGTCCCTGCATTTCTTTACCTTGACCTCGAGCTCACGAGCACATTCCATTTCCGTGGTTACATCCACACTTTGCTTCTTGCTGTTTTCATGCTTCCAGGTTCTCCTTCTCACAATCTGTCCAGCCCCCAAACCCAGGTTTTCCATGAGAGAAGTGAGGAAGCAAAAATGTTCCAGAACTGAGAGAAACAAAAACACTTCCTGCGTGGATGGGAAGGTCCCACAGCTGTGTCACTGTGCTCCAACCCCAGATCCATTTCAGTGGCCCCCTCACACAAATAAACTTCACTACATGCTGAGTTAACCTCATCTGCAATAGATACTAATTCATTCTTCAGTTCATATTCTATATTTTCAGTCTGATTTGATGTTAATCAACAATAACTGGCCATGGAAATTATTAGATAAGCTACTCTCCCCTACCTATTTGGTAAACAAAAGTCAACTCCCACTTAGTGTTTTCCCAGCCTCTTGTAAAGAGAGGCTACACAATATTGCAGCTGGAGAAAGGGAGCAGCTCCAGATCTGTGGATATGAAAATTTCCAGATTTGTGGATAACAGCACAGCAGGAGGCAGGGGGAATGCTGGGTGTATTTGGGATGGCAGGATCATGTTGCTGTTGGGGTGGAAGCTCTCAGTTTCACTTTGGTTTTCTGCACGTTAATGTCCAGAGCTGCCCTGTTTTCATAAGCAGGGAACTGAGAAAAGAGAAAATAAACTTTGCTGTAAGGGAAGCCCTGTGCTGGAGCCCGGGGAAGGGAAGAGCACAGATCCTACACAGCAATCCAAGTGTTCCCAAGTATTCCCATGAATGCTGTGTGGGGGGGAGATTGACAGAGCAGCCACTTGTGATTCTCATTCATGTGTTTGCCAGGGACTGCTTTTGTACAGAGCTGTTCAAATGTATTCCAGGAGCACAGCACTCCAGGAACGTGGCCCTCAGGGAATCTTAATGCCCCCACAATGCACAGCTTTCAGCCACAGGTTCCTTACATGTCTGGAGTTATTGCAGAGAGCGGGGAGGGAATGCACAGGACATTTTGCACCACGGAATCACCTGTCTCCTGCATTCCCACAGGGAACAATCAGTGATTAAAGTTATTAGTCAGTACTGCTGAGTAGAAATGTATGCTCAGGACTTGTCTCTTGGAGTTCTCTCGGGGATGTTTTAACATGCTCTTCATGATTCTTCTACAGTGAAATTTATTTCCTGATTTTCATTTAATGATTTCTTTTTGTTTAGTGGCTTTTTAGCAGTAGTCTTTGTCTTTAGAGTTTAGGTAGTGGACTAAAAATACCAGAATTGTTTCAAAAGCATTGTGAAGAGCCTGGGCCCAGTAGATTAATTTGCTCTAGAAAGGCAGGACATCTCTTAAGATGATTAAACTGTAATGCTAGAAATGGACTAAATACACAGAAAAAACCCATGTCAAATCTTGAAGTTTAAATATTTAATACATTGAAATGAAACAGGAATCGTGCTCGTTCATGCTGCAATTTCAGAGATGCAGCATGTGTGGTACTTCCTGCAAAACTATCAGAAAACTATCAAAAATTCAAAAAATCATTCTAAGTGAACTTCAGGAGTTTGTGCTCTCGCAAGTGAATCCCGGAAAGTGTGGAAGATACGGCAACCAAAAAACTTCTGATGCAAACTTAATGATTAAACTCAGAAATGGAGAGATCAAAGAGGAACTGCTGGGGAGATGTGAGAATTCAGTCAGTTACAGATGTAAATAGAAGTTTCTCAACAAAAGGTCTGTTGACAGTGCAAGAATGAAATCTTCAATCACTCAAAACGAGAAATATGGGAGGATCAAAGAGCATGTCAATAGATAGTAAAACAAAACCTCAAGTGAATCAGTTAACTAATTAATTTCAGCTTTAAGTAAGGGATAAGTTTAACAGGGACCAATTCTTTCTTTTGTGGCTTAACTAAGTATAGATTAATAAAGTGAGAATTGGGAATTTTATCATCAGCAGTTATTTAAAGGATAAGATCAGGGTAGAAACTGTTTTTCCAGTGTTTTCCAGTTAGCACAGACATATAAAACTCACACAGCAGAGCTTATCTAAGTGTTTCATATGAAAGTTAACGTTATCTGGGGTTTCATATGCCAGAGGTTGCTTCAGAAGGCTTTTACAAGAGTTTATCTTGTGTTTGGAATGCTGCTTGGGAGGATGTGATTCTGCACACTGTGACCTGAACTATCCATACTCCAGAGGTAGTTTTACTGTTTGTTGCCATGACTGAGGTCGCTTTTCCCACACTAAACACATCTCCACAGAAGGAGGTGGTGAGAAACAGCAGGAAGCAAACTGTGACCAATCCTAATCCCAGTTTTTGGAAGGAGAAACAAATCCATATGTGGCTTACTTCATGCTCTTTGTCGTGGCAGTGTAATTGATGCTGGTACCAACATCTCTGTGTTTAAAAAATACAAGGCTTTGCTCTGAGGAAGTTCTGTCTTTACCCGCCTTGTTCCTTATGACATAGTTGGGTCACCCAAGGCCATGCCACCATTGCACCTACCCTTCAAACCCAGACAGCTTAGTGAGGTAAATTAAGATTACTATGACTCTGCTCTCCAGACCTCTGGCAACAATCCTAAGCACAAGTGTACAGGCAAGAAATAACATTAAAGATAATTAAGCAATACATTTCATGGTGCTGACAATTTGGGAGTATGTAGGGCAGATGACTGATATAGTTTTAAATTGTTGAAATGTGACTGGCATTCCTCTGGGTTATGAATTGGCCACTAGGATACGATGAGTGACTGGTTGTAACTGCCCTGCTGCACTTACACAGCCTGTCAAGCGCTCACCAACCAGCCAAATGACAAAATCAAATTAAAAGGCTCATAGCCACTACTGTACAAGCCCCTGGAGACCCTGAATAAACAGATGGATCTTGTG
The DNA here is from genome assembly GCF_003984885.1 of Neopelma chrysocephalum. Taxonomy (NCBI): domain Eukaryota; kingdom Metazoa; phylum Chordata; class Aves; order Passeriformes; family Pipridae; genus Neopelma; species Neopelma chrysocephalum. Next base: position 8,165,253 of record NW_020897746.1, on the reverse strand, counting down.
CTGAGGACCAGATGTGAATTGGCAAGGAAACAATTCCAGAGGCATCATTCCCCTTTGCTGCAAATTCCCTGTGTAGAGATGTTCAGATCTTGGGGCAACGGAGAAGAAACAGGATGCTCAAAATGAGTAGGAGGAAAAGTCTGATTCAGAAAAATTCAAGCCCAGAGCCAATGCAGAAGTAAAGGTCTTGCCTTTGTAAAGAGATGACATGTAAGATTAAATTATCAGATAATAGTTCTGATAAGGCATTAAATGAAAATGTTTATGTTTGTTGTGGTTTTTTTTTAACCACTAATAGTCGAAAAAGAGGTGAGTGAATGAAATTCCAGGAGGGATTCAGATCTAATGCTGCAGGGTAAGTGCCTGCAAGCTGCAAGAGTAAAGCAATGCATTGACAAAGACAAGCATTTTCTATCAGAATGGAAAAAATAACATGTCCAGGACATGGACCAGGGTTAACAATGGAATGGAACAGTCCAACTGACCGACTGCATGGTCTTAAATCTGAATTTTTGGAGGCTCAAGTGGAATTGCAGTGATGAAACCACTATTTATGCAGATTGAGTGCTGGTTTTGGCAGAGGTGAAACCAAATAATCACATAAATTGTTATAATTACAAAACTAGGGAGGTTAATGTAGTCCAAGGTTTGGGTTAGTATATTTTTGGGAGTAAATTCCAAACTGCTTTATTAACAGGTGTGCTTCTATATTTTCAAACCAAAGTCCCACGTGCTCAGTAAATGCTTCGAGGGCTTTGTTAAAAATGTCTCCCGAAGGGATGAACCACTGGCTCAGCTGAAGGCAGTGGAAGCCTCCCAATTATTTTCATGAGGTCAGAACATCACTTTCATTGTTTAAAAGGCATCTTCGTAAAGTGCATTATGACAATTATATACAAGTGAATTGTAAAATACTGTACATCTGGAGGAGTCTTCTGAAAAGCTGTAATGGTTTATGCACTCAGGTAGTAAAATGGCAGAAATAAATAAGATACATCCCAATCAATTTGTAATTTAAATATTTGTCTGGTGCACGTTAACCATCATGCATTTAAACACAGACAAGACTTAAATCAAAACCACTGTGATTATTCCTAATTCACAACGTACCGACTGCTTGCAGACATAATCTATAAATATTAAGCTGTGACAGCTTGCCAGAACTTCTCCTGCAAGGACCTGCTGATGGAGTTTTTCTAAAGAGCCTTCATAAAAGCAGCAAACTGCGTGACCCTACAGGTGCCAGCTGCAGCAGTTGTTTCCCCAGCTCTCCCAATAAGATTTGTTGAAACTCTCTGTATCACAACGTCTTTATCGGTAATGGATCCCTCCCTTAATTTGCACTGATGCATTTGGAATGTCAGCTTCCAAAACAAGGCACATGGGAGGCATTTAAAGTAGATTTTATGAAAGGGAAATGAACAAAGAGCATGTCAGGTTCCATTTTGATTTGCATGACAAACCCAGCACGCAGTGTTCTGGTGGGTCGGGCTGGGCTCGCCTGCCACTCACGGCGTTTGTCACTTTGCTATGAGCACTTCTGACAGTCCGTTATGTTAATTGTTCTAAGGATTGTTTTCCTGGGGGAAGAAAGGGAAAGGCATTTTTATTTCTGTTCTCCTTTCATCTACAGGAAAGGAGGGATATCTGAAGGAAGGGAAAATGTTTTCAAGCGGGTTTTGATCTATTTTTTTTTTTTGGTAAATAATCCTGCGAGGTCATCAACAGAGTTTGGTATTTTAAATCTTATTGTTACTTGCTCTGTGTGTTTTTGAGTGGGAAGTACTAGGCCCCTAAACTAGAAACTTGGGGAGTCTATTGTTTTGGTGCACACCACTCTTTGATCCTTTGAGTCCCACAGTGATGGGTCCTGCAGAGTGGTTTGTGCTGTGCCTATGTGCTGCTGTGGGATGATATTGTGGTGCTTTGACAAGTGCTAGCAAGAAATTTAATGCCCTCTGAGGGCTTGTGGGACACCCATTGTTATTGGTATGTGGGTAACTCCCATGTGTCAGACCTGTTGGGGGATCTGTGCATGGACTGAATTCGGGAGGCACAATTCAAGGTGGAGGTTGCTGTGGCCCCTGAGGGTGCACACACTTCTCTACCACCTAAACCAGTCAGGGATTGTTTGGTGGTGGGTTTTGAGTTTCAGAGTTCCTGACTGACTGCAGGTTGATCACAGAACAAGATTTTCAGACTGGCAGAATGAGCAACCATAAAGTTTCAGAAGGCTGTTGTTTATGTTGGTGTCTCTCTTTCGCAGTTACTGCTGATTTTCAGCCCAAGCAGAGCTGAGTGGTTGAAGAGTGAGGAGAGCAAGAAGATAGAAATAGAATTTTCCAGAAGTTTACAGGTAATCACTGACATTTACCTTTTAAATTCTGAACTCCTACACTGCATGTGGTGTTCTCATTTACATGTTGTGATCTAAGTGCACCATGACAGATTAGCTCTAAATACAGAATGCTTTTATAGTATAAAATCATGCCATCAGATGCAGAGATACTCAAATGAAGTTAATCTAGTGTAGTAATTCCAATCACATTCTTGCTCAGTGATTCAGTGTACTAATGCTGCTTTTCCTCCTCGGTGTTGTCCTCCTTAAGGGCTGTTTTATTAAAGTCTTTGGATCTGTACAAGAATCAGTTTGAGCTGGTGCATCTCAAAATGTCAACCCCAATATAATTAATAACTTATTGTTGATTATGAATAACACTCTTTCACCAACACTTTGAGCAGGATTGTCGTGCTGATTTACTGAAAGCTGAACTCCATGGGAGGTGAACTCACTGAAATGTAGGTCCCAAGAGCCTGAAGGCTTTGGCTCACTGGTGGGGGTGGCTGTGCTGGGACAGCTGTGCTGACCCTGCTCTGACCCAGAGCCTTTGGCAGCTGAGTAGGACAAGGGAGTCTCCAGGGGGGACAGTCTCCATCAGGAACTTGTTCTTGTGGGGTAAGGGGTCCCTTGGCACGAGACAGCTGCAGTGCAGAGCTGCCTCAGCCACCAAGCCCCAAATGCAGCACCAGTCTGTAGTTCTTGGTCTTGTGACTGGATGGTGCTTCTCCATTTCCTGGTAGCTTTTCTGTTTGGTCACTTCTTGGAAAATCATGTCACTATTTCCTGTCAGAAAGAAAAGTTGCTGAACCTCTCCCACTAAGGATTCATTTGTTTTTTTTTTAATTGGTGCCCAATATTGAGAAAAACCACCACAAGTCCAAGTCACAGGAGGTGAAAAAAACTACCACTGTTCTTGACAGTTCTTGCAAAGTGCTTTGTCTTATGTGTGTTTTTAACAAAGTCACTTGCTCAGGTTCTTGCTCTGTACTTGGCAACACCCGTCAAACATTTTGTAATAGAAGGGAAAAATTACCCCCAGTTTTTTTAGCTATTATATATGAAAAATGCTGTGCCAGAAACCCTCTTGCCCTTAGTCCTTGTATGTGGTTTTTCAGAGACAAGCTCCTGCCTTTCCCCCAGGAGGGAGTGATGGCTGAGACAGGGCAGAGGTTTGGAGGTGGGGCTGGTTCCATCTCTGACCAGCTCAGTGCCAGCAGTGACAATTCAGTGCACAAGCAGCAGGTACTGTGGATAATATGCATTTAAAGCAACTCTCAATAAATTGTCTCCCATCTCAGTTTTTTCCATTTCCTGGGGTCATTTAAGAAACTGAAATTTCCCGTTGCCTGGTTTTATTGTTAATTTTCTCAGAATCACAGACTCATAGAATGGCTTGGGTTGGCAGGGACCTTAAAGCTCATCTCATTCCAACCCCCTGCCATGGGCAGGGACAGCTTCCACTATCCCAAGTTGCTCCAAACCCCGTCCAACCTGGCCTGGAACACTTCCAGGGATGGGGCAGCCACAGCTTCTCTGGGCAACCTGTGCCAGTGCTTCACCACCCTCACAATCAAGAATTTTTTCCTAAAAATTTGGAAGGTGGAAAGAAGGAAGGTGCCATGTGGGAGGGGAAGAGCCATTTGTCCTGGAGGAATCCCACAGTCTCTTCTCACAGGAGAGAAGCTCCAGACCCCTCATTATCTTTATGGCCTCTGATGGACCCTCTCCAGTAGCTCCTCATCTTTTTTGTACCGAGGAGCCCAGAACTGGACCCAGCACTCCAGATGTGGCCTCATCAGGGCCGAGCAGAGGGGAAGCATCACCTCCCTCAACCTGCTGGCCACACTCCTCCCTCACTGGATTCCAGCTTGAGCCCTCACTGGGGCACCTGTGCTTTGTCTCTGCACGTCCCAGGCTTGGCTTTGCCATTTCTCCTCCTGTGGGAGCTGGGCTTGTTTAGTCTGCAGAAGAGAAGACTGAGAGGGGATCTCATCAATGCATATAAATATCTCCAAGTCAGGTGCCAGAGGATGGTGCCACACTCTTTTCCGTGGCGCCCAGCAACAGGACGAGGAACAATGACCATAAAGAAGCTTCTCCTCAGCATGAAGACAAACTACTTTCCACGGAGGGTGGCAGAGCCCTGGAACAGCTGCCCAGGGCGGGCGTGGAGTCTCCCTCTCTGGAGACATTCCAATCTCACCTGCTCCAGGCGACCCTGCCCTGGCAGGGGCGTGGGACTGGGTGATCTCCAGCAGTCGCTTCCAACCCGAAGGATTCTGTGACTCTGTGACTGCGGGTGCTGCGCGGCCCCTCCAGCCGGGCAGGGGGCGGCAGAGCGGCCGCGGGGCGGGGCGGGCGGAAGCGGCGGCGCCTCGGGCCGGGCCGGGTCTGTGTCGGGTCTGTGTGGGGACACTCCGGAGCGCCGCGGCCATGGCGGAGCGCATCGAGCAGCGGCTGGAGGACCGAGTGCCGGAGCTGGAGCAGCTGGAGCGGGTCGGGCTGTTCACCCGCGCGGAGATCCGGTGAGCGGGGCCGGGGCCGGGCGGGCGCACGTGGCGCGGCCGGGAGCGCTCCCATCGCTCCCATCGCTCACGTCCCGATCCCCGCAGGGCCGTCCTGAGGAAAGCCTCGGCTCTGGAGTACAAAATACAGCGGAGAGCGCTGCGGAAGGAAGATTTCATTAATTACATCCAGGTAGGCTTTACCGAGCAGCAGAGCGGGCCGTCCCTCGCTGCAGATCCAGCTCGGAACTGAGTAGTTTTGTCGTGCCCTAAGCAGACACACCATCTTTAACGCTGCTCATGCTTTTGAGAAAGCACGCAGGTTCACTCTCGAGGAGAAAAGACAACACAGAAAGAATCGAGCCTTGCAGAATATACCACCTAAGGAGTCTTTCTGCTGTGCCTTTTGCAACCGGACATGTCTATCTCGTATTGGCCTCTTTAGCCACCAGTGCGGTTGTAGCAGACGTGGGTAGAGCCCTTCCCAAATCTTCGTTCGCGAAGCCCAGACACGATGATGATGAAGTAGAAAACAGGTCAGAAGACTATTGTATGAGGCCTCACCTCGCCTGGTCCCTGGTGTTCACCTGAGGGCAGCTTGTTGGCAGCAGAGCAGGAAGCATAGCCAGGAGTTGGTGCCCGAGGTTGGGATGAGGCGTCTCTCTGTTGTGACCATCTCCTGTGGTTTCCTGTCTCTCCAGGGATGTGGAGCCCCCAGTTCCCTGATACGCTGTGCAAATTGTAGTTAAGTGGAATCAATAAGTTGGAGATTAGGAAAACGCTCCTAAAAGGGTGGTTGGGCACTGAACAGGCTGCCCAGGGCAATGGTGACGGCCCCAAGGCTGCCAGAGCTCCAGGAGTGTTTAGACGACGCTCTCAGGGACAGGGTGGGATTGTTGGGGTGTCCTGGGCAGGGCCAGGAGTTGGACTTCAATGATTCTTGTGGGTCTCTTCCAACTCCGGATATTTTGTGGTGCTAATTTTTTTGTGGCTAAACAAACTTCTAATTACAAGTTTGGCTTGTGCATCACAATTCTAGGAATATGGTTGCCAACAGCTCAAGTCTGAAATGTCACATGCAGTAGAAATCCTCAATACTAATTTCATCCAGTCTTAGAAATGTAGTGACCCAGTCAAAAAATTATTGCTTAGGTTTTCCTGTTTGTAATGTTTATTGTCCACCTGTCCATCAGCTCTAACAAACTTTATCTGTATTTTTTTGCCTTGCTGTTGGATGTCTCTTCATTTGGTTTTAAATGTTATTTTTCTTTCCATGCTAGTATGAAGTTAATCTGCTGGAACTGATCAAGAAAAGACGAGCAGTAAGTCTGTCAATTATTAAGAGTGCAAAATACTTTATGCAAAATACATTTTCTACTGCAATAAAATGGATATTTTTTTCCTCCCAGCGCATTGGATACTCATTTAAGAAGGAGGAAATCGAGCACTCTATTCTGCACCGAGTGCACAGCCTGTTCAACAGAGCTACAGGAAAATGGAAAGTAAGTTTATTTGAGTTTGGTTTTTTTCTGCATGCCAGGTTGCTGTACCAAGGGTGTGTGGTTTGCTTGTCAATGTACAAGTGATTTTGTACCTTGTGAGGTTGATTCTCGTCCTCTTTTCATTTCCAACAGGATGATGTCCAGCTCTGGCTTTCACATGTTGCATTTTGCAAGCAGTGGGTGAGTTTTCAAATGCTTGATGTTACCTGAGCTGAGATAGTGGATTGGTGTTTATTCAGGCATCTGGAACTTGAATTTAAGATAGGGGTACAAACTTTCCTGCCACGTGCTGTAATACTGAAATAATTTTGATAATATTGTTGGATCTGCCTGGGATTTTCACTGATGTGTTCGTTCCATTCAGTACCAGAGTGGGTAAAACAAAACTGCTTCTTTTACAGAATGCAAAACATCAACTCAGTAAGGTGTTTTCTACCATGTTGGCCATTCATTCCAATAAACCAGGTAAGTAAAACAGTGGTGAGTGCTGCATAAATGCCTCAGTGTCGATTGTGTGCTGTTGGTTAAAGTTCTTGTAGATCTCAGTTCAAGCTGTTGGGGTGAAGGTCCCCACTGTCTTTTCTTTGCCTTGCTGCTGCTTCAGAGAGATGGGCTCTGACAGGGCTGTGCTGAGGAAGGTGATGGGCAGACTGGGAACTAAATAGATATATCAGAGGTGGGAGATGTTGAATGCTCAAGACCTGCTTTCTGGCTTTGGAAGACATCATTAGCTCTGTAGCTAAACCAGATTAAACTCCCTGGATCTGCCTAGCTGCTTAGATCTGTCCTTCAGCTTGGTTTTACATGGGAGATAATCAGTTTTGTTCCCATGCTGAGCTCATTCTGAGAGATTAAATTAATGAATTTGTATCACCTTTTGCAGCACTGTGGATTATGGCAGCAAAGTGGGAAATGGAGACACGACTCTCATCAGAAAGTGCCAGGCACTTGTTCCTTCGTGCTTTGCGCTTCCATCCAGAGTGCCCAAAACTTTATCAAGAGGTGAGATCCTGGTTGTCTTCTACAACCAGTTATTTGATCAGTCAGAGCAAATGAGCTCAGGATATGTCTCAGGAAAAAAACTTGCTTCCCCCTCAGCAGGAAAATGTCAAAAATATTAAAACAACACAGCCCAAAATTCCCTTCTAAGGTGCTGTTAAACCCTGCTTGGACATATTTCTCAGGGTTAGTCTGGCATCCCTTAGCCTTTCTTGGAGAAGTTGGTTTTCTTTGAGGGCAAGTTAAGGTTTAAAGAATGACTAAGAAATGATCATTGCTACCTGTGGGAAATGTCTGGATAAATACTAGGGCATATACTTACGTGCACAAGCTTTTAAAAACCAAGGCTCTTGGACACGGGTGGGATGTGGGAAAGCCCTGATTTGTAGCTCCTCAGAGCTTGTTTTACCTCATTTGTGGGCTTAGATTTTTATGACTTAACCCCACAGTCATTTCATTGTGTTGTCACTCTTGCAGTATTTCAGGATGGAGCTGATGAATGCTGAGAAACAGAGGAAGGAAAAGAAAGAATTTGAAAAAGCAAAGATGGACTTGGTAGGTCAGCTGAACTTAAGAGAGATTGTCTGCTTGTGTATCACACATCTGAGTGCACAGTTTCACGGGGTCTGGATTAATGGTTGGTTTGACAACTGCTTAAAGAAAGCTTTTGTTCATGTGCTGTGCCTGTGTGGAGCTCTTCAAGTGTTTGCTGATGCTCAGCTCAAATACTTCATACACTGATTTTTGTTTGCAATTGTAAAATCTTTTTATTACATTCCCCAGTCTGAAAATTAATAGTAATTCCTGGAAAGGAGTAGTTAAACTTACTATCTTTCATTTCTTTGTAGTTGACTTGTGCAAATGACATAAAAATAGACTTAGATGAAGGAAAACATTGATATCTTCTGTTTTTTTTCCCCTGTTGGCAAAAATGATAGCTGAGAAAGGAAAATAATTTTTTCAACTATATGCTTGATATTGCAGGGGGAATTCAATTACTCTGAAGAGATTCTCAATGGGGAAATGGCTCGAATAGTCTACAGGGATGCAACTCAGAAAATTAAAGGTGATTTAATATTTCTTGTATTTATTCAATAAGAAAATTGTCACCTTTAAACCAGTAGGTTTAAAGTGCAGTAGGTAATGCTGGTAGACTTAGCTCCAATGCACACAACTAAGATACCTTTTCAAATACATCATTTCTTCAGTAGAACCTGCATAATGCCAGAGAAAAAACTAATAGTGCTCATAGTTCTGATTTCATGTCTTTCCTGCAGGCTGACACGTCTTCCAGCACAACAGCTTTTGGGCTGAAGTGACAGTGCTGGGCTTCCAGTCTCAAAACTTGATTGTTTAAAAAAAAACCAAAACAAACCAAAAATGCAAAGTGTGCATCTGATGTGATATATCGAGGAATTCTTTAACAAATACTCCATTTAATAGGGTTTTTTTCTCTTTGAAACGTAGGTGTTGAGTTCCAGCTGGCTGTGCTCTCCATTGCAAAGCTCTTTGACTTTACCCAAGATTTGCAAAAAGAAATCCTTGAAAAGTGAGTTGTGGCTTTGTGTTGTGTTCTTATTTTGTTCTAGTTTAGGTTTTAAGAAACATGTTCTCATAACTTCTCTAATTTATAGTGGGTTGACAGGACTTTAAGCACTGAAGGCTGTTCCTGTAGGGAATTAGTGTTAAGGAATTAGTGTTCTTTAGAAAAGGATGCTCATATCTAACTTCAGAAAGGGCTTTAAAAAGCTGCTAAGAAAAATTCAGATATAGAATAGTTGTCACTGAATAATTACTGCACTTAGTTTCTGTAAATTCACTGCAGGAACTGTGGGTTTTCCTCGTGTCCTTTTGTGGCATTTTTGCATCTTTTATTTCTTTAGTTGTTCCTCTCGAAAGAAAGATTTCTCTTGACAGCTTCCTGCCTAGTTCATGTTATTTCTGAAGAATATCCATATTAAATATTGGGGGAAAAAGCTAATATTTTGGTTTTCTCTTGTGGAAAGTAAAATGTTTTTTTCTCTGGCATTCAGTTACTTAGCAAGTAAGTGTATTTATATACATCCATAATATAACAACCAAACAAGTACAGCAACTTATATAACAACCCTTCTAAACATCCCTGGGGCTGCAGGATGGTGGTTGTGGGCTGTTACAGACATGGTGTGTTCAGTTTGCAGGCCAGTTATGCTGATGATCCCCTGACCTGGGACTACATGGCCCGTCGTGAGCTGGATTTGGGGTCCCTGCAGCCCCCAGGACACCCCACAAAGCAGAGCAAAGTGGCAGAAATGGCCCAGAGGGAGGAACGGTGCTGTGCAGTCTTTGATGAGGCTGTGGGAGCACTGCCAACAGGTGAACTGTCCTGCCTGCATTTAACAGCTTTTCCTGGTACTTGAAAGTCTTGAAGGTGATGGCAGGCTCTGCCATACCTGAGAGAAGGAGAGCAGTTTTTACAAACTGCCTTTTGGGGATCTATTTTATGTGTTATTTGGGTTATTTTCCAAAGCACTTATGCTCTCAAAGGAGCTGCTTAACTGGAAATGTGAGTATATTGCTGCTTAGCTGTGAGTCAGCAATGATTTTGAGTAGCCAGAGTGGATATCCAACTCCCAACATCTGGCACTGTCCTGACTTTGAACATTCCTTGTGAGGTCTCAGCTGAACCAAGAGCTGGATGCTCTTTACAAAGAGTTACTGTCTGCAGCTTGTGCTGGGAAGCCATTTTAAAATGTTAATGTTATAAATCTGGGGCCTCTTTTATAGTACAAGTGGTTAGCGTGCAGGACTTTCACTGCTGCGACCACGGGTTCGAATCCCGGTCTCCTGGCCTGATGGAGGTCGTTAGCCCTGTGTGGCCATCCATCTATGAGAAGGACACTCTAAACAAACCTACGTCCTGAGGACCTCACTGCCATTGTCCAAGCTTGCTTGGCCCCGGCAGATGAACCTTAGGATTAAAGGGTGGGCTCAGTTCAGCGCAGGCTGTGTCTCACCTAAAAAAATCCATTGCGCAGGCTGGAAAGGTAAAAGACCTTTCCCCAAATCTTCGTTCGCGAAGATGGGCCATTACACTTTAAAACAAAGTTGGCATTAACACTGTGCTTGGATTCTTTGTATTTCTTAAATATTTGTGCTTACTCTTGTGATTCTGTAAAGTGTGATATTATGCCTTGGCTTCTACAGAGGACATGTGGAAATGCTACATCACTTTTTGCTTAGAGAGATACAACAGGAAAACCAACAGTGAAGAATTAAAGCAAAAGGTAAAAGCCTATTAGGAAATCATACAAACAAATCATCCCTGTTGTTATTGACTTCTGTAATCCAGAAGCAAGACAAGAAGCAAATACATTTTGACATTTTATCAGAAATATCTACCTGTGGCCATCACTAAGAATGATTTAGTCTCCATCTGGGGGGATCACTTTTACTGTCAGGCTCACAGATGGCCTGTCTGAACATGAATAACCTGAGCATAAACCAGCCTTGTCAGTAAAGTACAATGACCTCTTTGGATGAGAGCTAAGACTGCAAACTTGTTAATCATAGAATGGTTTGGGTTGGAGGGGACCTTAAATGTTCACTGACAGTCCTTCAAACCTGTGCTTATTTGAAGAAAAAGATGAATTCAAATGACTCTTGCAAATAAGGCTGAGCAAAGTTTGGTGCTGGTATGTGGACAGTTCAGTTGTGCATCTGTGCTTGGGTATGACTGAATTAACTAATTAGCCTGTGCAGTTTGGTTCCCTTGTAGTAGAGCACAAGAACACTGCAATGTTGTTCTTTGCTCCTAAAGGAAGAGAAGTAATTCAAATGCTCAGATTTCCCCTTTATCTTGGAATGTCTGCAGGTACCTAAAGCATTAGATATGTAATGTGTAATTAGATATTCAGTGACATGTTGGTAGACAATCCACTGGGCTTCTTGAAATGATGGAATCTGGTATATACAGGAATAATGCTTGGGTTTTTTTCTCTCTGTTGGTTCTAGAGGCTGGAGAGGACACTGAGTGTGTTCAACAAAGCCCATGAGTCTAATTTGCTGCCAGAAGCTCTCTATAAGCAGTGGGTAAGAGCTGACACACAAAATAGACTGGGGGGCTTTCCTGCCTTGCTTGTGTGCCTGTCTTTGCATTTTGAGTAGACACTGATGGGCAATTCGGTTCAAAGCTTTGCTTTTTAACAAGGTGTTCCAAGTCTCTTGTGTGACGAGCTGTATCTGCTGGGTTTCAGCTTCAGCTGTTGCTGGAGTCCAACCTCTCTGAGAAGGCTGTGGAGGTGGCAGAAGCTGCAACCAGGCGCTTCAGCCTGTCCGTGGACACGTGGCAGACGAGGCTGCAGGTGCTGATCCAGCTGAAGAGGGAAGATGTGACACAGTGTTTTGAAGAAGCCATTAAACACATGAAATCCCAGGTCTGTGCAGGTTTATGGGCTTACATGTCATGGGCCAGAAACCTCTGATGCTTGCTTGCTTGGGTTTTTTTACCTTTACAAGGCATTCAAAGTCCCTGACAATTTTTAAGGTCAAATATATGAACTCGACGTTTCACGTGCACATCGCGTTGCCAAGTATCAGGGAATTGTAAATTCACTTCAAAGTCACAGGTTTAAAGTCTGAATGCTCCCAGGTGACATTTTGCACACTCTCCTAGCAGGGAGCTGATATTCTTTGTGTCTTAGTTGAAAAATGTGCTTCCTTTTATTCGCTGTCCTGACATATTGTGTGTGTGGTATTTCAAGCCTTGAGTTAGATGTGTGTTCTCCTACTGCTCCATTTCAAACTCTGGGCACAAGGAGTGAGGAGAAGAAACAGGAAGGTGACTATTTCTTTACTTCTTGTTCTTGGAAGTTACCTTTGTACTGCAGTGCTGAGTGGTGCAGAACAATTTGTCTCATCCCTGGCAACGCAGCTGTCCAGCTAAGAAGTATTGGGAAGGAAATGAGAAGTGATTTCAGGGGGCAGCCCAAAGTTGTCTTTGTAAGAGCTGTGCCTAAAGGGCATTTTTACAGCAGCTAATACAGAACCTGGAGGATGTGTTGCTGTCTGTGTCTGTAAATCAGTCACTGTATTTTAAGCATTTGATGTATCTGCTCACCTTGTAGGGCACTTTGGCATTGTGGACCCTCTGGGTGGAATGGAGCGAAGGAGCAAACAGCAAGGAGGACACAGAAGCTCTCTACCAGGTACTGGGCTAATCAAAATCTGCTTTTATGTCTGTGTAAATAAATGGGAACAATGTGTGTGGATGGAACATGTAACTAATGCTTTATACAGCAGTTCTGTCATGGATGTGTTGATATCAAAGAATTTCAAGCAAAACTGTGTGTGTTATCAAAAATCAGTTGGACACAGGCTTATAGGCACAAATGTCATTCCCTTTCTTCTGAAACAGAGATGTTTGTAAGCACAACCAGTGATGTACTCTTACTTTGTGGTCTAGAATTTTTGCTCTGTTTCAGGCACCTGTCTGAACACGGAAGAGAGAATTTTACAATCTGTGTGAAAACATCAGTCTTGTTATAGAAAACTCAAGATCAGAACTGGGACTTTAATCTCACTACAAATTTCCAGGCAAAACATTTCCTCTTTGCCTGGCATGTTGGGTAGTGGGGTTTTTCCCCCTTTAAAATATAAAACACATATTTCAGATGGAAGCTTGAGTTCAGCTGTTTGTAGAGCATTGTGAAACCCTTTGCATGAAGGGTGTTAAGGAAATGCCAGTTGCCAGCTGTGTGGATTATTGGAGGAGAAATGTGTTTTAGACTTAGGAGATCTGCTTTATTTCAGGTGCCTGATGAGGGAGAAGGTACTGTTTGGTTTTGTCTCCCTTCTTGCCTTTTAATTGTAGGTATGTGGTGGTTTTATTTTTTGTTTTGTGTTTTTCTTCCCTTTAAACTTGCAGAGATCCTTACGTGCCACAACTCCTGCTGAATCTGTGACTATGAAAGAAATGTATCTCGACTGGACTTACAGAAGTGGTGGTTATAAGAAAGTTAAAAAAGTCTTTACCAGGTAACAAGTAAAACCTTCAAACCAGATTGTTGTAGGGTGTATGTTAAAAGACTTGAAGTCTAAAGTTACTTGTTTTATTTCAGCCTATGTGAAAATCGTCCCTTCTCACTTGACTTCTTCAGGAAGATGATCCAAATAGAAAAGGAGCAAGTAAGTTGTTGAATATCCAATTAGTGTCTTGTATTTGTAAAATACACTTCTAACTTTGGATATAAATAGGAAACAGAATGGTGGTGTCAGTCTGTGATCAGTTCATGTTTGTCTTCAGGAGTTGATTCCCAGGATGTGATACAAACCCAGTTCCATGGTAACTAATCTTGGGCAGTGTGTGTGTGTGCGTGTAATTGCCATGACTCTCTTCCTTTGTAAGAATCTAATCAAGCTGCAGATTCACTTCTGTACAAAATAAATGGCCTTTTAATACCTTCCTTTGTTAGGAATCCTGCAAAATGCTTCATCTGAGAGAATACTATGAACGTGCCTTGAGGGAGTTTGGTTCAACAGATACTGGTAAGGGGATTCTATTATTTATTTATTCATTCATTCATTCATTCAGTGCTGCCTCTTATTTCCATCCATTTCAAAAGGTAGCTGCTTGTTTTGCCCTTGTGCTTGCTGTCATGCAGGGCAGAGCTTATTTCTTCTGTGCTATTAAGTGTAGGACACTGCAGTGACCCTCTGCTGTCAGCCCAGGGTCATGGGCACTGGGATGGCTTCAGCACCACTGGGAGCAAATCAGGTTTTGACACTGGCATTGTTGCATTATTTCTTAAGACATCAGTGTTCCAGCTGGGAATAGAACCCAGGGTTTTGCTCCTCAAGGTACAGGACACTGTAGTTTCATGAAATAAGACTTATTGCATTAACATCAAAGACACTTAAAAAGAGTTTCTAGTTGGGTTTGTTTGTTAAGTAATATCCAGTTAAAATATAACCAGAACTTCCATTTTTCTTTCAAAGATCTCTGGCTGGATTATGTCAAGGAGGAGCTCAGTCATCCCCAAGGCAAACCAGAAAACTGTGGGAGCATTCACTGGCGAGCTATGAAGATGCTGCAGGGAGACCTGGTGGAAGATTTTGTTTCCAAATACACTTTATTGCAAACTGGACATTTATGAAAAACTATAATATTACACATTACTGTTGTAATGTGACTGCATTTTTGAAACTTTTTTGTACAGAGGTAAATATGTTCCTGGATCTTATTAAAGTTTACCTTCTTTACATTCTGTGTGACAAAAAAGGAATCATCTGTTCCATTGCAGTTGTTTCTAGTGTTGCTTTTGCCAGGGGCAGGTTCAAGTGCACAGTTAGAGACAGCAAAAGCATCTCTGAGGGTGTTCTCATTGAGACTTCTGAGAGCACATTCTTCATCCTGCCTAAACATTCAGATAGTTATAATGCATCAGCTTTTACATTCTGGAAAGCGAATATTACAGCATCTAAATGCAAAAAACCCCAACCCAAACCCCACAGAAACTACTGTACCTGTGGGTGATCTCTGTATTTTACCAAGTTGAATAATTAAAAGTGGAACACTTTTCATTAGGTAATCAGAACTCAGTACAAATACAGTATTTATTGTTTCCTAGCCTCAAAGTCATCTGTAATCCTCACAGCAAAACCAGAAACAGCTTCTGCAGTCCCCTTGCATTGGTGTTTGCATCCTGAGAGTGACTGAAAGGTGGAGGGGAGCTGAGATCTGTTAGCACTGTCCCTGAGGTGAGAGCAGAAGGTTCTGATCTACACTTCAACTTTCTGTCCACAATGCCTGAAAAATGGGTACTGGCTTTTTGAAACGGTGCTGTTGGCTGTTTAGAGAGGCATATTTTCCCATGTCAAACCCAATAAATCAGCATAAATTCTATCCTTGGGTCAGTAGGGAAACATAAGGAAAGTAGAGGAACATACAGCAATAGTTCCTCACGTAATTTCCCGGTGACTGAAGGGTGACATAATGACAATACAGGGAAATACTTCTTCAAGATTTTTCACTCAAACAGAAGCTGCACCTTTCTCAAGCAATGAATTCCTCTAACTTTTGACTAGCTGGAAAAGTTTGGAGCAGTTAAGATTGCTCCTTCTGTGGCCAGATCTGAAGGACATCCTGCTTTGTCTTTCTCAGGATTTTAGCCAGGCCATCCCCTATGTCCCCATTAGTTCCCTGCCATCACATGTCTGACTTTGAGATTTCCTTACTGATAATCACTTAAACCCTCTCTGCCCCTTACTCTGTTACTCCTGAATCACTTCTTGCTCCTTCAGTTGCACAACTAAAAGCTTTTAAGTGCAAAAGGTTTGAAGCTTTTTTGTTGTAAGTCCAGCAAAGCCGGTAACTCCCACCATTTCAGAAAGTGGGCCCCTTTTCTTCACCTGTTCTGGTTCCTCACAGAATGTTGCCATTCACGTCAGTACCTGCAGCACCTCCCAAGGATACACATTCCCTGAAAGCACATTTGCCTGACACCTGCCCACGGAGCACCTGCCACAGCTGTTCAGCCCAGGTGCTTCCCATCTCTTCATGCTTTATCTTAGCCTGCTGCCAGCGCCAGAGGGGAGGGGTTTGTCACAGAGCTCGGGGAGGTATTGAGACTTTATTTACAACATCATGAGCATAAAGGTATTTTCTTCCAGCTCTTAGCTCTGTTATTTCTGGACTCAGCCTCTGCTCCGCGGTGGTGTGGGGTCATGGATTAGGTCAGATGCCCTCAGGGGCTGGAGCGGGAGCAGCGCCCCCCTCAGTTCCAGCCTCGCGGCCGGAGCCGCACCCAGTTCCTCGGGCACAGCCGCGGCGCTCGCCGGGCTCGCGGTGCCCTGAGGGGCCGGACGGGGCCGGGCGGTCGGAGGTGCCCTCAGGCGGCCCAAGGTGCCCTCAGGCGGCCCAAGGTGCCCTCAGGCTCGGCCGGTGCGGGGGGTCCCGGGGAGCTGGGCGGGCAGCGGGGCCGCCGTGAGGGCTCGGCCGCAGCCCGCGCTCTGCTCCTGACCGCCGGCCGGCTGTAGGCCCGGCTGCCCGCACCCACCGCCGCCGCCTCCCTGTTGGGTGGGAGTGCGAGGAGAACTCGCCGTTCCCCGCTCTGTGGGCACCATCAGCGTGGCTCAGGGTTTCCTGCTGCTCTCCCGCCCCTCAGCGCTGCTGGAGCGTCCGGTCTGCTCCTGCCCCTCGGCCTGTGGTGGATTCACTCTTTGGTGTTTATATTTGTTCCACTCCTTGTCCCTTCATTACCACCGTTCTCAAACGGGCACATTTTGCGTCAGTTTTGGGGCCCCTTCCCCGAGAGGTGGCAGCAGGATCGCGGGGGTGAGGGAGGAGATGGGCTGTGCTGTGTTGCTGATGCTGGGGGGGACTGATGGCAGCAGCAGATTGAGCCATCCCTCGGCAGATTTGCCTTCTCTAGTGAAAGCCTGTTTGGTTTTAAACCTCTGATTCATCAAGGGAACAAATGGATGGGCTCTAGGGCACAGAAACACTCACTGAGCTGTGTTGGAGCAATCAGTGAAAGCTGCTATGGAATTCTTTAAAACTCTCTTGTAGGTGATGGCCGGTGCTGTTGACGCCACAAACTCTGAGGAGAAACAGCTTCCTAATAAGAGAGAAACTATGATCTGGAAGCCCAGAAAAGGTAGGACAAAACAAAGCAGATGGTGAGTAATGAAACTTAAGCTCTGCTTGAGAAATTTACTTAAAACCTTTAGGTGAAGGGTGGGAATTGCCTCTTCAGTTACTGCACTAAATTATTTCCATGGAGATATTTGTGTATGCCTAGGTGCAAGAGTAATTAATCAATATGACTGTTTTGAAACCAGAACCATGGTTTTTCAGCATACCTATTTTTTAAAAAAATACCTGCAGGTGAATGTGGTGAAACAAGAACTGCTGGGTCCTTTGCCCTAGTTAAAGAGATGTTTTCCAACAAGAGTGTGTGGAAAATCCTGAGCTGGGCTAGTGCTGTGATGTAAGGCTATGTTCACTGTTCCCAAGCATCTGCAATGTGAAGCAGCTCTGCAGTGATACTACATATGTAGGAAACTGCATATATTATAATTAGATTAGTAGTCACAAAGTGCATTTGTGTACCTATCTGAATTATTGTGTGCTGAGCATTTAATATTCCCGTTTCATTTCTGAGTGTATCCGTTGACGCTTTCTGTTGGTTTTAGAATGTTTGCTGGACAACATTCCAAATGTTCCTGACAGCAAGTCTGAGGAAAGTGAAGCCTCTGATGCCTCTCACAGTGAAGGTGATGACAGAGTCTCTTCTGATGACTGGTACAATGCGCATTTTTACCTGGCTGAGGGGGATGATGAAGTCTCCAGTATACCTGACTCTCCAAAGCTGCAAAGTGCTTCTGAGTATGAGGTGGAGGACTGGGACAAAGAATTGGAGGAGTCTGCATGTGGTCCTTATGGTGAGTACATGTTTACTTGTGCTTCATTTGAATTTTGGATAGTAGGTGTTTGGAGGTAGGTGCTTTGCAGGAGAGGGTGTTTAAGTAACTCCACGTTCTCTTTTGGGAAGCAATTTCTTGTTTTGTTGACCTCGTGGATATGTAACAATTCTGCACAATTTTGTTGTCAAACACAGGATTTAAAGGTGGTGGTGTGAAGTTCATATGAAACTCTTGCTGGAGCAGTTGAATTCTTAGGGAGTGGCATGGGAAGGAGGGGCATTCTATGTGTGTATTGACTTTATGGGGAGAAACAAGTTCTTAGTGGTGTATCTTTGTTATTCTGAAGTAGAAGATAAGAGTACATGGTGTGCAGGAATGTAGCTTTTTTGGTGTAAAAGTTCTTTCTTTCCTCCAAGAAAATTCAAGATTGTACTCTATAATGTCCCTGTAGAGCACAGACTTCTTTGGAAGTGCTCAGTCTCTGAGTAGGGTTTGTTGCTTTGGCTGTAGGGTTGGCTTGGTTTTGTTTGGTTTTTTGTCATTGTTGTTTTTTTGGTGGAAGTTTTTGTTTGTTTGTTTGACTTTTTTGTTTGTTTTTTTGAAGCTCGATCCTCTGAAGTGGTTGTGCATGTGATCAGTCCCATGGGCGAAGGTGGCAGTGCACAGAAGTGGTTTTAGCAACATCTTTAGAGTTGAATTAATCCTCCAGTTTGTGACTTGTTTTTATGTTGAACCAAGAGTCTGAACCTTGCACTGGCCAGGCTGGCTGTTGGTGTAGAACAGGTGGATGGAGTTTAGCCAGCAGTGGCTGATGACCTGCTGTGTCTTTGATGAAAATAGTATATTTGCATTTTCTTCTCATTAATGTGTATCTTTTTGTAATTAATACACTTTTCTTTGCTTAGGAAATGTGAATTATCTGTTTATTTTGATTCCATAAATGGCTGTTGTATTAAAGTACCAAGTTTTGATAACGGAAGAAAGTGGGAAAGTTTTTGCAGCCTTTCCATAAAACCATTCCGATTTTAAAATGGAAACACAATATTAGTTTTTCACAGTGGGTAATTTGAGGAAAAAGACTGTTTCCTTTTTGGATTTTTTCCCTCTCTTCCATTCTGGGCTTTCCTTTAATCCTCTGTCTGCTCAGATTTATGGTATGTTTTGAATTTTTTACTGGAACTGTCACAAGTTCTTTTTTTTAAATCCTCACAAACTGAGCCAGCTGTGATTATGGGATTCAGGTGCTTGGGAAGGGTAATGAGTACAAGTGTCTCAGTTGTTAACTGCTACAAATAAAAGAAGGTGCTTGGTTGGTCATTTTATGGCTTTTTAAAATGTCTCTTTAAGCACTTGCTGTGGTGGCTTGTTTAGCAGTGCTGCTGGAAGGCTGACAAGTGGAATACTGTGTTGGGTCCTCTGCTCCCCATACTCTGGGCTTTTCCTTTGCTCAGTCCTTTCAGTGTCTGCTGCCTAGAAATCTTTCCCTTCTGTTAAAACACTTTTTGCCCTATTTTTGTGCCAGCTTGGTTAAAACCAGGCCTATTAGGTTTAATTCTGGCCTAGAGGAAATGTTGTTCAGGGAGAGCTTTTACAGGACCCCACCCTCCCGTTCTGTGCAGTGACCCAGTTCTCAAAGGCTTTGGAGGGCTCCTCATTGGGATGGGCATATGGAGACAGAAGGAAGGGGGAGGGCAAATTAAAGTAATAGTTTCATGAGCCTTTTATTCCCAGGGAAAATGTGAAAGAACTGCCTGTTTTGTACGAGCTGGTGTCAGATGGGCTGAATCCAGGTGTATCACTGAGCTTTCTGGAAAACTGTTTTGTCTGTGTGGCAGGAACCCTCCTTCAAATGAAGACATTGCCAAATTCAGCCTCTGTTTGCCTTTTTATTTAGGTCTAATAATTGAATGCTGGCAGATGAAGTTGAAATAGAGAATTGAAAGATGCTGTAGGCCTGCATAAGAACCTACTAGACTATACCACTACTTCCCTGAGTATCTCCCATGGTTTAAACCTTCTCTTTTATCTTCTATAGATGCTGATGATCTGTCCTGTGGAAGCTTTCAGGAAAATAATGTTTTGGTCTCATCCGTGTGGAAGCAGGACTGGTTTTACTACCCAGGCTGTCACCACGCAGCTTGCTTTGTTTCTCCACCACGAGTCAGTAGAAAGGTTGAGAGTGGCCAGTTTGATGATGCAGATGAGTGAGGTTGACCCTGGGCAGAAGTAAGTTTGGCTTCTGAGCTGGGTTGTGTTCTTCACTGACTGAGCCGTGTCAAGTCCTGTAGTTTGCTTGCAGAGTTCTGCCCAAGGCCAGAAATGCGACACCACCTCCCAAGTTTTGCTCATGTGCTGCTGAGCTGTTCTAAACTGCCCACACTGGGCTCTGGAGACAAGAGTGCAGGTGCTGGCTGTGACAGTCAGTGCATTTCTGGAAGTTTTGTCTGTATTCTGTAGATTTGTGTTGTTACTAATGAACTGCTTGAGAAGAAGTGTTCAATTTCTAAACTTCAGATTGTTTCTCTGCAGGGCTCTGTGAGTTTTGACATGCTGGTCCCTGTGTGTCCATGTAACTCTTGGTTTCCTCTCCTTTTCACCTGATGCTGTCAGATGGGTTTGGAAAGCTTTAAAAACTCTCCCTCCTTCAAGCTTCTCTGTTGTATTTCTTTATGGTTTTAATTCCCATTTGTGATTCTGATACTGCTTTTCAACAAAATTAGCTGTGGCAAATACAGAATGAGTTGTTTTGTGTTTATTTGTGTGTATTTATAAAGGAATTACAAATACCTGATACATGTTTTGCAAATACAGATGATGATACACAGTAGGAATGCTGGGTGCCTAAGGCTGCCTCCCAACAAAGCTTTCTCCACATCACACCTTCTTGTTATAGGGGCATATTACCCTGCAGTCCCAGTGTTGTCCTTATTACATTCTCATGCAGCATCAGATGTGTAATGACAAAGAAAATATCTCTGCTTTTATATACATATTGTAGTACATAATCTGTGTGTCCTGCAGACAGTAGTGGATTAAAGTTCCTGATACTGTTTGTTGTGGCAAATGAGATGAGAACACAAAATACCTCCCTAAGAGAATAGCTGGAACTAGAACCATCTCCTCCTTGCTTTGCTCTGGAATGAAAGGAAATGTTCTCACATGAAGTGTGTAAGTGGTTTGAATGGTAATGCTCATGTTTCATTAATCACTTCTCTCTCAAAAACTTTTCATGGCTTTTTTTTTTCATGTTTTGACACTGAACTGGAGCACAGTACAGCTTTGGGGTTTTGTTTTCTCATCCGATGTATGAGACCAAAATAATTCACACACTGGTTTGGGAGGAGGAAGTGGATGACACAGTGATATTTCCTTAATTTTTTCCTAGAGAGCACAGGACAAGAGCTTTCCTTTGGGTACCTTTCAGTTCCTGGTTATGTGTTATAGAGTGGAAACCTGGTGTTGAGGTTGCAAGAAAGAGGGTCTGTTCTTTAATTCCTATATGGTGGAGTGATCTAGGGATTAATATTTCCCTCAGAACTCAGTTATGCCAATAACTGACTCATCAGCCAGAATAAAAGGGTTGATTTGCATTTAGAAATGCAATATTCATAAAGTGAGTGCAGACACACTAGTAAATGGTAAAAATTTCTGTGAAAAATCCCGGCTCGTTTTGTGAGCTCGTTTATCTCTTGCCCGGCCCCGGCTGTTGTCAACGCCCAACGCTTCCCTGCAGAGGGCAGCAGAAAATTGTCTGCCCTGCTCGGCGTGTGTTCGTCAGGCGGTGTGAGCTCCCCGGGCTGCATTTCTGACGCTGGGAGCAATTCAGATCTGTGTTCTGCACAGCCCTGTTGTTCCCTGGAGAGGCTGATTCATGGCCCCGATTAGTTTCTCTTTTTTTTTTTTTTTTTAATTCACTCCCAAGTTGGACTGAAAAATCTCTCCCATGGCTGAGAGAAGAACATCACTTGACTTCAGGCTTAATATATTGTTTTTTACTGTGCTTGGGGGAGATATCCCACCATATTCAATAAAGAGGAAACTAATAGAATTCTGTGGAAGCAAACCCATCTTTTGTAGAATTGTTTTAAAAGGATAACCAAAAAGTCTTTATAACACTGATTAGAGTGATTTTTTTTTTTTCCCCTTACAGTTCCAAAATTCCATCAGTACTGAATCTTAAAGCCATTTTCCATGCAGTCTATAAATCAAGGTGTTTTTTCACCCGGTACCTTTAATTACAATCAGTCTGGTCTGTCTCCAAGGTCGTCTTATTTGAGGGGAAATTGTATTGAATGGCTGCCTTGCTAAGCTGTTTGCATTTTAAATGACTGTCAACTTTAAAGATTTGTTTTCAGTTTCCATTTAAGGTTAAAACTGCCACCATCCCCACCAGGTTTGGGAAAAATAGCACGAGAGTTTTGCAGCAGAGATGCATCCTGCTCTCTCCAGGGATATGTTGGCAAATATAACTTTGTTCATCTTGGCCCTGCTTGTTAGGGCAGGGGCTTAATGTAAAGCTTGATCTGAATGCTCTCAAACTTCAGGGGGATTAGAAAACCAGATGCAGCCTCCTCAGAAAGCATCTGCCTGGGAGGATTTGAAACTGAGCTTGTGGATTCCAATGTTTCTGCTCTACAGAGTGTTTCAAATTCCATTGTGAATCTTGCACTGAGCCTGTTTTGTGTTGACACAAGTGTGTCATTCTAGGCAGGAATACATTGCATTTAAAACCAACAGAAGGGAGCATGTGAGCCAGCAATTCACACCGAGAGTCAGCCCTTCAGCCTGCTCAAATTATTGGAGGGAAAAGAGTCCCATCACAGGAGCAAGATCATAAATCCTGTATGCATACAAGAAACACACTGGCAGCACAAAAATCAGCTGAAAACTTTTCAGAAGTGTCACAGGTTTCTCAGGTAAATGCACATACATCCCTAACACAATTTCCCCCTTCTACACCCACATTATACATGTCATTCAAAGGACAGAGACCCTGCTGCAGGTTAATATGTTTGCTGGGTTTATGCTGTGGGGAAGGCTTAGGAGTGGAGCATAATATGGTGGCTTAGTAGAGCAGGGCACAACTTTGATGCTGTCCTTCCTTTTCTTCTCATTTCCCCACTTGGTAGGTAAAGCTAAAGATACCAGCCAGGAAAGTGCTTCAAATTCACTGAGCAAGAAATTTTGTCTACATAGTCAGGTTTTGAAAAACCAAACAGTTTTGCATTTTCTTTGAACAGGCCAGCAGAGAAATGAAAACTTGTTTTGGGTGCATCTGTTGTTTCCTTTGAGACCTACAGGCAATGATTTGCAAGAGGAAATAATTGAAGGAAATGTGTTCATATTTCCTGTTGATAAGGTACAGCACTTAATTCATACATCAGATTGAGATAGGGTTTCTTGGTCTTATATAACCCCAAAATCCAGCCCGTTTTAGTGTCTTTTAAAGGCACTACTGGTTCACTTGTTGTTTGTCCCATCTTACAACTGGTGTGCTTTCACTCTTAAACTGAGAAAATGCCTCCACTGCTGAGGGGGGACTATGTGAGTAATTCCACAGACTAAAGGAAAAATGCTGATGGCAGCAGCTCATCCTGACCATCTGTTGCTTGCAAGGACACCAGTGTAAATCCCTTTGTAACAAAGGTCAGTTTGTGGAGCTGGGTAAGTGTAGGCACAGGGAAGGAACGTGGGATACCCTCTGTGGGTCTGTATTGCAAACAGACACATCGGAAGCTCGAGTATTAGAGGGTAAATTTGTGGTGGTGTTGTTAGTCCTGGGAGTACCAGCTGCTCAGAGCATGGTTTCCCAGCTTGGCAGGAGAAACTGGAACCCACTAAAAAAAGCTGCAAAGCACACAAACCCAGTAATTGGGTTTAGTGATGGAAACAGCTTCCCTTAAGCACTTGGAACACAGATCCTCAGCTGGGACAAACGTTGGCAGCTCGTTACCCAGGCAGAACCTCCTTCCCTGTATATCCCCCGAGCAGTGCCTGTGTCATCTCTGGGCTAAAGCTCATGTTCAGGGTTCACTGTTGTTGTGGGTTTTAGTCCTTAATATAATGGGCTTTCTTTCCATTCCTTGTAGCTCTATTGACCTTCACAGAGCAAAACCCATGAACGTGGCTCAATGTCTACATTTATATCATAGCAGGTTGTATTGGGTGGGATTTTTCCCACTTTGATGATAGTTTCAGGACGTAGCAGAAATGAGCCTAGGAAAGGTAACTTCCTATGATTCAGCAAGTCTCGATTGTCTGGCCTCAGTGGTTTTAATCAAACCTTTTCTGATCTGCCTGCAACTTCTGTATTTAGACCTGGAAACTCCTTTCATTGTATGATGCAGGATTTGAAGACTTGAGTTGTATATGTAAGTTGTATCTATTTGTTTATGAGCCTGAGGTCTCAATTTATTGTTTCATTTCCCTCAAAGGGAAATACTGCTCAGTCCTTTTTGAGCTGTTGGTCCTTAGTATGACTTATGTTAAGCAACATGTTTTCTGTGAGATCTGGAGTACCAGAGGTTCTCATTGTGCTCCTTTGTAGTTTTAATCACTGTAGCTATTGTGGACTTCTGTTCCAACAATAAACAAGTTGTTTAGTATTTCTGCCCCTACCTCAGGAACTACTCCAAAACATTCACATTTTCACTGAGGAGTTCCTTTGGTTACTTAGCAGGTAGTAGAAAATACTACAATTATTTGACCTCAGATAAAGGACTATCATTTCATCTGTAATCTTCATGCAGACAGCAAAGTAAATATGCCACATTGTAATATAGTTCTGTCTGGCTACAGTTGGTTGGGAATTGTGTAACTGCATCTCCCATGTTACATGCTCAGCTGTTTCTGGGGAAGTAAATAGGTGTGACAGTGAGATTAAACAGGACCTGTATCCCCCAGCAGAGAACACAGACTCCTTCTAGGTAACTGGAGATTCAGAGAGCAAGGAAAACTCTTCTAGCTGAGCAGGTCTTCACAGTGTTGGTGACAGTAGGGTGGTAGAATTGGAATAGCAAGGTCAGAGGAACAACTGGTAGTTCCACCAGAAGCATGGGCAACAAATCAAAATAATTTGGTACAGGAATCTGAGTTGCTGCATTCTCCTTAGTACAGGAGAACAACATATAAGGGGACTTAGAAAGTTCTGTTTCAACTATGGTTAACTCCTTATATCACAAGCTGAATTGGGACAGGTAATCTGAACTGGAAGCACAAAGGTGGAGCCTGCAAACAGCCACATGCTGATTGAGCCATCATTGTTCTCTTGTCTGCTGTCACCACTGGCTCTGCTGGAATACCAGACCCCCCCTTGTTCTCAGTTTATCAGTACTTTCAGTTCCATGTTCTTCAAACAGGCCATTATTTTCCTGGTCTGTAACACCTTTTACCTTCTGTCTTGTTTAGTTCTAGCTTATCTGCATCATTCATACTTGATCTGTTTGATTGGGCCTCCAGCTCTGCAGTTTGTAGTTTGACAGAAGTCTGCTCTTTCCAGTGGGATTGGTCAGACATTATAAAGCCAGGCTGAGACTGCCTGTCTGCTAGATAAGAACTACATTTAGTTCTGTTATCTGCACTTGTGTTGGTAGGTGGATTAGGTTTAATTTGGTCCTTTGGAGAGAAGTGGGCAAACTATCCCTCAAACAGATCTGGGATTTGGTTTAAGGACAGACTTTCTTATGTGGTCTGTGAAGTGCCTTGTAGCCCTGTAGGAATACTTCGTGTGTCTGGTTCCTGCCTGCAATTTGGAATGCTGACTTTAATGATCGTGCTTCTAATTACATACAGAGGTAAATTCTCAGATGAAAGAATGGGGAGG
This sequence comes from Neopelma chrysocephalum, assembly GCF_003984885.1. NCBI lineage: Eukaryota > Metazoa > Chordata > Aves > Passeriformes > Pipridae > Neopelma > Neopelma chrysocephalum. The sequence continues at coordinate 8,139,681 of NW_020897746.1, read as the reverse complement.
TTCATCACCTGTCCCATTAAGGGCAGCAGAGTTTCTGTTGTGCAGAGCAGTGACTGCCCAAAACTGACACCTCATACCTGCAGTGAGGGGAAGCCCTTCTCAGGTCCCCTGGCTGCCAGGGCACCTTCATCCCTCCTCAGTGTGCAACTCTGATTAAAGGGTGTATTGACTCCTTGAATGAGCCACATCCTTGTCACAGTCACACGGCTGTGATGTCCCGTACCCCTGACAAGGGGGAGCTGTGGACATTTGTCCCGCGTGCAGCGGTGGCTGCTCCGTGTTTGGGGAAGTCGGTAACACCCGGCCTTTGTGATCCCGACCCGCCCCCAAACAAAAGGGCGAAGTTCAGTGTCCTGCTAATGGACTTAACTGCTCTGTAATTGAGACTCCAGGGACTTGGGAAACAACCTCTTTTGCTGCATATCCTTTCAAGTTTGGCTTAGTTATTCCTGTTCAGCTTACCTTGGTGTTGGATATTGCTAAGGCTTTAATGCTACTTTCCACCACAACCCAGTCAAGCCTTGGCAATAGGATTTCTCTGATTTCAGAAGTTATCACTCTGGTTTGTGTTTCATTTTCTTCTTGAATTTTCTATTTTGGAAGCATTCTTTTTTTGGTGATTTTTGTACCTAGTGTCTGCTTCTGTCTGGGGTTAAATTTACCTTTAGTTTCTACCTGCAGTACTAAGACCCAGCAATTGGTGCCAGCTAAAGGAAAGAAATATGTTCTTTATTATGGCAGAATCCACCTTGTGTAACAGCTCAAGGACTGTATCAATAGAAGGGTGGGAGGAGGCTGAAATGAGGTAAATGTGGGAGAACACAGAGGGTGCAGTAACTGCTGATTTGTACAGTGGGAGTGGGCTTCACTTGATTACTTCCTCTTTAATTGAAGCCTCCCCTAATTGAGCTGAGAGCTTCCCTTCTCTAGTTCAGGGTACCAGGTACCCTTTTTTTCTGTATTTGCTGTTTTACCTCAGAGATGACACTGGTGTGAGAGGGGTATTTATTTATAGCACTTCTTCCCATGGTTAATCCACACAGGTTCTGTTTGACTGTTCAGTGCCATTTTACTGATGCAGGCAACAGCTGTTTTCTCCATGTCTTATCAAATATCCTCCATGCTCTAATAATAACAAAGAAGTTTCTTTATTCTTGGCTATTCCAAATTTTCACCCAAGGGATCTCATTGCATCTCTTCTTGGAGACTGCAGTCTAGGAATAGGTACTTGTGGCTGGCTGGATAGATTCTGCTTTAAACCAGTAAGTGTGATAGAGGATTTAACATCCATTTTATCTGGATTCTGTTGTTACATCCAGGATGACATTTTTAATGTCATAATATTTTAAACAGCTCAGTAGTTTTAACTGTTGTCTTGTTGCTTTGGTAAAATGATGAGTACACCAATGTGCTTTGCCATCAGATGCTGGAGGGGTGATTTAATTAGACTAATTTCTGTTTTCATTAACACTTCTATTAACTGTTTTTTAATGCTACTGTTTACAGATTCTTATTTTGTGATTTTTTTTTTTTCCCCCTGCATATTTTCCCTCATCCTTTTTGTTGCCAGTTTACCATCACAAAATGGATGCTGTAGTGATTGTCTGATTTTACAGAAGGCCTCTCTCTCTGAATGATATTGCCTGACAAAATGTGGTGTCTGCAGCACTGGCAATGGTGTCCTCTCATCTCCATGGTCCCACCCAAAGCAGGGCAGTGTGAACTAGTGCTCTCCTGGAAAACTAGGGCAAAATCCTGGGAATCATGGCAGTGTTGGCACACCTTGAGACACCAGAACTGTGTTAGTGTGACATCCCAAATTCCTCCTGACTTTGTTTTCACTGCTGATTTTTAAATCATGTCACACTTCAAATCTGACAGAGATGTGTTTTCAGTGGTGAGTCTGTCATGTTTAAGAGTTGTCATAATTATCCTGAGAAAAATCTGGATTTGGGAAATAGTTGCTTGCTTTCCAGCTTTTTGCAGTCTGCAGAGTACAAGAGAGGAATGCAGTTTATTCTTAGGCCTGGAGACTTACTCTACTCCTGAAGTGCTTCATCAAAATCACTAGTAATAAGAAGCATGTTTTTCTTGCTTAGCAGTCCTATCTTCAGTGAATTTCAGAAAGCCTTTTGCTGGTGGATTGCATTCTGAGATAACATTCCAGCTCAGTGCCAGCTTTATTCATTAACTTTCCATCCATACAGCTGCATCCTTTTAAAATAGCTTGGATATTGAACAGGATTTGGGAGACAAAGTACTTCAGCTACTCTTAACAACTTTTGAGTTAGTCACCACAGAACATTGCCTGTTCTGTCTTCCAAAAAAATGAACATTTGCAAACACTTCATTTGGTTTATAAAAAATGAAGTTGCCAAGGACAGTAACAGCAGAAGTGGAAACCACTTAACAATTTGTTTTGGTCAAGGTTGATACGAAAATTACATTTGGAAGAGAACTCTGTTGTAAAGCACCTCAGAGGCCACTGCTAGTGAACATGAACAGCTCCATGTATTGAAAAGCAGGGGGCTGCTGGAAAAAAATGGCTTGAATGCCAGCCTGTGATTTGACAAATTAAATATCTATTAAAATTTGTATTGAAAAAATTACAACGTTGCTATGGTTACCAAAGCTTCCTCAGTGCCAGGACTGCAGTGCATTTCACTTCAAAGAAAAATCCCGTTTTTCCCCATTCTTACATTATAATCAAATAGAACTTTCAGAAGTGCTTTTAATTTGCATGTATTAGTTGATGGAACTTGTTGCTACGAAGAATCCAAAAGCCAGAAATAGAGCTGTTCCCAAAACATGTGCTGCTCTTTCACAGCATCTTTGAATCAAATCTCATTAAATCATGTTCTGTGGTTCTGAACTGTGGAGCAGCAGTGACTGTCCCTGGGCTGGGAGGACAGTGGGACTCACAACACACTCTGACAGACCCCACTGGGGGTCTCCTGTGCATCTTAAAAGAAACATTTATGTTTGTAGGAGGGGCTCATGACCAGTTCTTGAAACTGGTCTTGCACTTGTGAACATTTCTGCTGTGAAGGACCCCTGAGCAGACAAATGCAAAGGTGAAGGAGGAATGGTTTTTATGGTCAGGATCTGCCATTATTGTTCCTTTGGGGCTCATTTCCTCCAAAGCTGCAGGTGCTGCCAGTGGGTCATCGTGGCCAATTCGTGGGTCTGCTGGAAAGTACAGCCTGCTGCTTGTCATGTGAGGGGATGGACACAAACCCCGTGGTGAGATCCTGTCAGACAATTCCTGGTCCTTTCCTCATGGAACTCAGTCCATGATAGTATCAGCAAGGTTGTACAAACAGTGCAGAGTGAAGGAGAGGAAATAAGGCCAAAGGCTTTTGCTCTGTGGTCCTGGCATGTGCCCCACACTACCAGCACATCTGCCCAGCAGAGGCCAGAGATCAAGAGCTGCTGGCACTGCCCACTGCTGTCAGGGACTGTTGCTGTGTGTGGAGCACAGCAGAGCCACTCTTTGGACGTTTCCCATCGTGCCCTCTGTGGTTATTATGCCAAGTTGACTCTCTTGTTGTGACCATACATTTTCTGCATATTATCAGACCTTTTTTTATCCAATGTGGAGCTTCTGCTTATGGCTTAAAACTACTTTTAATGTGTACATTTGTGTCTGTGTAAATAACTGATGGAGGGAAACTGTGCTGAATGAAGTCTGTTTGCTTTAGAGCCACAAAGCTTTGTCCCTCAGGAAAACAATCTGTCAGGATGCACGAAGGCCTTCAGTTGTTGGTTCTGAGTGTGCACATCTGGCCAAACCATGGCATTCCTGGAGACACAATTCCCCATTCCCTTCCTTGCTGTGCTCTCTGATGTGGGCTGGGCTGATCCAGCTGGAGCTGCAGGGATGCCTTTCATCCTGCTGCATCCCCAGGGGAGGAGTGTGGGTATGTAGTGGAGCATCACTGACTTGTACAGGCTCCAGGAGTGCCTGAAATGAAGGTGAAAACCAAGGGATGAAGTGCTACCAATTATATATATAAAATCTTCCAGCCCTTATATGATACTACTTGTTTATTTCAGATGAAATATCTACTGTACCAATCTTCCTGAGGTTTCTGAGTTGACTGGAAGATATTTCTTTTAAGCCTTTGCTGTCCTTAGGTCCACCTGCTCTGTAAGAGTCTGTATTCACTTTGTGTGCTCTTGAGGTAAGAAAAACCCATATAATTTTGGACACAGAGAGAAAAGGGATTAAATTTTGAAATGGCCACAGCAGCCACATCCTCTTTTTCATATTAAATAAACAGGGAACTGCTTATTTAAATCCTCACAGCTCTGCAACATGAAGTCTATGCACCTTTACAAGTCCATACTTGGGTGCATCCAGGGCGTATTTCTGAAATACCAGCTGAGCTTGTTCACCAGTACCAGTGTGTTTGAAAGTTCAATTTTCTGGCACTTTTGAATCTGCTCCCTGAACACATTGTGAGGATTGGAAGCATCATGTGGTTTGTATAAATAAACCCACCAAATTGCCTGGGGTGCGTGTGTGCCCCTCGCTGTGCAGCCTGGCTGTTTCCCTGCCATCAGCCTGACAATTTCAATCAAGTTTTTAATGGACTCCTGGGGCTCCCCCAGTTTCTCTTCAAGCAGAGTCTGGCACCAGTCCCCCCAAGTCCATAGCAATGAAAAGCTTTATTTTAGCTTTTGATTGTACAGAAATTTAGTGACAGTAGGAAAGAAATAAACTGGTCGGGTGAGTGCCAGAATAGCAGGAAAGAGCTGTCCTTAGAACAGATTCATAACCTACATTTTGTTTTGTCCAATTAGGAAGTGCAAAGTACAGATCAGACTTCTCTGTGATCTTGTCCAGATTTTGACAGATTGACAGTTTTAATTAAGAGTGTTTTAATTCCTTTTGCCTTTACACCTGAGAGTGTTCACAGGCCTGTGCAGGTTGAGACTGCAATTCTGCAGGGGTTTTTTTTTGAAATATAATTGTTGGTCATTAAAAAAAATTGAAGTAAATGTTATGAAGGCTTTTAATTTTCATTCCTGTTTCAGGAAGTTCCCAGATCACCTCTTACATAAGTTACTTTAAACAGTTTCTTACATTTCAAAACCTCTTATTGTGAAGGAAGAGTGCGCCATAAACCCATAACAGTTGCCTCTTTGCAGTTATTATGGGCTGGTGATCTCTTCAGTTCTAAGTAAAGGAAGTCATAGTGATTGTTTTCTGGGTTAGGTTTGTAACAACAGCTCTTGTAACAACTGGTAAAGGTTGAAGTCCTGGGATCTGGGTGGAGGAGATGCTGGGGGTTTTTATGGAGAAAGGTATCAATTATCTTTGTATCCTTCAGGGAGTTACAATTATTATTCTTCCATACAGTAGGTGGAGACAAAGACCTCGTGAATTTTATCATGTCTCCTCACACTGACTTTATCAGCTCCTGATTTTTGGTGTTATTAAATCCCTTCATAAAAATAACTATCAATTTTGTCCTATGTTCACGTTAAATGCTATAATTATTTTGCTGGCTGCTATCGATAAATTGGTTCTTTTAAATATTAGGGCTGATTTGGAGATTGAACTGTGAAACCTTTTTGTGCAAGTTCAGATCTGTCTTAGGTCCAAAGGTCAAAGCACACCGAGGACTGACTTCAAGTACCTTGAAATTCCCAGTGGTGTAGGAGCTGGGTCTCTGTGCAGACTGGAGGGTTGAGGTGTGGTCTGCCTCTGTTTATAGAGTGAGTTTATATGTGTCTGTATGTTTGTATAAATCCAGTGTGTATTTACAGGTGGGTGTTTATGTGCTTGCAGCACGTTTGGCCTCACACAGAACATGGTGTTGGCATCCTGCCCCTGCCTGGGCCCAGCTGAAAACTTCCAGTGTAGGTTGGAGTAGTGAGGACAAATGGAGTGATATCCATAAAGTGGGAGAGATGGTTTATTAGCTTTTTCAGAAGGAAAGTGGAGGTTGCACATTTCTCAGATCCATTGGCAGAAATAATCTGTAGATACGTTTTTATTTTCATCCTCTCATTAATGTCATCTACACTGGGCTGTTGATGCTCTTTGGGAGGGGGAGTTTCTCTGCCACGTGCATCACTGTGTATGGAAGGTGACTGAGAGAGTCCTTCCAGAGATGGATTTCCAGGTGTGTGACAGGGCAGGGGGTGTTTTCCCCATTGCATTGCATGGAAAGCACATTGTCTCAGGAGAGAAGGCTTTGTCACATCTGTTCCTCGTGCTCAGCTGAGATTACAATTGGATTTCAGCAGATTGTGGTGGAACTCCCTCCTTCACTGATCTCAGACTGGTCTGATGAAAGTTTCTGTGCTTCTTAAACACCAGAGAGTTTCCCAGTGAGGTGTGTTTGTGACAGCACAGATTCCAGAATGCAAAGTGGAATTTTACCCAGTGAGGAGGAGGTGGAGAGGAGCCCACGTGTCAGGGTGAGGTCAGATACCTGAGCTCAGGAGCCATTTCAGCAAACCTTCAGGAAGGGATTTCTTGCTGCCTCAGAAAGTTTGGGAAGGGTTGCTATCAAGGGCCTCTGTTCCTGTCCGTGGAGAGTTGATTGATGAGGGGATGTGTGAGGGGAGAACATTTGCCTTCTGCAAAGGGATGCTTGGGATTAGGTTTAAAGCAGGAAAATGAGTTGTTCTCTGTCCAGTTCCTCCTGATGCCACGGAGCTTTGTGTGTGTGGGACATCCCTTTTCATTTCACTGGGATCCTGACAGAATCTCACCTCGTACATGGGAGTTGTGTATATCCTATATTGTGTACATCCTGATTGTTTACTTGCTGGCAGTGAATGCTACAGAAAGTCAAAATGGATGTTATTAATAAATACAGTTCAAATGAAGAGGCAATGAGCAGAGTAGTTTTCCAAAATCAAGACAAAACAGGCTTTGGGGGTAACTGATAAAGATGTGCAGAGTCAGTGCCTCCTCCAGTATCGTGTCTGTTCTGGGGAGGTGGGTGTTTTGCAGGGCATCTATTTGAGTAAATCAAAATATCCTCTTGTAAACCTCAGTGGGAAGCTGAGAATGACATAGCAGTGGGTGGATGGATCTTGCCTCTAGTGATGCACAGAGCTTGTCTTTCCAGTGTCACTCAAGCAGAGGCAGAAGGTCTGAACATCTTAACATCACTTCAGCTCTCAAGGACAGGAGCAGCATCCAGCTCTGGAAGTGCAACGTGGTGTTTTCCCATTTTGACCTACTGAGTTAATCACAAGGATTGAACAGAAATCCTGACTTGGAGAACACATGGGGATAGTGAGTGAACATGAGGTCAAACAGCAGAGTTACTGCTTGGTGCAAGAATTACTTTTATTGCTCTCGCTTAGTGTTGTGGTTCATCAGGGTTTCTTCTATGCTCCTTTGCTCTAAGAGTGTAATTTAATTTAAAATGTCAAGATCTGTGTAATAAACTGAGTTAGATCATTAACAGACATAACCCATTATATTCCTGAGGCTTGTAGCACTATTTCCTGTAAATCCAGCACAGTGCCTCTTCAGCTAGGAATGCTGCCAGGGCTGGGAGCTCTGCAGGAGCTATGCTTTGAATGTATCCATGTGAACTTTGCTAGATTCAGGAAATAAGATTTTGAGGAGCCCAGAGCCAAATGGGGATGTCAAACTGACGGCTCCTTCCCTGGCTGTGTCTGCCTGTGTCTGTGTCTGCCTGCTCCTGCTCTTTGGCCACCAGATGCTGATCAGAGATGTGAGCTTGGGCACAAGGTCTGTGCTCCCCTGGGCTGTGGCAGCACAGGGGGTGTTACGTGGAGCAGGGATGTCTGTAGATTTTGGACTGAACATGTGAGAGCACAGCTTTATCCCTTCCTCTGAGTACTCCATCATTTGAGGCTTCCCTTCTCTCTTAACAGAAATCACAAAAAAAATTCAAAAACCAGTAGATACAATGAAATAAGAGTTGTAGAATTTAAATTGCATTATTTTCTATGCATTGTTAAATATTTCCTGTGAAATTGTAGAAATGGCTCAGTATAAATGCTATCCAACTTACTGGGTTTCTGTATATGAATTTCCCTTATGTTCCTCTATAAATGCATGTACATAATAATATAATAATTTATGCATGGTATTACTCATATTCTATATCAATAGCAAGGATAACTGATGAGGAAGGAGAACCCCAGCAAGTTACTATATTTGTTTATCTGTTCACTTGTTTGAAAATACCCTTGGAAGTGGAAGGATAATGAATGGTGTGCTGTCAGTTGGTTTGATCCTTAAGGGTGGCATGTGGATAATATCTGGGGGGCTTGAAAAATGAAGCTGCCGTAGGTGCAGACTTTCAGTGCTAATGGTTGGGGCAGAGAGGTTGTCAGCAGAGGTGGGATACTGGGATGGACAGTTGAATTCCAGAGTGCAGTTCAATGTTTGTGTTGGCTCGTGTTTAAAGGATGCAAGGCTGTTCTGGGAAAGGAAGAATGAAGTGTCAAAAGTGGCTGGAGGGAGACTTCTTTTGAGAGTTATTGAATTTGGGAGCCAGTAAGTAAGGGGCAAATGTAGTGTTAAGTCAGAAGGAAGCAAGTTTCATTGTGCATGTTATTTTGTGCACAGAGGGCCAAATCCTGGGAGATACTGAGGATTAAGTGTTGGTGATAAAATGTTCTTTTGTAGATTCGACTTCAAGTTGCCTTGGGTTTTCTTCTCCAGATATGCACAAGATTTGGCTCTGTCTGTGATAACTAGTTCTGCTCAAATTATTTATCAAACTGCTTTGTAATGTCTGACTCGAACGCACGTAACGTTCCCCTGAAAAATGCGTTCTGGGAACGAAAGCCCTCGCTCGAGGTCTCTGCTATTAAATCTTTGCTGAGGGGCAGGGAGAGGCTGGGAGGTTTTTGGCGAAGTTAATAAAATGTGTGGATTAGTGAAGTGCTGATTAGTGAGGTTCTATTGTCGACAGAAACATTCCTGCCTTAGCTGAAGCCCAGATGGAAAGCTGCCCGCCTGGATCGCGGAAAATGGTTTATGTTGCTGCTTTGCTGCAGTTTGTTGCTGAGGTTGCAGCAAAGTGAATCTTACCAATGTCTTGAAGTGTAATTAACTCTCTTGTTCCATGTAAATATTTGAGAACTGCTCGCTCGGGCTCTACAGGGGCCTGTTTAAAACAGTTTTTGCCCAAGAGCTCAAAGGCCAGTAGGAATGTGTGTGCATTAATAAACCTCTCTTTGTGCTGGACTTGATCCAGAGCTTACAGAGGGCAGATAGGATGAGATCTTCCCATCTCCTGTATTTACAGGAGAGCTCAGAGCGCTTGATCAAGGCTTCATTGTGCTGTCATTGTGCCTGGGCTTTAGTTGAGATATGAAACAGTGCAGGACACAACAGGCAGAGGGACCCAGGTACTGCAAGGGCTGGGGGAGAAAAAAGGAATAGAGTTCATGAGAAAAGTTGTGGCCTCTGTTATCCTCATAGGTTACATAAAAATGATGGCTTTTTTAAGGTGTAGAGCTTCCATTTGTGTTCCCAAGCATCAGAAGTCATTTTGGTCAAAACAAAACTCTGAAGGAAATAGTTATACTTTCTTGCAATCATTGCCTTTTTTTCGGTGGAGGTGTGTGTGAAAAATGTGCTTTCTGCCACAAGTTTTCTGTTTTTTAAAGAAAATCTTTCTTTCTGTGATCTGAAATACTTTCAGAAATGGAATGTGCTTCCTTTAGGAAATGTCAAATTGCTTCCAAAGCATTGCACGTTGTATTCTCTGGGTCTGGGCTCCCCAGAAGGCCTGTTTTGGTCCTGTCTCCCATTTCTGAAGACTCTGGTCCTCCCTGCTTGAGCAAGGAAAGCCGTGGCAGGGTAAGAATGCAGCCATTCAGCAGCAGATGATCAGAGTGCATGGGCCCAGGCTTCACCTCCCATCAAATCCACTGGCAGTGTTTCCAAATGAAAATATCTCTTCTGCCAAAGGGGATTTTTTTGTTTGTTGGCATTTGGAATTTTCACCAGAAATGCTGCCTTATTTCTCTCTGGTGAGCTCTGCTCTGAGCAGCTCCCTTAGTTCCTGCAGCAGGGAAGAAGAGCAGGATTGTGCAGTGATTGCACAGCAGGGGAAGCAGCACAGACCAAACAGTGCTGGGAACTGAGGATCAAATTCCCATTATATTTCTGCCTTGCTCTGGTGATTTCTTGGTAATTCAGTTAGCCTGTGGTAATTTTTACCCCACTGTAAAATATGCTATAATAATGACACTTATCTCTGATGGATATTATCCATTTTATTATTTTCTGTAAAGTACCTTGAGATCCTTGGATTTTAAATCACTGATTATTCCTGTTAGTGGGGTTGTCCAACTCTTCACATCACTGTCAAAGCTGCAGACAAAGGTAAGCAACATATCGAAGATGTTTGTCTGTAGCTTTGAAACTGCTTATGAGTCAACTTCTTATATTCTGTCTGCAATGGAAATAAACCCTGGGATACAGTATCTACAGTATCTGCATGGAAATGGCCATTCAAAGCATATTAAAAAGAAAAAAAAAAGCCAGAAACAGAAAAAAGTGGCAGAAGGAAACTCTCTTGAATGAGTGGTGGTTGGTTGGTGCACTGGCAAACATGTCTCTCATCTCACTCCAAGGTGTCCCTGGATACCAGGTACACAACGTGCTCTGCAGTTGCATAACAATACACCCCAGGTCATTAATTTCTTTTTTGAGGCTGTGCTCCTTCCCTCATAACACCTCTGGTGTGAGGTGACTTGCTGCCAGAACTTTGAGGACAGATTTATTGAAGGCTCACAGACTGAGGTCTTAAACACACAGCTGGGGCAGTGCCTGTGAGTCTGGGATTGTCTGGTCAGCCTTGCAGTGTCTTTAGGAAACTTACCCCTCTGGCTTTGGTTTCAGCTGGCAGGAAAGTGATTTTTCTTCACTTATTTGTTTTTCTGGAGAAATTTTTTGTTTGTTTGTTTTTGTTAAGTAAGGTTTCCAAAGTAGCAGTACCTGCATAAACCTAATATGAAAACCAACAAGTGAAAAAAGGCACTGTCTGGGGTTAGAACTTCAGCTGGCATAAAATGTTATTGTGTGTTATCTCATTGTGCTGAAAAATCTGTTCCTTTTCAAGTTATAATCTAAGCATGTCCCCTGAATACTTCACAAGAAATAATTGGCTAATCTTCATTTCTGAAAATTATCACAGCACTTCCTGGGACCTGCATGAACCCCTTGCATATCTATTAAAAAAATCTCTCAGAGAGGAGCTGCTAAGTATGGTTTCTACAAGGATTGTGGAGCCCCTGGCTGGATCCTGCTGTAGGATGGAAATCCATCATGGCTTTAGCATATTGGGGCAGAACAGCCTTTCTTCCAACACAGCCCTCAGTCCACTGCTCTTGGCCCTCTCCTTGTCTTTACCTGCAAGACTTTACCTGGTGCTTTCAGCTCCACGTGTTCCTCCTGGATATTGGTGTAAATTGGTTAGGTTTCTGTATTGTTATTTTCTGTCAGCTTCCTGTGTCTCATGTGTTTCCAGCTCCATGGAAGGGAGCAATCCCAGATGGCTGCAGGTGATGTGGTTGGGAGGTGCTACGTGATTGAGGAGGGCGGCTCCTGGCAGAGCTGGGCCTGTGGCAGGTGGCCAAGGTCACTTTTAATGCAGTGTGTAAAGGCAAATTCCTGCTCCTGTGGTGGCTGCAGGAGCAGCAGGTTGGCCCTGAAGGAACCAGCCAGAACTCAGGGCTGGGGAAGGTCCCGGGCACTGGGACACGCTGGTGACACGTGGATCCATTTGCTGCACTTTCTTCTTGACTCTTACTCCAATCCTTCTTTCTTTTCTGTTTTTGTCTCTTTTATGTGACCTGCAAACATTTGGAATTGCTGCACTCAGTCTCTAGGGAGACCCTTTCCTGGGACTGAAACTTGGGGATTAATTCCTTGCCACAAAAGGGGAGAGAACACAGAGTTGTGCAGGGAGGGGGCAGCAGGGCTGTTCAGGCAAAAGTCACCCCATCATCCTGTGGTGCCTGATATGGAGCAGCACAGAGTCCAACATTACCCTAATCCCTCAACAGCTCCACTCTTGGGCACAGTGGTCCCTTTTAACTCCATTTTCTGCCCAGTCTGTCCATTTTCTCCTCCCTTCTGAAAATGGAACAGCACAAAGACATTGGTGAATAAGTGCAGCTGCACAGGTGGCATCTGCTGTCTGAAGAGCTCAGGGGAAAAACTGTTTGGTGTTGGGTGTTGCTTTTCTATGTGCTAATAAAATAGGGTATTCAAGACTCTCAGCAACTTGCAGTGTGATTTGATTCTGAATTGCTTTGGAAGACGGTCTGTACCACCCCAGCAATCTGCCAGGATATTAAAGTAAATTTAAATTTAATGCATTTTTAAGCTCCTTTGCTCAGCTAAATGATGCAAAGGGGCTGTTTTGAATTTTCAGCTCTTACGAAGTTGTAATTTTTCCTTTTCTCATGAAATTGCATTTTCTGAATCTGCATGAAAAATGGCAGAGGAGCCACACAGCGATCAGCTCGTGCTGGCAAACTATTTTTTTCTCCTGAATGACATTCTCTAGTCTACTTCTGCAAGGATGTGAATCTTTTTTCAATCATGCTGCTCTGACAGCAGCTTCATCAGAGTTAAGTCTTAATCTGTGTTTTCAGCTGGTGAAAACTTTGCTCCTTGCTTTGATTAAGGAAGTGTTGCCATTTTCTCTTTGACATGAGAAGAAGGATGGGAACCCCCTGATGTTTGTGCCCTGTGGTTAAGGCTCATGTCATGCTCTCAGTTAAGATTCACCCCTTCATCAGCAAGAAACTCGGGGAGGTTGTGGAGCTTCACGTGCTCCTGGAATCTTGGCTTGTGCCCAAGTGTGCTCCTGACCCAGCTGCTGGTGCCTGATGTTCCTCTTTTCAGTCAGAGCCCTTCTTTACATAATGCAGTGAAACATTCATTTCAAACCACTTGTCAGCTTTAAAGAACTCCTCTTCCAAGTTATTCAGGCTAAACTCCATCTTCTAACTTCCACCTATTTTAAAAATAACATTGCAGTTATAACTCTCTGTTGTTGACCCTCACATCCTGCTGTGAAGCTCCCCTTGTAGGAGGCTGCAATTCAACCTTTTCAGGTACTGCACAGTTTTATAAAATGCTTTGGCTCGGTGCAGCTGTGTAAACTCGGATTTTTGCTCCTGCATCTTAACAGAGTTTCTTTATTTATTGCTAATTCTGGGCACATTACATAAATATACTGTTGCTTTTAGTGAGATGTGGACTGTGGCTCTCAGATTGACATACGTTTTTCTTCTGGCCCCTCAAGGTCTTGTAGTTTTGTAAACAACTCAATTTCAGTCCGAACTTCTCTGTAAAATGAAAATAAATGAAACCGGTTTCTCACCTGGTTTTGTTTATGATGTTTGTTGAAATTCCCATGAGGTTGTACATAGCTGGTCAGAAATCCTCTATCAGGTGGTCCAGTCTTGTCTGTTAAAATTGATTTTTTTTTTTTATTTTATTTTTACCATTTTTTCCCCCTTGGGGTCATGGGAGGAAGGGGAAGCTGATGAGAGAGAGAGAAAGAAAGATTTACCGTGGCTGACAGGGAGGAGATTTACTTCTCCTCCACGACAGCTCCCATTTTCCTCGATGTTCTTCCAAGGCTGCCTTCAAAGTTCTTCTCTTCTGGACTAATGAAGATTTGGTAGCCCGAGCAGAGCTCACCCATCATGTGAGATGCCAAAAGCTTTCAAATTCATTGATCTCAGTGGGACACGAGGGAGCTCAGCCATCAGCACGAGCCTCTCAGTTCTTGAGCATTTTCAGCCTTTGGAGCAGGCTGTTAATCTTGGCTCTGGCAAAGCGGCCAAGGACGTCAGTGGGGTGGGAGATGTCCCATAAAGTGCAACTTCTAGGAATCCTTTTTTTTATGTGTGGAGCGAGTCAGGGCTCGTGTTCTGTTTGCATTTAGTCTGACAACATCTCAAAATGTGTCATTTAGAGCACATTTCAAAAAAAGGCTTTGTTAGCATCCAGTGTCCGGTCTAACCTGATCACCTTACACCAAAATACAGCTGGACCCTCAGATGTGTGGGAGTTCAGAGCTCTTCACAGGCAATGTTTGTTTTGAAATAATCAAAATGAAATCTTAGAGCATAATCTCCCTCTTCACAGTTTTTTACCACCGTTTCATCTGGTTTCATATAAAAACTTGCAGTCCTTGTCAGCCTGCCTGAATTTCAAAAAGTCTCAGCGCTTTTTATGTGAGAGAGCGGCAGAGACTTGGTGTCCTTTGCTTGGTCTTGTCTGGCAAATGGGAGCAGCAGCAGAGTTTATGGATCCTGGGCAGTCCGTGGCCCTGTGACAACAAAGGGCTGTGACATGGCATGTGCAGGGAGAGGCTGTTTTTCAAAGCACAGGCTGCAATTTCAAATTTCTGAGGGTTTCAACGCTGTGATAACAATGAGAATTGTGCTTTTCAGTGCGCGGCACGTTCGCAGTCCACGTGAGGCAAATTTGGCTGTTGTGGTGATGTGCTGCTTTGTAAGAAGTGGAGTTGCTCTGCAATTACTTATCTCCAGGCTTGTGCCAAGGATTAACCCATGGGTTAAAGCCAAAGGGCCCTGGTCTGCTGCCCATTAAAGTCAGCAGAAAGACTTGCATCAGCTTCAGCAGCTCCTGGATCAGAGCTGCGGTTCAGGATCTGGATGCAGCTCTCAGGCTGTCTGTTTTTCAGTGTGACCTGGAGCAATATCACTTTCTCTCACTTCACTTGACTTTGAGCAAAGCTGTGACTCTCTCTGTGCCTCACCAAGAAAGGGAGGCTTATAAAATCATTAGTATTTCCAAAGCACTCATCCTGGAGAGGGAGGGGGGGTGGAGGAGCAGGGCAGTAAATCCTGCTCTATTGGAGCTGTCCAAATATTATTGCTTGTATTGAAAGAAAGCTCTTAACTGAAGGCTGGTGTTCAGAAGCCAGGACAGCCCAGGAGTCATCACATCACTGATCTCCTGCTGGAAACCTGGAATGCCAGTTGACTTAGTGAGCTTTCACACAGACATTGAACTTCAGGCTTCTAATTTAACTGTTTGTGTCTCTGGAGGAACAGATTTGTCTGGTTTGTGGATATTCTAATCCCTTTTTTAAATGGTGCTGCATTTCCTTCCAGGTAGGTCTGGAGTACAGAGCTCTGGAAAGCATTTTTTAGGTTTAAAAATAGATGTCTCAGCCTAGTCCCTGTAAAAGTCCCTATTTATCAGTCATTCTGTCACAGTGAAAACACTGTTTATCCTTCTGCAGATACATGTATATATAGATATCTATAACTGGAGCAGTTAAAGCTTTCATTGACTTGATTCAGAAACTGTTAAAGACGTGCAGGTTTTTTTTTCATTGGCTCCTGTTGGTCTTTGGTTCATGCCCTTCCCTGGTTAAATGTTTTTCAAGGTAATATAGGAAGATCTTATTCACATTAATTGCAACATGGATTTTTATTTCAGCTTCTCGGCTGCAAATTCAAAGCAGAAATTATCAGACATTAATAGAAAGATCTGCAGGACGGTGTGAGTTTCTTACTGCACAGTGTTTGTATCTTTTCCTCTGAAGTCTGTGCACAGCTGTATGTCCTCCATAGCATGAAAGCAAAGTAGAAAGCTTCAGGCTTTTTTGGCAAATTTTGGAATAATTTGCTTCTAGTCACAGTTTGGCATTTCAGGCTTGGAGCAGCTGCATTTCTAGCAGCTTCCACTGGCTAAGCCTCTTACATTTTTTAAATTTTTGTTACTTTCAAAATCGGTGTCAAATGATCCAACCTTGTTCTGCTCTTAATGATTTGGACCTACCTGTGACACGATATTCTGGGATCACTGTCTGTTTAGAGGAGCTTCCTATTAACCTTGTGATGTAGGGAAAGGGGGAAAAATCCACCCCAAAGCCTTAAAAAACCCCACCAAAACAATGCTGTGAGTGAGATGTCAGATGAATATTTGGCCAGCTGGGCATGTCCAGAGCAGTGTCTCCCTCCTGCCCAGGACAGGCTGCAGTTCTGAATGTTGCGCTGAACCACGTGGTTGACCTGTGGTCTGTGCATGGAAACACTCAGGCTTGTGAGTAAGTTATCATTTTGCACTGGGACCACTTAAACTTGAAATTTCCAATGACAAATTGAAGAATACTTCTTTTAAGTTGCAGCCCAGTAATGGGAGTTAGGATTTATAAGCTCTGCCAAATTCAATAAACTTGTGTTATAGCCTTTTAAAATTGTTATATCGAACGCAGCATATAAAGAGCCATCTTCCTTCTATTGTTTCATAATTTATTCAGTGTTTTCTTAACTGGCCCATCAGCAGAACAGTAAAAATGCCACTGAGTAAACTTTGTTTAATGGTGACCAATTTTTGTCTATGTTACAATAATGTCTGTGGGAAGAAACAATTACCTTGTGATTTGCTGTCAGAGAGGTAAGTGCATTTTCTTTCCAGTTCATTTAGGAGGGACATCACTTCCAGGCTTTCCCTTGTTCTCTTTGTGGGGTTGTTTCCTCTTCTGCACCTCTGGGTTTTTTGCTGTGCACGGTAGGAAGTCCTGGGTCAGTCCTGGATCCAGGATTCCTGAACAGAGCCTCTCTGCCGTGTGGGCAGTGCTGCTCCTCAGCAGTGCATGATCAGTGCAGCACAGGCTCACTGCTCAGATGGTGCTGAAACCCCCCCAAAACAGAGAAAATCCCCCCAGGGTCACCTGGTAATGCTGGTTTTCTACTGGGCTTGCTGTTTGTTTTGTTACATTTCCATCTTGAGTTGCAGCACAGAGGCTCAAAGATATAATCTGTTTTCTTTTCATACCTTTCCAGAGTGTTAGGGGTGGAAATGTGTGTGATTTTTTTTTTTTTCCCACTGCACATTGCATTTATCATCATGATTATAGTAATGTAAGAAGGCATTTGGAAATGTTTCTTGTGGCCTGAAACTTCTCTGATATGTCCCAATTCATCCTTTTAGTGAGTGCTGGTCAGTCCCTGGAATTTTTGTTAAAGTGAGAGCGTTCAGAGGGACTCTCAGAATCACTAGTGAAATCTGAAAATCTTCTTTTCTCAAAGAGGAGAGGAGCACATTTCTCTGCCCAGCAGCACACAGAGAGGCTGTTTGCAGGAGAGATGCTGAAGGTTCAAGTACATTAACAGGAATCAGTTCTCAGAGTTGTTTAGGAGTGAGGTTTCAGGGTTTTTGGTTGTGAACAGCCTCAGATCCCTCCTTCAGGCTCTACAAGAAGAGTTGAGGTGTAATCAGCGTCATCTGCTCCATATATCACATTGCTGGCCTTGGATGCCAGAATTGTGTTACAAAAAGCAGATTTGGAACTCCTGAAGTGCCCTGTGCTCCTCTGCAGCACACTGGCTGTTCACCACCCCAGGGATTAAAAAGGCACAGTGTGGAGCAGCATCATGTTTATAACAAATGGCTTCCTCAGAGCCCACCTGCTGCGTTCGGTCATTCGAGAGCACAGCGAGTTAGATCTCAAAAGTTGTGTTTTGGTAGATGATGAGGATTTAAATAAAAGGTTTCAAATTACCAGGCCTCAAATAGGTACCTAGAGAGGCAGTGTCTGGCATCTGGACTATTACTGAATTACTCTGGGTCGCTTAATCAGCAAGGGAGCCCCTGAACTGACTGGCTGGTGGGAGTGAAACCTGACACTAAATGGGCAGCAGTGTAAGAAAGCTTTGTGGGCAACTCCCAGAGGACTGGGATGAGTAAGTACATCTTCAGAGAAAGAAAACCAGAGTCGCCTTGTAGGATAGAAAAGCACATTCCCTGCGGTGTTTTTCCTCTTGGTTTTATTTTTTTGGTGGGTTTATTTTCCTCACGCAGGTTTTGAATGTGTCCAGACCAGATCTTTTGGTGCTGTAAATCAGTGGAGCTCCTTTGGTTTCGTAGGGTTGTGTTGATTTACTCCAGCTGAGGATCTGCTCTGCGAGTCTGTCCTCAGACTGCTGCAGTTAGCAAGTTCAAGCCCACATTTTGAGCACTTCATGCATGCACAAGAAATTCATCATAGCAATGATGTGTGCAAAGTATGTGTGAACATTTTTCCACAGGCTGTTCTCAAAACCCCTGCCTGTGCTCTCCCCATTTCATGGTGACCCTGTCTCTTCTCTCAGTTGTGCAGGTTTTACACTGGGGTGAGTCCACTGACTTCAGTAGGTTTGCTCCTGGTTAACACCTGTCTGTGAAAGTACTGTTAAATCAGGACTGTAATGTCAAACCTCCTGTCTGCATGTAAAGCATTGTGTCCCCAAGGCTCCCAGTTTTGGAATTTGTGTCCCTGTCCATTTAATGCAGTCATGAGTGATGTAGCTCCCATCCAACACCTACTGAAGAGGACGTTTCCTGGTGACTTCAGTGGATGTTGGCTCAAGCTCAGATTTCTTCAGGAGTGCTCTAGCATGGCCTGTCAGTAACTCCATGTGTCTCTGGGTGGTGCCTGGTCCATTGACTGGGACATGGCTTGGAGGGTTTTGCTTAAACTTCTTTTTTATGATGTCCTGAACCATCGTGCTGACAAGGCAGAGAGTTGTATCTGACAATTCATACATGGGAAAACAAGGTGTCATCCATCCCTGTTGGCCTGAAGTTGAAAGGGACCATCTCAGCAACATCAGGGATCTGAGGAGAATCTGGGTGGGATTATCAACAGGTTCCAGAGCCCTACACCTCAGGGTCAGCATGAATCAGCTCTTAATTCCCTCCACCCTTTCCTATTTCTCTCTAATTCCCAGCACAGTAAATTGTAGCTCTGATCCACTTTTCCAAACCAGTGGCAGAGGTGTGATGTGAGCAGCTGTCCCTTCATTCTCACTGAGCGTGTAGGTGGTTTCTCTGTGGCATTCAGAGCTCCAGGTGCTTTCCTACTGTAGAATGTCTGTATTTCAGGAGGTGGCAGGGTAAGGACCAGCTGTGGTCACTTGAATTTCGTGCCCTCTCCTCAGTGCTCCATTCTTGAAGCTACTGAGCAAGAACATGCTCAGCCTGGACAGCCACTTTGTGCAGCCATGTCCTCCCCAGGGCACGCAGGGTCACAAATCCAGGCTTTCAGCACACCACCTTCCCAAACAACTGCTCCCCTAAAGTAAAGGTCCAAATTGTCTTGGAAGGTGAACTTTGAGATGGTCTCAGTCATGAAGGGACCAGTGAATGACCACAAAGGGAACGTGTTCAAGGAAGGCAAAGAGCCTTTGGGAGCACAGTGGGGATTGGCCCTTCATGGGAATGTGTGAGCAAAGGAGGGCTCTTCTCCCACCTGGCCTTGCATGGCATAGGAGAGGGACCTTCAGGAAGCCTGGAGCTTCTTTCCTGTGCTGTGTTTTACTTCTGCTTTCTCTGTTTTACTACTTCTTTGCCAGCCCTGGCTCCAGGAGGTGCTGATTCCTGGGCAGCTGCCTTTGACTTTGGAATAGAAGAGGAATCTGTGCTCAGACAAAATGCACAAGGACCGTTAACGCCTGGCAGATGGGAAGTCCCAAAGAAGAAAAACTGGAGCTGCCAAATAAACATTTTGCTTCCTTGAAATGCTCCACAGTGGAGGATTTGGTTCAGTTCTGATACTTGAGGTATTTTAAACTGACATGGCTTAATTTAAACCTTCCTGCTGTTTGCACATTTGCATGTGTGCAGGGTTAGCAGAGCCCACAGCTGCATGTTTGCACACACGGCTCCTCTGGGCAGCTGTTTGAGCCTCCCCTCTGCCAGCTATATTGATTTATTTAATCCTTCTGTTGGCTGCTGAACAATGTGTGCCAAATGCAGAACTTGGATCTGCTTTATGAAAATAATGTAAACAAATGTAACGGCCCCATAAAAAGGACATTCTTCTCTTTTGGCTGGAGGAGGATTCCTGCTCTGGATTTGTGACTGGTCTGCGTGGTGGCTTTCATTTGATTTTCTTGTCTGCATCGGAATTGATGGACCTGATAATGTGAATAAACAGGTTAATGTTTTTATTCCATATGGAGTAAAAAGGGTAAAAACTTTTGTAAGTCAAAAGAGATATGAGGTGTTGTTTGTATGAGAAACAGAAGTGTGCAGATGGTTTGTGGTCAGTCTTCTCTGTTGCATCAGTGACAGGAGTAATGTGAGCTGAAATCACTGTGGTTACTGAGACCTGCAGTTGGCCTCTGAGTCCTTTAAAGTAGCAGCATGCACACCTAGTGAAGAATTAAAGGAGAAATACTTTAGCTACGTTAAATCATTATTTTGAAGACTTGTCTATGCAAGGAGTGATAGTTTCATCTTTATGCAAACAAATATCAGTCACTTCATTCCTAACACAGCAGAGATATGTTACATTGCATTTTCTGCAATCCTGGTTGCCGTGTATCATTTTAACTGGGGAAGTTCTGTGCTTGTCCTTTCTTTTTGCTAAAGCCCTTATGCTTCTGCTGAAGAAGAACCCTAACACTGTTGTGTAAATAGTTGTTTCTTTTCTCTTGAGTAAATGCTCTTCCTGCCATCTCATCACCACCTCGGGTTTTGGAATTTCCTAGTCCTGGCTGTGGGACTGCAGCTGCAGTTTATGGAGCTCAATTTAATTCTCTGTTGCAGTTCTCTCCTAAGAACCACACGGTGTTTGTTCCTCTGGCTGTCTGACATCTGTGTAAAAAGACCAGGGTTTTGCTGCTTCTGACCAGAGCTGTTTGAAAGTGTGTGAGGGGTGTTTGGAACTGAAGTTACAGACCTTAGGGCTGTGTGAAAATGCACTTGTGTCGTGTGGCCCGTGTGTGAGCAGCCCTGCCCTCCCGTGGGGAGGAGGAGAACTCAGCTGGTGCTGGGAACGTTGTTTTCAGTCCAGAGTCTGGTTTATGGGGCAGGGGAATCTGAATCCTGCTTTTCTCTGGTGTTAAACACTTCTTCACTGGAGCATGAAGCATCAGGACAACCTTGTGGTTTGCTAGAGCTGTTTCCTTTCTTGAATCCTGCTCCTATTTTCATTTTCTTTCTTTAGTTTTTTGGTCCTTCCCCATCTCCCTGAGGCAGGGACACGGTGCCTGCTCCCACCCAGGCAGCCTTTCCCTCTGTGAAGCAGTTTCTCAGAGCTGGTGCCACATTCCCCGGGATTCTGACTCACCCTTTGGAAGAGGTGCTGCTGCAGCCTGTGGCTGTGTGTCACTGTTCAGGTGTGCTGAACTCGCAGTGATGTGTGGCAGTGTATCAGAGCACACTTGTGTGTGCTCAAAGCTTATTAATAGCATTTATTTTCAACTCTAATCAGCCACTTACCAAGTCATGTTACCCAGTCTCCAACTGCCCTTGCTTTTCCTGGGATGAGTCGTCCTTTGTCTTGTTGTTTCTTCACTTCTCCTCTCCCACTCCTTATGACTTTTTGGGAGACGTCAGGGAAACGCTGAATAAATCTTTTACTTCCCTGTGAGGAAAAAATGATTAAAAGTAGCATTAGATGATGTCATAGCCCAGGTGAGCAGAGCCATCCAACCACCCTGGTGCTGCTGCCGGTGTCCAAAGGGTGAGGAGAAGAGGGGATGTGTGTTTTTTCCATTATCCTGCCAAGCTTCCTCCAGGAGAGCCACGAGTGCTGACACGAGCAGAAGCTTGACCTGCCGGCAGCAGTGCCAAGTAATGCCTGCGCTGTGTTTTACACAGGGGTGTGCTAACCTCGGCATTTTTCCTGGGCTACATCATTCCCACAAAAACAGCTCTCTCCCCTCTGCATGGAAAGCCTGGTGTGCAAGCTCTGATCTGATCAGACACGCCCAGCAGAAGGCAAAATGGGACTGCAGCTCTGCAGCTTTGCAACGTGCCCGTTTCCTTTCAAGCCACATAAATCAGGAATTGTGGGCTCTTCCTGCTCGGAGGGGCTCGAGTTGTGATGTGATAAATTTTCCGTGGCAGGAAGAACGAGCTGTGTCAGTGTGTCATCGGATTTGATAATTCACAGATCGGACTCAACAAAAATATTTATTGCCTGGATCTACTTGTCATGAAACTGCCTTAAAATATGGGTGGAAGCAACATCAAGTAAGGCAAAAAAATAAAAGGAAAATGCATTATTGGATTAACAGAATAAAAAGTCTTTTGGAATTGGTGTTTTATAACCTTTATTTATGTAGGTAGATTCAATTTCCTTGAAATGAGTTTATACATAAATCAGTGAGCTGTACACCTTAACCCAGAAGGATGCTCTCAGGAATTCCTCCTCGGTAACGCTGGAAATGAATGACTTGGAGGAGGAGAAGATTGTTCATGTTTGCAGTGTCCCTTCCCATTATGCTGGTGGCTTTTTTGGGACTGTATCAAAGTACAGATTTGGACAGGGAGTAAATTCTTGAATTTGATAACGTTTTGTAATAAAAAAGAACATGAATAGAGATTTTGCAATGATTAGGATAAAAATCGAGAGTCGTAAATCCAAATAATAAGAAATTTTTAGTGGCTTTTTTTCTGTTTTGAATTGGGTATCCATATTGTTATAATTAATTTAGGAAAAATCCTATTACAGAAGTAAGTGGAGAGCCACAGGTGCAGTGAGGAGTAATTTGAAGTATTTTGGCAGAGTGGTTGAGCAGAAGCTTTACTGAGACTCCTCTGAAGGCCACTTTTATTCAACCAGTGCAGTAATGTGCAGGTGGAGGTTGATATGTATCAGTGCTCAAACAAGCAAGCAAAAAAAATCTGCTGGGATTCAACTCCCCTCCCTATTTTTCCTACTGAAAATCTGTAAAATGTTTCATTTTAGCAAAGTCCTTTTTTTTTGTTTGTTTGTTTGTTTTCCAAATTTGTGCCCAGAAAAATAATTTGCTGCATTTTAAAGCATTTAATTTCTAAGCAGAGTGTTGAAAACTTTTGAGTTGAAACCCTTTTTTAGTGTTCACCAGGTATTGTTCAGAAGTTTGGGATTTCTGATCTAGGCTGTGGAAGAGAAGGGGGCAGACTCAGTGGGAAGGTGGAGGGTGTAGTGAGGATACTCCTCAGGAAAGTTCAGTCCAAATAAAGCCAGAAAGAGAGTGTTCCACAGATGACTGGATTGCACCCGAAATGGGTGATTGATGTGCTCTCCATCCCTGTGTGGCCTGACCAGAAAATGTCAGGTTACAAAAACCAAAACCCCGAAAATTCACTCCTTCCATCCCCCCCTGTGCTCTTCCTCTTCCTCCACGGTCTCTGCATTATTGTCTAGGTTGGTTTCTGTTCTGTTTGCAGCAAAGTGCAATCTGCAGAGCAGTGTGGTATGTCAGGCTCTCCTTTCCTCTTTATCATTAGTTTAATTGAATCATTAGGTTGATTTCCAGAGAAACTGGATTGGTATGAGATGCTGGTGTTTAATTTTTTGTTTTTAAATGATACTACTGCGTTAAATCAGTGTGGAAAGTCCTACAGCATCAGTGGGATGGTTACCTCAAAATGAACATTCTGAACAAGCACACTGAGCCCCAGATCAGTACTTGGGTGAGGACTGGAGGTGTCCATTGCTCAGGAATGAACAGGAAGGATTGCTCCTCACCTGGCTGGTGCTCACAGGACCCTCAGAGCCCCACTTTCTTCTTTTTCTGGAGGCTTTTCCCAAGCACCTCCTTGGGCAAAGGGTTTCACTGTGTCCCTTATGCCAGGCTTTTAGCATTTAAACATCTTGTGTTTAAATTAAGGCTCTTCTTACTCTCTCAGCTTCTGTTTTTCACTGTTTTGTTTGCAACAGCAGCGAACTATTTATTCCATCAGAAATGCTGAGCCAAATTCCTTGCTGATGTAAAACAGAGCTGGGGAACTTTATAATGGTGAAGTTCTGGATCATTTGATCTCACCTGGCTGTGTAGATATCACAGACTTTTTAAAATGTGAGCTGGGCAGTGAGGCCCAGGAGAGGCTGATGAGTTGCTGAGGTCACACATGAAGTTGGTAGTTTAGCAGGGAATAAACCAAGGCATGTGTTTGTCCTCTCCAGCCCCCTGGGATGCTTACAAGATGATAATTGAACTCTGCAGTTTCTTTAGCTGAGAGAAGTCTCAAAGATCTCTCTAGGTAGAGAAGTGCCTCACAGGGCTGCAGCAGAGATTGTTTGCCCCTTTTTATGCAGACTCAAGAAGTAAAGGGCTTGATCTGCCCTTTCTCCCTTTGGCTTTTATTCCTAAGCTCGGGAGGCTGATCAGGAGTGAGACCCAAAGCACCCAGGGACTCACTGCTGTGGTGTGGAGGAGCAGAGTGTCCTCACTGTGCCTCTCTCCTTGGCCTGGCTGTGAATCTGCAGATTCACAGCAGTGCAGGAGGTGCTTCCCTGTAAGCTCAGTCCTGCAGCCCTGGCAATCCAGGTTCTTGTTCCTGCAAGTGCCATTCCTGGGGAGGCTCTCCAGAGCAGCACAGGGAACTGGAAGAACAAGGTTGCCAACTACCAGGACTTGTATTCTCAAAACTTTTATGTGCAGTGTTTGCACATCTCTGCATCCTTTCTGGTTCAGTTGTGGGTTGTTCAGTCTGTGCCTCTCTCATTCTGCTGAAGCCAATCCCATGATGTTTTCCGGGAAGCTTTGCAGAATGCAGTCTGCGAGGCTGCATTACCTGCTTTTCTTGTTTGCTGGTTTTTGTCCCTCCCCCCTCCTTCCCTCCGTGCTCAGCCATTCACAAAGTATTATTCATTAGGAACTTGAGCATCTCCATCCTGAGGAAAAAAAAAAAAAAAGCTTGTAGCGAGCCAGAACTTACTCACCCTATCCTGTTTTTCTGCCTTCTAAGAAAAATGTCTATGGTCTAATCATAATTCCCCAGTGCCCCATAAGCCGGGTCTAGCCGTGGTAATCAGAGCCCATCCCGGGCTGGCTGTCAGAGGGGTTGTTAGCACAATTGATGCAGCAGACTTGGGTCTCAGCTGAACTCTGCTGTACCTCCGGGAGGAGAGCGAGCCTTCATTTGTATACATAACACGGGAGCAGGAGAGGCTCCGCAATTCCATTGCCATCTTCTGGAAGGAGCCACCAGGATATTTCATTAGAATCACTCGCCCTCTGAGCTGTCACGGCGCTGCACGAGGCGCTGCTTCAGCAGCAGGAGGAAAACTCGCTTCCCTGCACGGGCTGCGGTGCTGCCGCAGCTCCCCGGGCTCTGCCTGAGGGGCATGCGGGGATAAATTAGTGAGGGACACAAAGATACTTTTTGCTCGTATAATTAGGGCCGTTTAAAATTTAAATAGATAAAAAAACCTGTCCCCTCATCTTCAGAGAGAGATTTTTGTGGTGCTTTTGGAAGCAGTTCACACTTCGAACTCTTCCACAAAGAATATGCTTCTGGCGGTACAGAATTCCCAACAAATATCAAGCTCTTGAGTCAAACACCCAGAGGCCATCGTGAGGTTGAAAAGCACACAAACAAACTATTGTTAAAATTTGCTGATGCTGCTGGCATTGCCAAGGGGGCATCTTGTTGTTCTTTGCTCATGTAATTTAAAGTAATGAGAAAATTCAGAATGAAACAAATTAGGAGGCAGATCCTGTGAAAGGACTGAGCCTTCCCCAATGCTGCAGTGTTCAAACTGCACAAAGGGGCCAGAGCATCTGAAATACTTGACAGCAGTAGTAAGGGAATAAAGGGTGGTATTAGGGTAGCTGAGAGGGGGAGAGGAAAAAAGATAATTTTGAAAAATCTGAGACCCACAGTTACATTTATGATTTGAATATAAATTCCCAGCCGTATATGCATAAATTATTCCTGTTTCTCAATAAATTATCACTACTCTCAGCTTGCTCATATGACAATGATTTGGAAAGTGCATTATCCTGTGCAGCCAAGTAATTTTTTCCTCTTCCAAATATATTACACTGTTTAGATGAGACTACAGTTTTGTGAACAGTGTGTGTATCAATATCAAATGAATCACACTCACACATTCTTCTCAGGCCTTTATTTAACACCTCCTTTGCTCAGCTTTTGAAATATAAGAATATATCTTTGCCTGGTCTTAGTGGAAAGTCTGGTATGCAAAGAGTCCTTTGTACCATATCAATAAAACAGTTCAAACATCTGTCTGAAAGCCCTCAGTGTATCAGAAAATCAAGCGTGTGAAGCATCAGATTTCCATTTTTGAAGACCATTAAAACTCTTTTCTGTAATAAAAACAGAAGGGTGAAAAAACTCTGGTAGAAACAAGTGGTGCTTGTTGTGTTCATTGCCAGGGCATCTGAGCACAGCAGAGGCAAGAACTTCCAGTGTGTGTTTGCAGCCCTGAAATTGGGGATTGTCTGAGTTTTAACCTGCAGGGGAAGTTGGGCACGGCCACGAGGAGAAATTTTCTGTGTCCCTCACGCCAGGTCTCAGGAGCTGGGCAGGGTTTAATCTTTCTACCCAAACCTTAAACTGGACATCCAGCCATTCATCCCAGCCCTGGGCTGCCCTGGAGCTGCATTAATCTTAGGAAGCAGCTGTCTTTGAATTTGTTTCAGGGACTTTGCTGTGGTTTCTTTAAAGCCAGGGCTGCTGACGTCCTGCTGAGGTGTTCTGTGTACTTGAAAACATATTGAGTCTGCAGTTGTGTGCATGGCTCACGTACCTTTTGGACTCCTTTTCCTTGTTTTTACTTTCAGTGTTGTATTTTTCCAGTGTGACTGATTCCTGTGCCCTGTTCCTATCATAACAGGCATGGTGTGAGTATTGGGCAGAGCAACCTGATTATTTCAAGCTTCAGTCTGGTTCTCTTTTTTTTTTGTCCTTTTAAACCATGGTACTGGAGACTGGTAGCCATGGTAACCCCCTTATCTGTGTTGAGAAATAAATACTAAAAATTGCTTTTTTTACTATTTATATATAAAAATGCAGAAGCAAATAAAACCTGCAGTATATGACTCACTTCATATTTTCAGGTCTCCGCTACTTCTGTTCAACGTGGAACCAAATCATCTGAGGAAATCAAACCAAACTTAATTAAAAAATTAATAAACAAATGAAAATCGCTCCTTTTCCAGGGATTTCACTGGCAATGTGCACAGGAGTGCAGTTGTATTCAGCTCCTCCTGGTTTATGAGCCCCAAAGAGGTGAGAGCAGCTCCCCTGGGAGCCTCAGCTGGGGCTGGACCCAAGTGACAGAGCACTCCAAAAAGAGCCAGATCTGGCCAGAGGTTTAGACTGAACTTTGCTGTTTTTCATGTCTTTGTTAAACAGACTTTGTCCCAGTAAAGGGCCCGTGTTTTCCATGCCTTTGTATCAGCTCTTTGATTTAGAACAAGCTGAGAAATGCACCTGCTCTCAGTTACAGTGAACCTTTCCAAGGTGGAATTGCTGCAGGTGTAAAATCTTTAATTACTGCACCTTGATGTCTTGAGACTGGTGCATAATTCAGTGATTCCTCATAAAGCAGAGCAGTGTTTTCATTTCAATTCCCACGTAAAATAACCTGAAAATGACTTCAGATAAAGTTGTCTTTACATTCATTAGGTGATGTGTGGCTGCAAACGTGTCTCTAATTTTTACTGCCTGGGTGCCACTGACTTATTTAAAGATAATGTGACTTCAGTTCCCCATACTCTGAAGACCACTGGGATCAGGTTCTAGGAAGGTGACTCAGACTGTCTCAAGGAATATCTCATCCAAAATCTTCATTTACTTTCCAGTAATGGGCTCCAGCTGTTGCCAAACTTATCTGCCTTTTGTAAATGCTGATCTCTCCAGCACATCTTTTTAGGCAAATTCATTCTTCCTTTCTCCACCTGCCTTGCTGTGGTCACAAGGTTTTGTTGGGAGAGGTAAAATCTTTTATTAGACCACTTGATATAATTGCTGCAAAAAGACACCCAAGTTTTTGGCTGAGTTTGTCTGTGCCTCACTGTTTGATGAGTGTGTTCTTTCAGCTCATTACTACCAGCTTCCATGAGGAAAATGGAAAGCAGAGGTTTTCACTGATGCCATTGGAATGGCTGGAGTTGGCAGTGCTGTATTTTAAATTCAAATAATGTGCTGTTTCACTTCACATGTGTGACTTTGTTTCTCCTCTTGGATGGGATGAGTGTAACTCCAGGATTTCAGTGAAAGTGCTTTTTTATGGTAATGCTTTGCCTATATGCCAACATATGATTAAAATGCTCCTGTTTACAACATTCCTGCTTAACAACCTTACTTGCTGGAACTGTCACATAGTGCAAATACAAAAAAGAACCGTGTGGACTCAGTAGGAAGAAAATTATTTTTAAAGGTTTCTATTCACAGAAATATTTGTTTTGGAGTAGCTCTATTTCAGTTTCACTACTTCTATTTTCTGTCCATGATAATGTGTGCATTTATTTTCCAGTAGAGCTCCTCCTCCTCATGCTGCTCCATCGCTCACTGTCTCTCCTTCTGTGTCTCTGATTCACTAATAAACTATTTATGAGTCTTCTTCTCCTCTGCCTGAACTTCAGCTCTTGCTGAGTTGGTGCAGCTTTGCCCTGTCCCTGCAGTGTGAGTTCCTGAGCACTGATTCTGCCTTGGGTTTTTTATTTTCCCTTGTCAATAGTTCACAGTGCTCCGAACGTGGCTCTGAAGCTCTGTGACCATCCCTGTTCTGACAGGCAACGCTCCAAATTAGGGACTCTGGCATCCAATTGGGACAGTTTCTAGGCGTGATGTTGGAGGATAAATTAGGAGCATCTGTTACTCCAGAAATGGGCTGCCCATATATAGTCTGAACTGATTAGCCAAAGGGCATTTAGGAACTTGTGGAATTGCCTGGGAATTGAAAGGAAAGGTCAGCAGCAACGTCCATATATCTGTGCATTTACAAACACACCTGCCCTTGCAAATATGTCAATTGAATCACTGGGGTATTTTACAGGTTTTTTTTACCTATCATGTATAAAGGGCAAAGTGAGCCATGGAAAAGTAATGTTGGCTTTTGTACTATTTTAGTAATTATCTGCTGTTTCAAAGAGAACAGGTTTCTGTGTGACAGCGTTAAAGGCTTTACAGCAACATGGATTTGATTCTCAGAGCAGTGCTGGGAGACCTGTTTCCCAGGCACTGCATTTTGGCAGCAGAGCTCAGGAGCACAACCCAAGCCCAGGCCTTGCTGTCCAGTCTGCTCTGCCTGTGCATGACCTTGGCCTCCAGAAACTTCCCTTGCAACTGGAGGTGCTGCTGGTTTATTTGAGCTTCTTCCTTTGGGAGAAGGGGAGCTTGCACGTCTTTGCAGGGATTTCTGATGTGAACGAGAGCTCGGACAAGCTGCAGAAGGCTCAGTGCTGGTCACAGGAGTTCCAAGTGTGTTAGAAACTGTACAAGGAGAGGAAAACTTGCTGCCAACTCTCTGTAGAAGTTCCTTTGGCAGTTCTAGAAAAATTATTCCTCTTCCTGAGCAACATCTCAAGTCCATTCTCTGAGGGCAGAAGTGCAAAGATGGAAATTCTTGTTTAAATCTCTCACGTTTCCTAGGAGTACCTTGTCCCTGCTATGTGCTGTTTCATGCCCTTATGTGGAATGTGCTTGTCACTGATGCTGACGGATGCAGGATAAAGTGCACTTTCCTTTGCCTGTGCCAAGTGGATGTGCAGCAGCGTGCTCAGCTGGAGGAGCCAAGAGCAGATTCTGTGCAGAGCCAGGGTTGTCTGAGAGAGCTTTTCTTTCTCAGAATTACCAGTCTAAAGGGTGCACGTGCAGCTGCCTGGATGTGCTGGTGGAGATGTGGTGCTGGCCAGCAACTGGGAGGGAGGGGAGTGTGCTGAGCCCACTCCTCCTGCCCACCTGGGATTTTCAAATCCAGCAGGATTGTTCAAATGATCTCTGTACATTGATTTAGAAATTTTTAGTTTCCCAGTTCAGGGCCTCTGCCCTCAGGTCTGACATCAGGGCCCACAGGTTTTCTCTGCAGCCACTAAGCCTTGCTCCTGACTGAGGGGTGACTTTACAGAGCAAGTATGTGACAAGAGCTGAGGTCAGTGCATGGGAATGAAGAGCCAGAAAAGAAGGTTTGTCACGTCTCAGCACTTGCCATAACAAGCCAAGTAGCAAGAGCCAAGTTTGAGCCCCTGTCACAGATCATGTACCCCCAGCATTCAGTTTGCTGTGGGAGTTGCTGGTGTTGAAGTTCACAGTATAATATTTCCAGGGAGTACACAGACATGTGAATTGGGCTGGTGGATGCTGCATTTTCATTTCTAGATTTAAATAGTCAGGAGGTGTTCATTTACTTCTGCAGTCTTCTTGTCCTGGATGCAAACACAGGCATGTCCAGCAGATCACCACACTTGGGCTCTTCCTTCCCCTTAACTAATAATTTCCCTGTTTGCCAGCACCACTGCTGTTTGCAGCCTGAAGACTGCAGACAGATGGGCTCATCCAGTGTGAATTTCCAGGCTCTGCTCAACCTTTACCTTATTCTGAAGTGCCATGGGAAAACCAATCCCTGTTTCTGTGAGGTGGCTCTCATGGATGCAGTTGCAAATGCTGGGTGCCAAGAACACCAAGGATCCAAACCTGCAGTAACCAACTGGGTCACTCTTGAAATGTCGTCACGTGTTTGGGCTTTTGCCTTTTTTCCTTCGGTGAGGCTGCAGAAAGAAAGGGCAGAAAAAGAGGCAGCAGCCCAAAAGTTCAGCTGTATATTCTCTCTCCAGCTCTTCCTCAACCTCAGGAGTGTCTAGAAAATAATAGACCCCAAAGTGGGATTTGTCAAGGACGAGCTAACAAGAAGCTTCCAGTTGTGAACGAGTCCCTTTTAACGGGCAGGTAATTGAACTGGGAGGCAGCAAGAAAGGCCAGATCCTAAATCCTAATTAATCCTTGATAGTGGCTACATGAGAACGAGTCAGATGCTTTTGACTTGCAGTTTGTGGTTATAGTTTCTAGGTTTCAACTACTAATGCTTCTGTAGCTTATGCAAAACTGTTAAGGTTTATGTTAGAGATATCTCAGGTATCTGCCTTCGTGGTTCCTTGGGGTAAGCTCTGACTGTATTTAGCTATGCTGTGAATGTGTGCCTGTCTGCTTCCTTACTTAGTCTTTCTAGCTGTACAGAACACTTGTGTGATTCCATGGGCTGGCAGCTCCAGTGGGTTCGTGGATGGAGGGACTGTGTTTCTGACCCACTGCAGGGTATCACTGGCATGATGCTGTTGGGGAAACTAAGGCATGTCCAGGCCCTGCTTTACAGCCATCATCTCATTGGAAACACTCCTCTGCCAAGGGTTTAGGCTAAAAGGCTCTGAGGGATGTCTGGTAGGAGTTTAAAATGCAATAACTGAACCTTACTGGCTTGGAGTTGAGGTTGGGGATTGAACACACCCAGCACAGTTTTATTCCAACATGTGGGGCAAAGAGATTCCAGGAGCCGAGCCAGGAGTATCTGAGGTGGCCTTGTCGTGGCAACATCTGTCCAAGGTCACAGGCATTGTGGTCATCCCTGCAGGGTGCTCTGCAGCTGCACCTTCACAGTCCATGTCCACAGCCATGACCTGCTGCTCTCCAGGCAGAGCAGGTGCTCTCGTGTCTCTCTGACTGAGCAGAACAACCTTAAATTCTGCAGTGAATGAAAAGATTGTGTGTCAGGGACTTGGTCACTGCCCTCGGCTGTTCCTTTGGAGGAAAAACAGATTTCTGAAATGGATTTCAGCTTGGTCCTTTCCAACCCCAATCAATCACATTTAATTATCTGCCCAGGGCACAGGGTATCTGTCATACTCTGATAAATTCAATGAACATGCAAATTATATCGTCTTTTGTCATCAGTACCGTCTGTTCTTGGCATTCCTGCTATGAGGGTAGACTGGAGATATGTTGATTAGCAGATACGCTGATCAGTCATGAAAATTCATTTCCAAAATGAATTTGGATTTGGAACGAACATAGATTTTTTTTCCACCTCAGGCAAAGGGAGCCTGAATTCTTGATTACACGTAATTATTTATACTCGTATTTAGGCCATTTTATATACCCCCAAGGTGGTGTAAACTGGTATGAGTTTAAATATGAGGTTAGATCTGAACCGTTTAAGCATTTCACTTGTTGGGTACTTGGAGTTGGAGGCAGAATGGGAGTTGTCTTTCTTTTTAATTGCCTTTATGTACAAGGTGATTTAGATGTCCTCTGCTATTTTATTTTCTCTCTGGAGGTCTGACTTCATCTTAATCAGAAACAGCCCAACTGGCTCTCTCAAGCTTTTTGTAGAAAGTGCAGTTTTCAGTAGTTGTGGCTCAGGAACATTCTGGGGGTGGCTGCTCTCCCTATTTTGAAGTTAATGGGAACCCTGCCTGTTATTTCCTGAAAGATGGATCATGTCCTGTGCTTGAAATCCCAGCACATGAGACTGCTTTGTGTCTCAGCTTGAGCTGCTGGGAATATCCCCTTTCCACCTTTCTTTCAGCATGTTGTGGGGAGGCACCTCTCCCTTCTCCAGTTATACTGTTATGTGGAAGGTAATAGGGGTCCTTTCTCTGTGGGCTTTCAGAAGTCCTTGCAACACCAGTCACTTGGCATTCAAAGGACATTTTTGCAACGTTTAGGAATGCCAGACTGTAGCATGTGCCAGCATAGCCCAGCCAAAATTGTTGCCTTGTGTTTCCACAACAGAATGGCCTGCCCAGGGTTCAGTGTCTGCCATCGGAATACCTTGGGACTCCCACGGGCTCAGTGTTCCATCAAGTCTTAGTTTTTCCACGTAAACCCAGACAGGCCTTGCTTTCACTGTGCTGAAACCGGGTCTATCCTGTGACTTTTGCTCCATTTGTGAAATTCAGCAAGAACAGTGTTTTACACCACATTAAAAAACCCCAATGACAATCCCCAAGCAGTTTTCTTTCTGCCTGGTCCATGTGAGAGCTCTGTTTAATGTGTGTCTGGGAACCCCCTTCTCCAGAAAATCCTGTTGGAGGTTTCTGAAATCCGTCTCCAGCTGTCCCTCACACTGAACAGTGGCAGGGGCTGGGCTTTCCCTGCAGTCTGTAAGTGCAGTTATTGCAGAGGCCAGGAAGTGTTTGGGGATATATTGGCAACCTGGAAACATGCCGAGGTCCTGGACTTGAGAGCAAGCCCACTACAGGATGACCCAGCTGCCACCTCTGTCTTTGACTCTTTGCTTGGGTCATACCACCTTATGATCAGTCTCTGCCTGTTTGGGACCTGATTCCCAAAGCATTCCAGCTCCAGTCCTGTGTCTTTGAGGGAGCAGTGAAACCTGTTTGGGTGCTGTGGAGGCAGAAGGATCTGGCTGTGTGGAAAACGCTGCTGATAAGGACCTATTCTCCAGTACTCTGTATTCTTCTTTTCTTTTTTAACAGATTAGTGTTCATTTGATCTTCCCTTGGGTGTGTGTTGTCCTCCTTTAATTGCAGGTTTTTGAGTGTTCATACCCCCTTTGCTTAGCTCCTAAGTTTTGCTAATAAGTTCCTGATGTGTGCCAAGATAATGAAGATGATTAATGAAATTGTTACACTCCCAGATTCCTGTTCTGACTTGCTGCCTTTAAGTGGTTTCAAACTTGGATCCATCTGCACTGTTACCTGCAGCACAGCCCTTGGTTTTAGCCACAGAAGCAGGAAAGTGGGAACATGCTTTGCTGTCTCCAGAGATTGTCATGCAAGAAGTTAAACAGAGTGAAACCGGGATGTTAAACAGGGTGGTGGCAAGTGGTTGGTGGTTCAGTCATGAGTTTTACTGAATCCCACAGGGAGGTGACACAGGTACTGGTAGCTCACTCTCACCTTTGGGAAAAGGCATGTTCCTTCCATGCCAGACTGCAATTATCCCACATGCCATGAAACAGGCCTGGCAAAGCTGCTGGAGGAATCTGTACGGAGTGGTGCCAGGGGAGCGACGGCATCTCATAATCTCGGTTGTACTGCTTGTTTTCCTAAGTACTTTTGCTCTTCCTCCCAGACTAAAATACAGCAGTTAAGTTCATTAAAAACACTTTAAGTTAAAAACATTCACCATTTTTCATTTCCTTTGCAAACAGCACTGATCTGATAAGTGTGTTTCCTTTCCCAGAGCCGTGAATATTTGTAGTTTGCTCCGATAAAAGCAGGTTTAGTAAAGTCTGAGTGTGTGATTCTCTTCCCTCTGACAAGTATTTTGCTTCTCACTGATGTTTTCTTTTCCAAAGGCCTGCTCTGTACAGGGAATTTCAGATGTGGAAAGAAAAGAGCTCTTCACAATGCCTTATGGAGGCATTGATATAATACCAACTATGTGCCTTGAAAAGCAATAAATAGTGCTGGTACGTTGGTTAGATAAGGTAGACGAGGCAACACGTCCGGTTTGCTTCACCCAGCTTTGTTAAAAAGGGGTGTCAGTATAAAGCAGATTTACCTTTCTGTGGCAATTTGCATGGATTGCAGTGAGGTTTTTAAATACTGCCTGTGTTAGAGATGGGTCTGTTTTCTTCTTGGAATCATTGTTCAGGATCGGAAGGAGTGTGATGGTAGAATTGGGAATCATCAGAGTTTCACTCCGGCATTTCTTTTCTGAGCTTTATTTGCATTATTTCTGGATATTTTCCTGAGAAGAGCAGAAGACATAACGAGCAGGACAGGGCAGAGTGGCTGGAACTGGTTGTGTCCAAGTGCTGAGAGCCCTGGGAACTGTTGCTATGTGTGACTGTCGCATGGAATATCGTGTGTCCCTCTGCCCACCCAGCCTTGTGGCTTTAGTGCATGGAGGCAGAGGCTGAGCCTTTTCCTTGCTGTCTTTGCCTCTTGGTTGCTGCTTTGGGAAGAGTCCAAGTGCACTGGAAGTACAGATCTTAATGCTCATGTCTCAATGTAAAGCTTGACATATCCCAGCCCCACACAAACTTTTATTCTGTCCTGTTCAGTGACCCCACTTGTTATCTGCTCTGTAACAGATCTGGAGAAGAGTCCAGGCACTCTCACTGAAGGATATTTATGTTTCATTCAGCCTGTAGCTCCCAAATGTGCAGGGATTCATTTGCCAGCCAGGATGTGTTTGTGCCATTGCCTGATCCAGAGCTGTTCTGGGGCCAAACACACCCGTAGAAACACCTGGTGTATGAAGGATAAAAAAGTAAATTACTACTTTCTTAAAACAGGAGGAGAGCTAACCTTGTCTGGAACAGAAAAGCGTGCCCTATAGAGCTAAATGCTACTTTTATTTTTAACTCTGGAATGTTTGGAGTTTCTGATTGAAAATGAAATAACTTCATCATGGTTTAGGGGCACATCTTACACACGTGCATCATCTCTCTACAAACAAGCCAGTTGTTATGATAAGGAGAGAATTTAACAGCTACAGCCAAGACATCTTTCAAGAACTAGCTCTGAAGAGAAGTACAAACTCTTGACAGTGATCTGAAGTGTGAAAAACCTCTGTTCAGTTCTCTGCTATTCCACAGGTTCCTTCTGTGACTGTTGGCAAGTCAGTTAATCTCTTGATGCCTCCCTTTAATATCTGTAACATTGCTGTGGCAGTACAGCCATACCGTGGGGATCAGTGCCTTGGGAGTGCACTGCAAGGCAGAGCAGGGATCAGGGGCTGTGGGAATGGGGGCCAGGGGGGTGTTTGAGACCTCAGGCACATGAGGAGCTCCCCGTGTGCATGATCTGAGTGTTGCTGGTTTGTCTTGCAGGGAGCAGCAGTGTGGGCTCTTCCCATCTGCCTGCAGAGAGTTGAACCTCTCTTTTTAGGACGTGTTATTTCTCAACCCCTGAGTCTGCACATCATGTCTGCACGTAACAGGGCATCCTCTCCTAATTGCAAAACTCTGCTTTGAAAACAATCAAGCCAGTGAGCTCCTAAATCATCCTGCTGATTTTCTTGCAACATCCTGTTCTTCTCTGTTTCATCTGGAAACTCACTGATGCTCCAAGAATTAATGCCAGTGATTTGTGAACCATTTAGTTATGTAAAGGTTACCCATGTCTGTAAGACAAGCCTGCAATTCATTAGCTGGGTCAAGTGTATTTAATGATGCTTCATATCACTGATGACATCACATCCTCACCTAATTATATGTCCTTTTTTAATTTTGATTTTTTTCTCCTTAGCTAACGTTGCTCTTTGTCCAGAATATGTTGTTACTAGATCACAGTGGAATATTGGCCATATTCCCCTGAAAACCTCCCATGTAGGTAGGGAGGACAGAAGGAGAAAGCTGTGTTATGAGAAGGGTGCAGGGTGGCTGTTCTGGGCCTTTCCATGCAGCTCATGTTTATGTTAAAGTGCTATGGGCAGAAAGAGATTCTGCTGAAAGCCCCAGTAAATCCAGGCTTTCACAGGTGTTCAGGCCCTCAGCTCCCTGGAGGGTTTAACCACAGGCTGTTGATGGTCTCCTTCAGTGCAACCTCTGATAGGCTGAATTTCTGCACTGACAGCAGGGATTTCAACACACAGAGAGAAATGTTCAGTGCCTGTGGATTTTGCTTTAGAAATGAAAATGCTTTTATGCTTTTTGTGGAAATGTAAAATGTGTTGCTTCTGTGGCCAGAGTATGTTCAGACTGGGGAAAGGGCCCTGATTTTGAGCTGATGGGTAGGTGTTAAATGAAACCTGATTTCTGATAAAATCCATTGGCTAATCCTGTCCTTTAGGGCTGGATGGGATGAGGTGACTGAATTCCCAAGAAGAAACGCCTCTCCAGTTCTGGGTTTCAGTAGAAAAGAGGATCAGTTTGAAAGCAGAGCAGGAGCCTCAGGAAATCTTGTTTGGTAAATTCTGCTTAGAGCATGTGCTGTGTCTCTCCAAATGCCTCTGCACAGACCCTCTGACTAATTTCCTTCTTCAGCCATATAGTCTTTTTACCTCTGAATCTAATAATACATTTGCAGTCTTTCTCGGTAACAGCTTAGAGATTCAAGAGGGCAAGACCCATTTTCAGAGGAGATTCTTCTGTCCAGATCTGCCAGGACGTTCTCCCTGTGCCTGCTCTTTGCTGTTGGTTGGATGTGACCCAGTGAGATGCCTTATGGATATGAATCACCAAGCATTGACTCTTTAAAAGTAAAATTTAGAGTGTTTGCACCTCAGGCACGTAATGATGGGCTTTCAGTGAGATGTGTGCTTCCAGGAACTCGGGTCAGCTTTGGAAATGGGGCTGCAAGGTGAGTCACCCTCTGAGCTGTGAGTTTGAATGCACTCAGAGCACTTGGGTTGACTATGACCCTGGTTCATTGGCCATGGGCAAATGCTGAGTGTGTTTTTGTGCTGTCCTGGGCAAAGGACAGGAGAGCTCAGGTATCCAGAGGAGGAGGGGGGTGTTTGAGGTTAGTGAAAAAGCTCTTACAGTTACCAGACAATTGTGGACTGATACAAAATAGTGATACCTGTTTATGCCCACATTTGCTGTTTTCTAGGTAGGCAAGGACTTGTTGCCATCTCTTCCTGGTAATTTTCTGGATCTCTAATAAAATGCTAAAAGGACTGAATTTGTAGCTTTTTCCAGTTATTGGTTTTGGTAGATAATATATAATCTTGCTTTTGTGAGTTTGGTTACGAGGTAGAAATGGGCTTCCTCTTGCCTTACAGGCAATCCTGCTCTTGCCATGTTCCTGGAAGGGCTTGGATCACCGGTGCTCTGCTCAAATCACATGGTGATTTTGGGAATAGCCTCCCCTTCCTGGCTGTGGCAGGGTCTCCTAGGCAGGGTGCTCTGCATCCAACTGCATGTAAGTGCAAAGAGCTGATCCAAAACATCTCGAAGCCAGCCTTTCCTCTGCCTCTGCAGTGTTTAAATTGTTTGGTTTGAATGCTGAAAATATTATAATACTGTTTTCAGGGTGCCTGGGCTTTGCTTTCTGTCCCCTGTGGCAGCCAACTCCAGCTCAGACTTACAGCAGGGGAGGATTCAACAGTCTTAGAGATTTGTGACCCTGTGTCCAAGGCCAGGAAACCGCAGTTGAGCCAAAACCATTGGCATCACTGCTGAGAGTTAATAAATACATTCATTCCTGTAGTACATTTTTATTGGCATGAGCAAGACTTAATACATACCACCTTGTTTTTCTCTGTGCCTGAACAAGGAAAGTTGTGCAAGCTGGACTCACCAGTGATTAAGAGACCTCAGCGAGTTGGGTTGATAAGATCACAGATTTTATGACCAGTCTGTGTCATTATATCATCTTATCTGAGCTCCTGTGTAGCACAGGCTGTAGAGCTTCATCCTTTATTCTTCTTAAGCCAATACATTTTGTTAGAGTGAGATTTTTCTCCAGAGACTGCGAGTCATTACTTTCTGGATTTGAGTTCTCGTGGCCATGCTGCAGAATCACAAGCAGCTGGGCTCTATCAGAGCTTCCAGACAACTTCTGCTCCCAGTTCCAGATGTGACCCTTCCGACACTCCTGCAAAAGAAGTGCAGAAGTAAAGGAATTCAAAATACCTATGAATTGTCCTGAAGCCAGTCCCTCAGGATGCACTCCTTGTCTTTTCAAGAGCACCTCCAGCCCCACATCTCAGCCGTTTCTCCCTCCACATTTCTCAACTGGTTACAGCTGCAGCTCTTTTCTCCAGTTTGTCTGAGATGGGGTCCTGAGGGTTATTCTGATGGGCTGGTGTTTTGGGGTATTTGGGGTTTTTTCACCAGTTTCACACAGTGACCAGGACCTGGCAGAGGCACCACTGGAGCCCCAGCTACCAAAACCTGCCCAAGCAGCACTCGGGCTGAGTTAATTGGGTGCTGATGCACAAAGTGACTGGGCATGGAATATTTGGGTCCTCCAGATAAATTGCTTGGGCATTCATGCATGAGCTGGTTGGGTGCTCATGCATGAAACACATCCCTCAAGCATAAGTGATTTGGGTGCTCCTGCATGAAGCATCTGAGTGCTCAGGCATGACCTAATAGCACGTTCAAGCACACAATGATTAGGCACTCGTGTAGGAACTAATTGGGTGCTCATGCATGTAGCAGCTGGGCAGCCATGCATAAACTAATCACGTGCTCATGCATTAATTAATTGTGCACTTAAGAATAAAGTAATTGGCTGCTCATGCACAGAGTGATTAGGCACTCGTGTGTGTGCTAATTGGACACTCATGCATTAATTGGGTGCTCATGCATGAACTGCTGGGGCATTCCTGCAGGAACTGGCTGGCTGTGCATGGGTGAAGCAGTTTGGCACCCGTGTGTGACCTGATGGGTGCTCACGTGTAGTGTTCTGGCACCAGGGCATGAACTAATTGGGTGCTCTTGTGTAAATACCCTAAACCCTGCAATTTGTGCCCGATACTCCCATTCCTGTGCCTTCCAAAACCTTTAGCACTTTGGGTGGTTTGGAATCGAGTTTGAATTGTGCAATTTAGGCCTAGAGCTGAGCGGGGCAGTAATTAGAAACAGATGGCACAAAAGAAGAGCTCCTTCTCTTGCAGAGATTAATGACCATCAGTCACACATTCGGTGCCATCCTAGAACGTCCTCCCAGCTCATGGAGCTGCTGTTCCTGTCCTTGCTCTTTGTAAACATCAAATTCCCTTTGTTCCAGATCACTCTGCTCTTTTCCCTAAGCCTCTTTGTTTCCTTCCTAGCTTGTAGTTTTAGAGCTCATGTTCATTGCTTTCTTTACAGGGAAAAGCTTTAGTAAGTAAGCAAAGCTGTACCTGCTTCCTTTCTCTGGGTCCTTGGGTCTTTCTCAGGTAGGGGGTGTGCTGGCTGAAAATTGCTTCTTTTAATTGTGAGTCTGATGTTCAGCCTGAGAGGCCTCATCCCCTGAAGGAATAATGATTATATTATAAAGGGAATCAGCACCCCTGAGACAAGTCAGCAGCATGTCTTTTTTAGCACGAAGCATCTGTCAACAACAAAAAATTGGTGGTAGAATGAGATGATCTCCTTAAGACCTTGAGACCTACCCTAAGGTGGCCAGCACAATGCAGAAGAAACTCAAATACTGCTTGCAGTACAAACTGTCATGGTAAATGTGTACAGATATGTCATGTAAGTACAGATATGTCATGTAAGTACACACATGTGAAACACATGCCCGTGGCTCAGGCTGCATCACCAGATGGCCCTGTTGCTCACACACCCACTCCTCCATCCTTTGGTGTTGCTGTAGGGTGGGATGCCTTCCTGGGAGAGTCAGTGAGCAGCAGCAGAGTTGCTGTTCCCTTCATTTCTCCAAGTGGATTCAGTTCCTGTGACAGAGAGCTCCCCAGGGAACGGGCAGTCGTGCTGCAGTTTTTTGCAGGCTCTTTGTGGTTGTTTCTCCTCAGAAACTGAGAGTTGTAGTATGACCAAAATCAAGTTACACTGAAAAAAACCAACCCCCCTCCCCTAGATGTGATGGCACCACTTTCCTGCCTAAGGACAAACTGATTTGTGGATCAGTGGGTGTGAGGGGCAGCTGGTTTGTCCACTGACTCGTCCAGGTCAGGTGTGTGTGCCTGCGGGTTGGCTCCTGCACCACCACAAAACTGCATTTCTGGTGCTGCACACAAGTTTTTTATTTCTGATTTTCAGGAACTGCAGTTCAGAATTTGGAACCACACATATATACAATTCCTGCTGAAGTCAGTAGGTAGGTTTTTGTGTAGCAAATGTTGAAGGAATCAGCTCTGTGGGTGGCATACGTCCAACTTCGTGTTTTATTGGTCTTAAACAAGCAGCACTACCCTGTTGGTCGCTATTGCGGATCTCCAAGTGGCTGATATTGTGGTTTTGAGGTTTCAGGCATGAGCCTGATTGGAAATAAAGGCACAAATAAGATACAACAGCTGTCTACAGCCTCTTGTCCTGAGCTTGTGGGCTGCAGTGTCAGCAATCCAGACCTGTAGAGCTTTTACAGCAACGTAAAGAAGGAAGCAGGAGACCATCTCCACTCAGGACTTTCCACTGCAGAAACACAAGGGTTGGATGTTTCAAACAGTCTCACTGCTGCATTTGGCAAGCAGATGAGGAGATGGCAGCTCCAGTGTAACTCTGTGCAGCAACTGGGAGAGCCTGACACTGACCCTGGAGTAAAGATGGGTTAGGGCAAAGCTTGCCTTTTTTTTTATACGGAATTTTTAGGGTCCTTTCCAGCCTTTTGCAGGGATTCATTGTGAAACTTCAGGCAAGCATGTTGTCTCCCTTAGTTTATGCAGGTATAAAACAAACATGCAAACATCTATTTATCTGATGAACAAACTCCCACTGGAGCAGAACCCCGGCTTCTATTCCTGGCTCTGCCATTGATCACTGCAACATCCTGAGGCATTGGACCTCAGTTAATTTATTGATAAATGGGAGATACAAATATTAACTCCCTAGCAGGTGCCTTTGGAATTAATAACTAGTTGTAAAGCACTCTTGGACTCATCAGTATGAGATAGGTTATCCCAGGAAGTGGTGTGACTCATGCTGGTCCTCTGATGCATTTCCCAAATCCGGCCTGGATTCTGCACTGGGGAAGGGGCTGCTGATGGAGATACAATGTGCAGGTGGGAGAAATGGCTTTGCTTTGTCTCCTGTGTTAGAAGGTGATACCTGCTCCTCCTGCAACTGCAATGGAGCAGACCCTGCAGTCATTTATGGCTTTGTTTGGTGGGGCAAAATCCAGCTCAAATAGGTCTGAGCTCAGCTGGAGCCCCCGGTTGCCACCCCAGTACAAATGTTAAAGTGATCCCCCACATGGCTCTGCAGGGCTGGAGCCTTGGTGTCTACCAGCTAATCAGAGAGGTGGTCATAAGAAAATCCAGTGTTATTTCCATCTGGTAAACAGAAAATATGGAGCAGGCCTTCCCACAGTTTGTTGCTCCCTGTTCAGATTATTCATTTCCACACCATTAAAATGCGAATGTAATTCCTGCCCTTTAAACTAATTAATGTAAAAACTTTTTCTCCAACCGCTGTGTAGCCTAAATGAAAGCTGGGACCCAGTAAGCCAAGGATGGAAATTAAAGCCTTACTGAGCCCTGCACTCAGTGCTGCATTCCTGAGGTGCCTTATCTGATCCTGTACAATCGCCACGGGCCTTTTGGGGCCGGATTCTGCTCCGCTCTGTGCTGAGCTGAGGGAGCAGCTGCCTGAGCAGAGGTTGATGGCTTTGCCAGTGTAAGGCTGGTGCAAGTGAGGAGAGAGTCAGGCCCACTGCCTCCTTCCTGGCTGGAGTGAGCTGCACCAGTTGAAGAGCAGCTGTAATTGCTGCTGAATCAGTTAGACCATCTTTAATCAAATCCTCCTCTCCCTAGCTTTGACATGTGATTTTTATCTTTTTCCCTGTCAACAGTATTTAGTTACATTAAGGGCTTTCCTGGCATGAGACAACATGGTTTTTAACATAATTGATTTTGGTAATTCTTTCTCTTACACGAGGAATAGCCTCATCATATTTGCAAACCAGAATTACCCCAGTTTTGCCCCAGGTTGTAGAGTGAAAAGAACGAGTTACCCACACAGGTACCCTGCCTGTGGTCCCTGCACTGCTGGCCCTGCCATCAGGGGCTGCCACCAAGTCTCTGCTGACCTAGAGCAGTGGGAGTTCTGAAAGCCTTGTGCCAGGGACCTGGTGGCTGTTCCCTCATAGCCAGAGGGAAATCAAAGGGCACAGACGAGCAGGAGGCTCCAGTTCTTCCCTGCTGAGCAGTGGGACACTGATCGTCCTTACTCAGAGCGAAGTGTGAAGTTACAGGTTAGCCCGGAGTAAGTTATTGCTCAGCACAAATAAGCCTGTAATAATGTGTCCATCTGCCTCTTTAGACAGGAATTTAACATGAAGCTAAACCAGTTAAATAAGGGGAGCTGCCCCTGGCTGCTCCAGGGGGATGGTGGTGCTGGGTGGGAGCAGGTGCTCCCAGGATAGCTGGACATGAGCGAGAGGAGGCAACAGAAACC
Source organism: Neopelma chrysocephalum (assembly GCF_003984885.1). NCBI lineage: Eukaryota > Metazoa > Chordata > Aves > Passeriformes > Pipridae > Neopelma > Neopelma chrysocephalum. Next base: position 8,097,013 of record NW_020897746.1, on the reverse strand, counting down.
AGGAGTGAAAAGAGGCACAATGCAGCTGATCCCTCTGCTGATGCAGGGCTGGTTTGTGCCATGTGCTTTCTCATGCTTTATTGAGTTTAATTTTAAACATCTCCGTTGATGGGACTTCTATGGTTTCCCTTGGGAACTCACTCCTCAGCCTACCCTAAATTTCCCTTCATCCTTATCTTAGATCTTCCCTTTTTAAAGCACTCTAATGAAGTGAAATACTCCTTTCCCTTTTCTCTGTGTTTCTTATGATATTAAAATATATTCTTCCACACCTGGGTTGGCAGGGAGGAATTTAAATTCATTCTGCAGCCTTGCTGGAGCACTGAAGTGCTTCACTCGATGGGAAAGGGTTGTAATAAACCCCCTGCAACTGCAGCCCGTTGTAGACTCGGGGCTTGTCTTTATTGGTCTCATCTTTCAGTGTTTCAGTGTATTCTGGGCCATCACGGAGCAGTAGGGAAACATGGATTCTCCAGAATTTTCAAATATCCTGAGAGCATTGGGAGCAGAGGAGCTTCCTGCCAGGACTGTGTGTCACTGGAGCAGGTGGGGTTTCATAACCAGCCAGAACTGGGAACCTCCAAAAATGGGGCTTAAGAAAAACAACGTGCCAGTGGCTGTTACCCTCCTCTAATCCGCAGCTGCTTCACTGGGAGATGTTAAATTCGTTTGACTAGAAATACACAGAAAAAGGAAAGTTTTTTTCTGCTTTTCTAGGCTACACGAAACTGAAAAAGCTGCCATTGATTGAAAACGAAGTATTTTTTCCCTGTGAGTTATTAATAAATAAATAGATGTTTTATTTACAAGCTTTTTTTGATCTTATAATTTTCTTTAATAAAAATGAACTAAATAATGACCTGGATATTTTGAACTGAAATATTTGAATCATTTAACTGTTCTGGATTTTGCTTTCCAATACTTCCCCCCGCTCTTGAAATCCTCTACACAAGCATTTGTTGAAAAGTTATGCCCAATATTTCAGAATGGCCTGACCAGATTTCAAAAAAGAAGCCACATTATTTTTTTTTTGGTCCGTCTCTGATTTTAATAAAAATTAAAATTGAGGTTCTTTTCTGCATGGAGATAAAAGACCCAAGGGAATGTTGGTTTGAACGTTGCATTTATGCATTTTTCTTTCAAAATGTCTTGGAGTGGAAGGGAAACAATGCAGGGAGGAAAAGAGAACAAAGGCTCGCTGCAGAAACGAGCCCGATGATAGTGCAGGGAGGCAGTTTATGAGCAGAGTTGTTCAAACAGCTGGAGATTGGATTACACTGTTTATCACGTTTAAATCCGTGTCAAAATGACATAGACTGGGGAGGCTCTTGTGTGAGGCTGTGAACTAGGTATTGTGTGAAAAAGTGAACCATGTGTTACGATGTTGTTGTGGGGACAAGAAATCTGGCTGAGGCTGAGGGGAAGGGTGAGTCCACCCAAGAAAGGGTCTCCTCCCGAGGCAGAGGGGACAGTGTGGGCTGTTTGCAAAACCCTTGCGTGGTTTGCAGAGCTCCATGAGCCATGTAATTAGTTTTACTCCTCCCCCCCCCAGTTTTTATCTCTTTTTAAAACATCATCGTGTTTGGGGTGGGTTTTTTCTCTAATTGTCTGCTGGTTCTTCCCAGTTCCTTCCCTGTGACATTTCCTCCCTCCTGTGACAGTCCAGCAGGAACATACCTGGGGCTGCTGCCTGGCAGTCACGTGCCTCCTTTCTGTTTTCCCCCGACTCAGAGAGACTTATTCTTGTCATCACATTTTGGTTGGGAACCCTTCTAAAATCTGCAAGTCAGCAGAAGGCCGGGGCACGGCGGAGCTCCCTTGGCCTGCTGGACAGATTGAATTTCACCCACTAAATGTGCTCCAAACTGCGGGAATTCGAGCAGCTCACAATTTCTATGGTCATTTGTGCTAATAAAGTTTGACAGGCTGAACGCTAATGGAAAGTAAACAGGAGAGAGGGTGCTAACAAGGTCATAATGAAGCTCACATTTAAATTGAATTGAAACGAATATATGAACGCTCATGAGAAACAGTTTGTCGTTCTCCTCTAGGCTGTAGTGCAGCATGTGGTAGCAATGGGCAGTTTGTGAGTGGCAGATTAAAAGGCAGCTATAGCTGCTCTGCAAGGACAAATTACAGCTGGTTCCATGAAGAAAGCTCACGCTGGGAAGGAGGGAAGCAGGGGAGGATGCTCCTTTCCAGGAGCCCACCAGTCACGGCAGCTCACTCTTGCCCTGTCGTTGCTGTGACTCCCAGCTAACCACACTTATGTCTCCAGAGTAATTCCCATTGATTCCAATGGCACGAGGCTGCAGGGAAGCGCAGGGTCAAATTTTACCAGATGTGAACGCGCCACGTCCTCCTAAATCCGTTTTTGAACGCGGGACTGCTTTGCTTCTTGCAGGAGGGGGCTCAGCCCAGATCAGGCTGGTTCGAAAATCCTTTAAAAAGTCTTTTGCTGCTGCTGTGGTGAATCTTTTAATTTGTTCTATTTTAAATAATGTCTGAACACAGACAAATGAGCGAGTTGTGTTCCCTCGTGTGTGTGCATACGATGAGTATGTCATAGCCGAGGAATTGGGCTGACTTATCCAAAGCTCTTGGCTCTTTCTTTCCAGGCGTGCTTTCCTAATTCCAGATGGATAAGAAAACAGTGGTGTGTGCAAGGAACCATCCCCCTCCTTCTCCTCCTCCCAACTTTGGCATAGTTGTGTTTATTGCCTGCGACTGAGGGAGTTTCAATATCCTTGCAAAGTTCTGTCTGAGGAGACCCGGCGAGCAGAGTGTTATTGGTGCAAAACCCTCTGTAACCATCAGATGCTTTTCCGTGACTCAAAAACATTTCAGGCTCTTTTGTAATAAATGTAAATGGCAGACCAGAGGTCAGGGATGGTCTCGAGGGCAAAGGCTGGTGTCTAATCTTTATTTTCTCTTTATGAGCTGCTGTAACAACTTTGAAGGTATGAAAGAAATCAGCAGAAATGTGAGACAAGGCAGTCTTATTAGGAAACTGGTACAGAGCTTCTCAGACTTGTTCCTTGACCTCCTTTGAAACAGCCATGGGGCCAGGATCCTCAGATGGTGCAAAAGCATAAATGTAGCTGTGGATTTACTGTAGCAGCAATTTAGTGTTTCTGTTCAATGATAACTTCTCTCTCTCCACCAGAAGATGCTTCCAGCAGAAGTTTTCAGCCATTCTAATCTTGATTTTAATATAATGGTTTTCTTTACATATTTTTTTCAAATGGCTGTGGAGATGACAAATAGCTTGAGCTTAGTGCTGCTCCTGGATATGTTCAGGAAATGGGGCCAGTTTATAAGATAAAGGTTTTGGTCCTGCAGTGATCTTTAAAGCTGATCCAAAGTTGTCTTAGGAATCTGGAGGCAGTTTTGGGTTGGACTCTTGGTTGACATTTACATTTGCAAAAACAGGGTTTTCACCAGTTAAAGATAATTTGATGCCATTTGCGAGAGGGGAGATAACAGTGTCAGTTCATTGGTCTGAATGCTCAAGGTGTTTTTAATATGCATATTTCAGTAATACCCTGTACACATGCAGGACTTCTTGGCTCAACAACCAAAAAGTGAAAGGAAAAATTACCCTGAATTCCTTTTGTGTCCAACAGGACATTCCCTTTGGCACTCCAGCCTACAGAAGGTGTGTCACTCTTGGGCCCTTGCATTTGGGGCAGGAGAAGGAAGGTTTGCAAAGCTGCCCAAGGAGAAGGGAATGCTGGCACTGGCTCTGTACAGTGTGGCTGCATTAGGGGCTGGGATCCAATCTGGGAGCCCCAGGGTCGATCCCCTTCTCTTTAAAGATGTCCTCATCTCCTCCTTCCAGACTGGGAGCCCTTCCTGGGTGAGGCTCTCCCCAGTGCTCCACTTTGTGTCATTTCAGGGCCATGAACAGGAAGAACTCTGCATCCCATGGCATGGCCAGGAACGAACGCTGTCCTCAGTCCCCTCTGCCAGCCAAAACTGGGCAGCACATTCGTCCTGCGGCCAGATATTGTTTCCCAGCAAACAAATGATTTCCCAGCAAGTTTTCTGTGTCCCAGAAAGAGATTTCCTCCCTTTCTCGCTGGGGCACTGCCTGCTGCAGTTGATGCTGAGTTTCCCAAACCATCCCATGCTGTTCAACCACATTAAATATTGTGCTGAAGCTAATTAAGATGACAGTCTGGGAATGTTTTTATTAACTGTGTTTGCTGAATTTCCTTCCCCTGGACTCTGGCTCTTGGAAGTAACTTTCAAAAAACCAATTCAGAGCATTTTTCCTTTACCATGTTCACATTGGTGTTGGCCTGGAGTTTGACACTGGACTTACTGCTTGTCTTAGTATAAAGGAAGAGTGGACACCTAAATGCTTAGCCTAGTTTAATTTAGAGGGATGTGCCCGACAGGCTTTTAGAACAGCTCCTTAAGGATGAGGTAATTTAATGTCTGACACATTTAATTCTCCTTAAGCTGAATATCAGGCAGGTCCTGTGCTCCTCCACTCCAGCCAGTCCCTATCCAACACCAAGGCAGAGGAGCCCCAGTGCGTGGGGCAGCACATGGTGCAAACCAAGGCCAGTTTCTTGACATGATGGTTTCTGACTTGGAAATTTCATTGTCAGGGTTCTTCATATTTTACGTGTAAAAATTCAATTGAGGAAAAATGTGCTCCTGTCAAGCTTTAGGCTGCGGGTCTAAGAATTGAGCACTCAGAAAAAAGTCTGAGCTGTTTCATAAATTTGTCTCAGGGACCTTTAGCTCCCTTCAGGCTGGTTCCTATGCCGGGAAGAAAAATCGCTGCAGGCCCTGAATATGATGAAATTCTTCCGTTGCTTCTGTGTGAGGAAGTGGTTGAAGTTGCAGAATCTGTAAAAGCTCTTTCAGTTGTTGATGAAGGGCCAATCCTCATGAAATCACTGAGAACTCCTTCCATTGGGATGATAAATGGTCCAGTCCTTGGAAAAAATATCCTATACTTGAAAAAATGCCCTCTGAGCATCAGAGTGAATAGAGGCGAGGGCAGAGCGTTGTGTGTGCTGCAAGTCCCCTGTGAGAGCAAAGAGGAGACAAACACACTGGGGGACTGCTGAGGGATGGGAAAGGGATCTAAATATGGCACAGAAAGTCCATTTATTTTCTTGTCACCCCAGACATATTAAGCACTGGCACCTACAGCTGCCACATAAACAAACTGTGCTCTCTTTTAGAAAATATGTGAACAGGGTTGCTCATTGTCAGTCTTGCAGGCAAAAAAATAACAAACACAGATGTATATTGGGGAGGGGTGGAAATGCTCTGAATTCTCCCAGCTGAAGTCCAGGCGTTGAGAGGAGCCGGAGGAGGGACCCTCCCTGGATGCCATCGCTGGTGGCAGCACATGGGCTGTGCTCCTCTTCTTTAAGGACTTGGGAAAGTTAGGAGGAGGACCTGGCAGGCTCCTTGCTTCATTCACAGGCTTTTCTGCACCTAAATGTTACCAATTTCTTTTCCTCCCCGCTCTCATCCCTCTTGGGCTGTGGCAGCTGATGGCATGAGCTGCCAGCTCTATTTTCCTGCCTTTTTTACAGTGTTTAACTTTGGCTTTGAGCAGGGAGCTGATCTGGGAGCATCACTGCTTTGAGACTGCCTGGCTATTGAAGGAAATTATTGGGTATAAATTTTGGTTTTGTTAATACTGTATGTGAAATAATTATTTTTGAAGTGACGGGAGGACACTAACCTTGAATTACTTCATTAAGCAGCAGTTTTAAGAGAACCCAAACCACCACTAAGAGATGTCTAGTAAAAAATGACCCAGTTAACAAACCCTGCTGTCTGCCTTGTACCCATCACTGGGAAATGTTAGGGTTTTTCAGGTTAAACTGTTAATGTGAGCTGTTAACTCTGTGCTGTGCTAATACTCAGATAGATCCTATTTTTGTTGCTGTTTTTTCCTGAAATGGAGGGCAGCTGTGCAAGAAGAGCCATAAACACCTTTGCTACAAGCACATTTTTCTAGCTTGTTGTCTGCAAAATCCCAAATGGCAGAGGTTGGTTCTGTTTGATCTGTTTGTTTGCAGTGAAAGAACCTTGTCTTGGCTGTGCTTGAATAAGTCCAAAACCTCCAGAAAAAGAAAGTTTCTCTAATGCAGAGGGATGAATGTGCACAAGAACTCTGTGATAGTTCCCATCAGGGAACGTCCATCTGTATTTTGTGATCCAAAAATTCTCTGCACACTGATATTTTTTGGTTTATGTCAATGTCCAGAACTTCCCAACAAGTTCACTATCCCCATGTGCCAGATGCTTTATAAACAATAGGGAAGGATCCAGCCCCAGCAAGTTTACAGTCTAAACAGAAAACAAACTGGGAGAAGTTGAGGATTCCCATTTATGAGTGATTTTTTGTGTGTGAGGTTTTCGAAGCCCCACATCTAGTTATAATTACAGTAATGATTAATTTTATCAGTGTTTATCCTACAAAAATTAGAGGATCACCTGTCAGGATCTTATCATGAGTGCTGCATTAATTAGTGTTATTTGGAAAGTCCCAGCACTTAAAGGTGTTGCACAAGACCCAGCTTTCATATAAAAAAACCCAGCAAGTTTCTTGTCTTTGTGATTTCTGAAGGAGCTTTAAAACACCACTGAGATGTTGAAAAAGCTCCCAATTTCTGATCTTCGAGAAATCTAAGTCGTAGCTTTTTGCATGTCTAAGGTTAGAAATGCTGGTGAAACTCTTGTGAGAGAACTCCAGCCCAACACAAGGCTCACAAATCCTTGTTGCATAATGGGATTACCATCGTTGTGCCTCAGAGTTTATTTTGCATGGAGTCAGGCAGGAATGGGAGTCTCCCAATTCCAGCCTGCACAGGAGTGAAGTCAACAGAGCAGGATTTCACTTCAGGTGCTCTGGCTCCTCCAGGCCTTGCATGTAGGGGAGGTGGGACTTCTTGGAGGAGCTTGCGTTGAGTTCTGGAATCTGGGAAGCGCTGAGCCGAGGTCTGGGGAGCTCCTGAGCGTGGAGAGGTGATATCAGAGGGTCAGACTGTGCTGATCCTGCTGCTCCTGGTTGGCTCATCCAGCGCTCGGCAGCCGGGTCCCCGCGGGAGGTTCTGACCCCCGGGCTGGACGGGAAGCTGGCAGCCGGTTTGCTGTGAGGTGTTGAGGGGAAAATAGATTAGTCTGAGACACAGAAAGTCTCAGAGCTGTCATGGGGCTTTAAAAAATAAAGCTTGAGGTAAACAAAGCAACACGCCTGTTTCCACGCAGTCTGTGGGATCGCGGCCGCCAGCCTTTCCGACAGGCTCAGGAATTCCACCTATTTCCGACCCCAGCTCCTCTCTCTGCCTCCCGGTGTTGACCAAGACTGCCCACGTGGGCATGGTGAGCATTCACTCCTGCCAAGGGAACTGAGGGCTTGGCCTGGCACTGCCCTGGGGCACCAGCCTGGGCTTTGTCCCGTGGGACTCGGACGCGGCTCCCAGGTTCTTGCCTCTGTGCTGGATCAGGATTCCTTGGCTGATGCACTATTAGGGCCGTATGTGTTATAGTTCTGTATTTCAGAGTTGTTAAACACCGGGTCATTTAATCCTTCTGAGATAACTGGATGGGGTTTGTCTGTTTGTTTGTTGTTGCTGCTGCTGCCCCTGGGCAGGGCTCTGCTTTGGGCTGGCTGGGGAATTGGAACAGCCACAGCTGCACAAGACTGAGGAATTCTAGCAAATAAATGACAAAGGAAAATGCCAAAGCTACAGGGAGCACAGGTATGATCACATCACTGCCTAGGTAGAGGATTCCATGCGTGACCACCTCCAACAGAAATCCTTGTAACTTTACTTTTTGAATGAATCACTAATGAGCACCCGTGTGACTAGTGGCAGCACCACTGGGATGCTGCCCCTCCTTCCCTTCTTGGAGTTATTGCAAGGAAATGAGGATTTTCTGCCTCCCACTCTGATTTTGCAATGCTTTTATTAATTGGATTTGACTCAAGTCAGGTGAGATGGAAGCTGGCCTGCCCCTCATTTCCCCTTTAAGCTCTCCAAACAAGGCATTCATGATATGGACCTAATTTTTGTGCTTGTTTCTTGTTAAAAGGATGGATTTCACCCTGTGTGTCACACCCTGGTGAATAAAAACCAACCCCCAAACCTAAGCCCTCCCTCCAAGCTTCCTGGTTTTGCCCCCTGTAGCCAGGCTTTACCTGTTGCAGGAGAGCACACCAGCCACAGCTCCCTTTGAGGGGGGAGGAAAAACAATTCCTACCAGAATAACTGTAAAAATATCCTCCTCCTTAATCCCTGCTCTGATTTCCACCAGGAGTGACCGCTGGGCACGAAAACACCGGCAAACTTTACTGGCAGTAAAAAAAATCACGTATATTATTTGAAAACCAAAAAAGGCAAGAAGAAAACGTTATGGGGCCGTTAAAAGGTTCGTGAGGAATCCTCTTTTCATGTTTGCCTTGGGAGTTTCAGCTGCTCCAATATGAACACTGACATGCCTTGCATGACTTTTTATAGAAGATGAAGCAATTCCTTCTGGAAGGCTTATTCCTAGAGTCTCCTGAAATATTGTCATTGGGGTGACAGCAGCTATTCAGTAATCATTTTTGCCTTAAAATGGTCACATTAAACCAAATTAAACAACAGAACTTTCTTGTGGGATTTAAGCACTTAATTATTAATTGCAAGTTCCCCATGGTTAGCTAAGGTTATGTTTAAAGATAAATTTTATGTCTTTAAGACCAGCACTATTAGTTAGGTTGGCTTGAGAACTTGACATAAATTGATAAAGCTTTTAAAGGGGAGGGGATCCATTTCTTGTCTGAACCTCTCTCTGCTTCATTCCTTCCCCTCTTGTTTCCTAAGGAGGTTTCAGAATTTGGAAGCGTAACACAAAATTGACTTTCTCTTTGGGAAAGATTTTAATTGAGAAATGGTCTTTTATCTAAAATGAAAAAATCACTAAAATGCGTTTTTCTTCAAAACTGGATGTTTTGCTTTTCTTTGACTGTAGTTTAATTTTTCACCAAAAGTGCTGTTAAAGTCAATAGATATTTGCCTTTATTGGGAAATATCACAAAGATTTTTACATAATAAATAATAAATTAAAAAAGGAACAAAGAAAAACTGAAAAATTGATCCATTTCATACACTGCACAATTTTGACAATTTTTGATGAAATAAACTTAGTTTTTTGCCCATCCTGATTGTGATACAGCCTAAGGCAGAAAAGGAAAAATCAGAACATAAAATCTGCATCAGAGCTCTTCCTGTTTAGTTAGTGTAGCTCCAAAAAAAAAAGCTCTAAAATACTTCAGAATTCTTCCTTTAAATTAGTTCAAATAGAAGCATGGCCACTACAAAAATAAATTAATGGAGCTCACACTTTACTGGCACAGCCACATCCTTCCTTGGTCTTGGAACTTTTCTCCCCTCCTGTGCCCCCAGCCCATGTAACCAGAGAGGTCACTCAGCACCCTGTGCTGTGCTGGGATGAATCAGAAGGTGATTCAAGGATCTGTTTTGTTAAAGCAGGGAAGGAGCAGAAACTCAGCTCAGTGTCTGTTTTCCACCCATTCACGACCAGCTGATGGGAATTACACTTCCTCCCTTTGGATTTGCTCTTCCAGTACTGACTGGAGACCCGTGTGGGGATTTTGCTGCCCAGTGTCACACTCAGGGGTGGTTTATCCAGGACATCTCTCAGTGGTTTCAGCGGAGCTCAGATGGGAATTGAACAATTCCTTTGAGTTTCTTCGTGCTGGGAGCAAAGCTGGGATGGTGGGAGCTGGTTGCAGGTGGCCGGGGAACAGAGCTGCCATCCTCATCCTGAGTGTCTCTCTTTTGTAGCAGCCCACATCAATTTTCCTTTGAATTTCCTGCGTGATCACTTTTTGTCTGATGTGAAGGCAGCTGTCTAGACATCTCTTCATAAAAAAACCCAAGTCTCTCTATCCTGCAGTCTGAGAGAGGCCAGAGCACAAGTACAGATGGGTAAATACAGGGCATATGAGATTGATTTGAAGCCAATAACTGGGAAGGTAAGTACTTGCACTCCACTCCCAAAGAGCTGCAGCTCTGTTCCGTGTCCTACATAGCTTTTAGATCTCCCTCCTACTTACCTGCTCACTGCTGACAGCACCAGAGTTTTCCATTTCCCCAGGAGCCTTAATGGTTTGGTTTTTCATAAACAGGCAGCGCTTCCTGGGAGGGCTGTAATTTTTTGTTGGTTTTATTTTGTTTTGTTCTCATATGAAAATACCATCTTAGCATCCTGCTATTCATGGCAGTAGGCTTAAGGAAGAAAGCAGAGAGGTATTGAGCTGGCTGAGTGCCTCATTATTTACAGCGTGCCTGGAATGGTGCAGTGCTCAGTGTTTTCCCCCAAAACTTTACTCTGTTTTCTTCTATCTTCACATTTCTTGTGGTCCTAGAGGGCATTAATACTAACTTTCATATCCAGCTGTGCAAGAGTTTGTTTTGTCCCTGGAACTTGTTAATGTACACCTGAATTTCCCACGTTTCTCTCATGCAACCCTTCAGTTCCAAGAGTTTATCCTTCTGGGTCTCTGTCTTCTCTGAAATATCCTCCAGCTCAGCAAGGGCAAGAACCTTAGAGGCAGCTTTTCCCTCTTGTTTTGGACTGAATCAAAAAAGCACCCAAATAATGCTCAGACAGAGTATTGAGAGAACAGTAAAAAAGTGCAACACGTGGGAGCAAAGAGAGACTTATCCCCTTCAACTCCCACCCCCGGTGCCCTCCCACACCACCCTCTTCATTTACATTTCTATTCCCTGGTTTCTTGCAGTTCTCTTAAACTGAGTTCCAGTAGGAGGCTTTGCCCCTCGAGAAGGGGATGAACCACTGTGTAGACATTTCAGCATGGAAATATTTTGTTCTTCATTATTTTACTGAAAACTCACTGTTTTCTTCAAATGGATGTTTTTTTTAAAACCCTGAACTTTGAGTTAACATGTTATTAAGGATTTTAGGTAGCTAAGAGAAAGCCTGTTGACCTTTCTGGCTGTTTAGACTTTAAAAACTCTGTATGAAAATATCTGCTGTTGACCAATTAACCCTTTTGAAGAGCAGTTTCTTGAATTTTTCCTTTTGGCTTCAAGGAAGCCAAATTCTTGGATTAATACCATAATAGTCTGCTCTCCAACTGAAGTGGTCTCAGCATGTTTAAAAACAGACAACGTTAGCAAAAGGATTTTTCCCATCAGATGTGTAGTCAGAAGAGTGAAATCAGTGTCTGTCTGTTGCTTTGCCTGGTTCCTCAAGGCAGCAGCTTTGGGAAAAATTAATAAGATGGAATCAGAGTTTAGATTAAAACATTTGCTGGAATTGCAGGCATTTTAAAGGTACTACAGGAAAAATAACATATATATAAAAAAAGTTACAATGAATAATTGTTTCCATTAAAGGGACTTTGGTGCTTCTAGTGGGTAATTCTAAGCTCCTTTCCCATTAATGGTAATTTGCTAGAAAAGAAAGGTACATTACATAAATATTTCAAAGTAACCTGGGCAGCAATTTGAAGATATTAAGCTTTCAGCTTGACAGCCCCAAGCACCTTGATTCATCTTAACATCCCGCAACATCTTAAATGCAAACAAGCACTTCACTTGAACGGGACTGACTTCAGGACCAAAATGAGCTTCATCCTACAGGGCCGAAGGAATATTAGGGACCAATCAATATTTCCTCAAGCACGTTAATTATCCCAACTGGACGAGGAGCAATGGGGAGGGACTTGTGAAGTAAATCAGAGTCATTTTTCTAAACAAACCCTGGAGCTGCAGCCTGCACACAGCAAACCTGTCCCTCATCTGCACTGGTCTCCCCACAGCACTGCTGGGATTGGGTCCTGCCTCCCCAGGAGCTGGTGCAGCAGGACTGTGCTGGGTGAGAGGAAGGGCAGTGCCACAGGGGGACAAGCAGCAGCTGAAAGAGGTGTCACAAGTCGTTGAGGAGTCCACACTTCTCTCTGGCCTGAGCCAAAGCCTTCAGACAGGGAGTGAAAGCCTTTCTCGTGACTCCTTTGGCCTTTGGATGAGCAGTGGTGGGCTGGACATGCTGAAGGACCTGGCACCCCTAAGCAGGGGATGGTGCTGGAGAGAGGACAGGCACTGACTGCAGGGAACCAAACTTCCCTTAGAAACAGGGCTTGCAGGGTTCACGATGCCACTTCTAGAGAACATACAGGATGCAGAATTCTCTGAGCCGTGGTTTTGTTGGTTAGAAAAAACCTTGAAACTGTGGAATTCTGTTGTTAAGACATTTTAGCTCTAGGGTTATGCTGAAATCATCTGTAGCAGATGAGTGAAGCTGGAGGAGCTGTGGTCAGGCGTTGGAGAAAGACAGGCAGTCCCAGAGAAACAAATCTGGCAGTAAGGCTCATTCTGGGGTCTGGGTTTGCCTGGGCTCAGAGATGGTTCACTGCTCATTTCTTCTCCCCCCCATCCCTCAGCACTTCCTCTTGATGCTCCTGCTCAGAAATAAAAAGCAAATTCAAGATGCAGCTCTGTGTTTAACAGATGCCAAGCAGTGAGTCCCTCCCACTCCTGGCACCTCTGTCCTTTCCCTCCTGCCTGTGCTCCTGCCTGTGCCCCAGGTACATGTTCAAAGTCAACAGCCCTGCCTTGGACTTCCTACTTGTATTTTAAAGCTCCCAGTTACAAGAGACTTCTGTCTGTCTTAGTTCCTGTGAAGTGTTGTTGAATTTCTGTGGGTTTTTTTGGTTTGGTTTTGGTTGGGGGTTTTTTGTTTGTTTGCTGTTGGTTTGGTTTTAATATGGTAAAAAGAGAAGTGAGTTCTCGTAATTCTCTGTCAAGTGTGAGCCTGAGGAAGGAAAGGCACAGAGCTCCCAATCACACTAAGGCTCATTAGCCAGTCTCCTCTAGAAATTGTGTGACAGCCAAGAATACAGGGATTGGATTCCTAGCTGGATATACTGGACAGCAGCTGGCATGGTGAGCTGCTCTGGTGTGTATCTTGGACCTTGTAATTAGTTTGGAGCCTCTTTTAAACACCTATTTGACATGAATTAGAGGATTCCTACAACAGGGGTCCCAGCGATTTGTGGTCATTAAAGATTATTCTCACTGCAGTAATCCCTGGGACTGATATATAAAGTCTGTATAAACAAATACCAGGAGACCGTCTCTGTCTTGAAGAACTTACAATCTAAATAGAGAAAAAAAGCAAACAAAGGATTATCATCACCAGGGCTGGGTGGAGCTAAGAACAAACCCCAAATCTCCTGCATTGCTTTTGCAACATGTCTCTTCTTGTTCACTCAGATCATCTTGATTTTTTTTTTCCAAGTAAAAGGGATTTCATGCCAGAGGTCTGGCACGATTCCAGGTTGGATAACTCTGGGTGTTTACACTGTCACTGGAGTAGGGTTTCCTGAGCAATCAGAGATTACAGCCACTGAGTCCAGAGGGCACAAACCAGCATTGCTGGTCTCCCAGCTCATGCCCAGGAGTGTCTCTGCCTTGCTTTGTGACCACGCTGTTGAACGGGCAGCAGAGCAGAGCTCAGTTGGGCTCACCTCTGGCCAGCACAGGGCAGCAGCTCAGCAATGATCACCCCAGGAGGTGCTTTCCTATTGTCCTTCCCACTCAGGCTGTGTGGGAGAACTGTGCTTTGGGCTGTTGGTACCCCCAGTGTAAGACATGCCCTGTGTGTCCCGGGGTGGGCTCCCAGCTCCATTTCCCGGGCTGAACTCTGAGAAGATGCTGCTGTTTGACGTTGTGTGTTGTTCTGCTGCAGCTGCAGCCACGGGTGGGCACAGTGAGCCCTTGGAGGGGCTGGGTGTCGCTGTGAGCGTGAGTCAAGGGGGTTGTAAAATAGTGAGTGTGGGCTGTTAACATCCTCCTGTGATTATTCCTGAGCACTCAAACATTCTCCAGTCTGTCATTAGGGAGGAAAGGGCTGTAGCGAACTGTCCCCTTCCCGAGGCACAGCAGTGCCACGGGACTGACACGGGTGTCTCCCACACGGAGCAAAGGCTTGAGCATCCCCTGCTGAGTCAGGCAGTCCTTCGGCTCAGCTCCAGCACGGCTGTGCAGAGGGAGAGCAGGAGGAGGGCGGGGAGGGGGTTTGCCGTGTGAGCAAAGGCTGGGTGGGACACAGCAGAAAGGTCTGTATTTCTTGCAGCCCTTCATGCTGTGATGGAGCTCGACCTCCCCTGGTCACCGGTCTGTGTTTAGTATCTGCTGTAGGACAGGTGCAAGAGTTGGTAACTACCTAATTTGGTGATGTTGAGCTCACTGGTTAGTGTCTGTAAAGTGTGGGAGGAAGGCTAGGTGGTACTCTTGAGCTGGATTTTGCCAATGCTTACCCAAGAGGAAAAGTGCTGTGGGAATCAGCAGAGGCACTTGCTGTGCTGAGCCAGGTACTCTCCTGTGTGCAGGGAGGTGGCAGAAGGTGCTCTGTTGGTCCTCAGGCTGCAGTCCAGGTGCAGCCAGGAAAACACTTGAGCACATGGTTCACTTGAGGCGTGGGTGTATTGGTCTTGCTGCCATCCAGGATCTGTGTTTGCTTTGCTTAGAGGGGACAAACTGCATTGCAGGATCTGCTGACCAGAGCTGGGCCAGCAGGTCCTTAGTTCGTGGTGTCTTTTCTGGATAAGGCCCAAGTGTGTTTGTTGAGGAGGTTTTCTGTCTCAGGCAGAGCGTCTTGTGCCATCAGCATAACCAGCACTTCTGAGCTGTCACTCAGGGGAGCTGCAGGAGAAGTGAGTGCTGATGTCACAGCAGCATCTGAGTCCTCTGGTCCTGGTTTCTGCAAAGGACAAGTCCACCTGTAACCCCCATACACAGAATTTCCCTCTGGGCCCTTTTGCACCACTGAGGCTGGTAGTGTTCACAGTCTGCTGGGTCACTCCTTTTAAAAATAGGTGTAGTTTGCAAACAGCCCAAACCAGCTTAGTTTAGTAAATTTTACTGACCAGTAAGTGGCTGGAGAGCGACTGACTGTCCCAGGATATCTGGGACATTTGGGCTGGAGAGCATCTACTGATGGTGAGTCTGCCACACACAACTCACACCTCTAAGTGTCCATAACAGCTGATAAATGTGGATAAACCCTCTATTAGCTGTTCCTTAGCTATCTTTTATTAAAGATATCTATTAAAGATAAAGCAGTGCTAGGGAGAGAAGGCAGCTGGCAGGTGTGGGGTGAGATTTTGGCAGCCCATTTTGGGGGGACTGGGGGCCAGTGCAGCCCAGCCCCAGCAGCCCAGCTCTGGAAGGCAGAGTGGTGGCCCTGAGCAGTTGTCCTGGGCTGTGGGATTGCATAGCCCGAGCCTCTAGTCCTGTGTGGCTTTTCTCCTGCAGCGTGTGAATGGCTTGGGCTGTGTGGCTGTTCCTGAGATCTCTGTGCCCTCCTCTCAGTCAGTGTAAACACAGCCTTTGTTTTGCAGCAGCTGGGTTTTTGCAGGATATACAGCCATTTAGGATAAAAATAGGAACTGCTCTAAAGCTTCAGATGCCAGTGCAGCCTTACAGTCTGGCCCTAGATTGCTGTTAAAAATGAGATGTAAGCTTCTATCTCTTTATAGTGTCCTTAAAAGGTTTACTCCTGGACAAGTTTATGCTCAAATTTAGCAAGTTTGCTGTTCGTCGTTCATTTGACCATACTGGGTATTTCACCAAGAAGGAATTAGTGTAGGGAACAATGGGAGATGATTTTGAGGAGAAACAGCAAAGAACACTGTTCAGAGCACAAACTTATATGAAGCTGAACTGTGATTTTCTAGGAAGACGCTGTTTGTCACAGAGAAACAGAATATTCTAAAAATTAAAAGGTATAGCTGATACATTTTGGTCTTAATTCTCCTGGTTCAGGGAGTTTGGGAGCTTTTTTTTCTTTCCAGATATTGAAGCTGTGTATATTGTGCATGAGGCACAGTGTGCTCTAAGCTCATCTAGTCCCTGCTGGAGCTATTCCCAAACACCACTGTGCTGCTGTGGGATGTGTACAGTCCCACAGACACGTCAGTTCAATGTCCTGTGGAAAGCATCACAGATTATTGATGGTAGGGTTAAGGTATCTGACCACTGGAACTCTGCATTCATGTGTTTTCAAGTTGTTCCTAAATAGAGGAAAATTTTGGTGTAAGAAGGAGTACACTTGAAAGAGTGAACTTCTCAACCCAGCATCAAGAGGGATAAACTGTATTTAAACAATATGTTTAAATAAAGTCTGAATTGGTACTGATTCGTTCCAGATGAGACTTTGGGATCTTTAAGATGTGTGGGCTTGCTGTGCTGTACTCTAAACTTTTCATCAGGAGTCACCCTCTGTACTATCCCAGCTATCTGCAAGGCTTGGACACGGCATTGTGATGATCCAGCAGTGGCTCCCTGGCTCCTTATCAGCTTCAGTGACCTCAGAAACAATTCCCCTGGCTGGGGAGTGGGTGCAGAGATCCCTGAGTCAGCCTCTCAGGGCACCTTCCTGGGTCTGATGCAGTATTTGCAAGTCATGCAGCTGTTCTGTGCCTCAGTTTCTCTCTCGGGGAGGTGACCAGACCAGTTTGTCCCTGAATGTTCGGGTGAGAGGTGCTGTGCAGATGCAGTGTTACCTTCCTTTGTGCTCATCAGTCCAGCATCCTTCTTGTCCCTCATTTCAGTAAATACTTCTGTAAATCTCCGTGGTCTTCTATCAGTGCATTTTTTTAGTTTATATTCTCAGCATGATATCACCATTTAATGGTGTCTAGGGTGTTTTTGGTGTTCCTTAAAAGACCTGGCAGGAGGACAAGCTTCCTTTTCTCCTTGGCTCTCCAGTGTATTTCCAAATACCCATCACAGGAAAGCTCTTAATTATATGCTTAAGACCTTCATTATTCAGGGTGACATGTAGGCACAGTATAATTTTAAGCAGTCTTCTGAGTGGTTTTGGGAATAAAGTTGTTTTTCCAAATTGGAAAGGGACGTACACAAAGCAGCCATATGTGTGTGTGTATATATATACATATATATATACACACATATATATATATTTTATATCTATATATATGCACACATACATTTCTATTCTGTCTTCATGCTCAGAGGTTGTTGACCAAAACTCCCAAGGAAGAGTTGACCAGCTGCACACTGAGGCTTTCAGCAGAGGAAACCAAAGTCATCTCCAATTGTGAGAGTGTTTGGTTGCCCTCTGCACAGGTCACTGATTCCAGGGCCCACAGGGACCCCGTGATTCTCCTGCCTGACCACCTGCACCTTCCAGCCTGTGCTAGTTCATCCAGGGTTTGCTGCAGTGCAACCACTGGGATGTGGCTGTACCTCTGAGAACAACACCAAGTCTCAATTTAACCTTCTTTTGTCAAAAAGGACCTCACAGAGTTAGAGGGAAATTAATTTCTAATATTCCAGATCCGCACAGGACTCTTGGAGTACTTCAGCTTGAAAGACTTCAGGTGGGGACCCATCACCCGAGTCCCACAGCTTGCACATACACTTGTTAATTAGTGTGAAGAGCTTCTGTGTTATTTCAGGTCTCCATCATTTTTGATTCAATTTGCAGTCACTGAGATTTTTTAGTGCCTCTTTCTGCTTGACTGAGGTAGCAGATCAAGACATCATGAGGACTGTTCCATTTGGGGCCCCTCGATGGTGAAGCCTTCCAGCATCATTCCAGGCAGGAGGTGACCAGCCCAGGTTGTGGGGGTTTGGTGTATGTGGGTTGGGGGTGTTGCTTTTCAGTCCTGTTGTCAAACTTGCAGGCAGTATCCATGTAAACTTCTTTCCTGGTTCTTTCAGATCTGGTTTCATCATCCTTCCTCTTGCGTTTAGGATCAGTCTCAAAAAGTTTATGTGCTGTCTGCATCAGCTGAAAACCTTTTTTTATAAAA
Organism: Neopelma chrysocephalum; assembly: GCF_003984885.1. Lineage (NCBI taxonomy): Eukaryota > Metazoa > Chordata > Aves > Passeriformes > Pipridae > Neopelma > Neopelma chrysocephalum. Next base: position 8,079,156 of record NW_020897746.1, on the reverse strand, counting down.
TCTTGGCTGTCCTTGCTGTTGAGTAAAGCCCAGGATTGCTGTTGTCTTCCTCCAAGCATTGTTTCTGTAATGAGGATCTCAGGTAGTGCCAACATTAATGTGGGCTTTCATTTGACTACTTTTCTAAGGCTTTGCAAGCAAGACTTTCTTGGTTTCTTTTCTCATGTACTGGCAGCAGAATGAGTTTGTGAAGGCAGAAGAGGGAGAATAACAGAGCCCAAGTGCTACCAGAGGTCCCCAGTCAGGTTGTTTAAATGAAATGACCTTTCATAGTAGCTGGAAAAAAGAGATCCATGTCATATATTTTTTTCTGTATGTGTTTAGAAAAGCACTGATTCCTGTTTGTAATTGTGAATTCATCTCTGTGCTTTCCTGGAATACATTTATTTTCTTCTGTGTTTGTGTCTGTTGAAAGAAAGACCTTGGCTTACGGTGACAAGCCAAAGAGTCATTGCTGCTCCAGAAATATGAGACCTGTCAGGGTGACACAAACTGTGACAGTGTTGTGAATGCCAGGATTTATATTGTGTTTCCCAACAAACTGAAGTGCCATATAAAGGGAGAACTTTGCAAGGGGCAAATGGTTGAGAGCAACTCACAAACTTCAGAAAAACTGTGTTTTCACAAGGAGAAGACTCATCTCAGTGTCTTCCCTTCCAGGGCACTGTTAGGGCAAGTCCTGAAACTTTGGTACCTCTGAGGCGAGGGCTTTTTGGGAGCTGCCAGCCTGGCATGCCCATCTCTCAGAGGACCAGTTCAATCCCAAGGAATTGCAATATAAGGGCTTGTGAAACCCCTGGTTTCCTGCTTTCCTCTGCAAGCCAAGCAACCTGCCTCACCTGCAGAGCTTCCAACAGTGCGTGGACCTGCAGTGAATATGTAACACCACTCTGAGCCTTTGATCCTGCAGCACACTGCAAACCTCCAAGCCTCAACAAGCCCTGCTGAAGCAGGGGAAGGGCTCCCATTCCTACCTTTGCAGGTTTGGAAACTGAGGCACAGAGGTTGGCGTGCCCTCTCTTTGCCATGACGATATTAAAAACATGATTTTCCTGGGCTGGATGTGAAGGTTGTGCTGACTCTGTGTTGTATAACATTGACCAGGTCAGTCATTAGTGTAATGACAGGGGCAGCTTTGATCTGCCAGTTCATATGTATTCACTGCACAGCTTGGGAATCCTGCTTCAGGAGGTGCTGCAGAACTTTGCTATTATTAGATATGAATCTATAGATGACAAGGATATAACTGCAGGAACTATAGATGCTGAAGGCTTTTAACGGAGGAAACAAAGGGCTTGGTACTTAACTGCTGCTTTTCCTGGGGCAGGAGGGAAAGAGGATGGAGAGCAATGGGAAGTGTCTCCATTGGAGTGAAATCTGAACTTTATAGCTTAGGATAGGGAAGAGTATATAGAAAATATATTTTAAGATATTCCCTCTTTTCCTCACCCTCTTCCCCTCACATCAGCTGCATTCTGTCCAGCAGAAACAGTTTGGTGTAGATGGGGAAAGAGCTGGAATTTTTGGAGAAGGCTTCATGGTTTGGTTCTGTGCTTTTATGATGATAGATTTAAGAAGCCACTCAAAGTTCCATATAGACACTTGTGATAAAATGGGCTGTCTCGTTGCGTGACCCACTCAAAAATGCACTTTCATCCGAAGATCATAATTGTACAGACTTCCAAGCAAAGGGCAAAAAAGATAGACTCTGTAACTATGTCGTACGTTTTTAAAGACAGGGCCAAACAATTCCCTTTTGTGTGTAGCAAACAAATTATTTGTCTTTCATAAAGGCACCACGAGGCAGGAGAAAGCTTTTGAGTGCAGAGGAGCCCATTGACTGTGGAATGCAGGAACAGGAGGAGGTGGGATGGCAGACAGCAGTCCAGCAGCTGGTGGGAAAGGTGCATAAAGGCAGAGAAAGAATAGAGGATAAATGGAAATTTTCTGAATTATCTTGTAATGGTTTCTTCTTCAAAGCACATAGCCCACAAAACATCTCTAAATACTTACAGTCCTATTTGCCAAAATTACATTAAAAAAGGATTTTGAAGAAATGGAGACGTGTAGGTTGGCTGATGGCTTTTAAACCAGAAAGCTGAGAACGTGGAGAGGGCCTGTGCAGCAGAGTCATAGACTGGGTATGTCTAGAGAATAGTTTTGAGGCCAAGAAATTACAAATCTACCTTTATGAATTGTTATGGGAGCAGTTGAGTGTGTGCAGACCCCATAAGGGAGGAAGAGATCTGAGGCCACAAGACATTTTTTAAATCAAAGTAGTGTTAATTCGAAGCTGTCCCTAGATTTCAGGTCCCCTAAAGAGTGATGTTCACAGCTGAACAAACTGTTCAACTCTCTCCATCTCCTACCCCAGGATGTAAAGGACTTCCCCATATTGTCTGAACTGAACTGAAATGGTGTTGGTGTGTTCTGGTGTTTTGGGGTAAGAGCAGCATAAATCCCTCTGATTGTGCCATTTGGTGGACACAGCTCTGTTTATTTTTTAAGCTGACACAGAAATGCAGGATAAGCTGAGCTGACCACAAGTCATTAAATGTTATGCCTTGAATTGAATACTGAACAGTATTGTTAGAGCATAAAGGGAAACTCTGGAATAAATTAACAGGTCATATAATATCTCACATTTCCCAGAAATGCAACAGCAGCCACTCATCTCTCTTCAGCTACTTTCTCAGCTAAAGGTGAGATATTTCTGCTCTAACTCAAGGCATCCAGGAGTCAGACACTTATGTTTGAGCTGGTCATGGCTGGAGCTGTGCTCCCTTTGCAGTTGACAAGGAGAAATGGGAACCTCCACAGGGTGGTTCAGCTTCTCCTAAAGCGGATGTCTAAGGTGGAATAGAAGATTTGCTCTCAGAAAGTGCCTATTTCTCTCCACTGAAGGAGTTCCTGGGACCACCTTCTCCTCCCAGGTATGGGCAATCACAGCTTCCTGACTTAGGTGCTGGTGCTGTGTCCAGCTCTGGGCTGCTGTGAGGGGAGCAGGATGGTGCTGATCCCCACCTTGCACCACTGGGATACTTGGGAGGAAGAGCGTATCAGGTGCCTGGGGACTTGTGTGTGCCCTTGGCAGATGGCTCATGCTGCACACCACAGCTCTGATTCATCCACAGCTCATTTTGCTTGGTCATCATAGTTCAGTTTTCCTTGTGTGAGGAATTCTGTTCTTGAGGAGAATTCCTGTTGTGCCCTGGTGGGAGTGGCCCCAGGTGCATCCCTGTGAGGGCCCTCTGTGATTATGGGACATGGCTCCACGGAGGTGCAGAAGCTCAGGGACTGCCAGAGCTGGCACTGGGGCCAGATGGAAAGTGGAGTGTGAGGCACCTCTGTGTGATAGATGCTCTTCAAAACAGGTAATGCCCCTGCACTGGGGGGCAAAGCCTTCTTCTGTAGCTGGACTTGTCTTCTTTAGTTGCTACAATTCTCTGCATTGGCTTAGGGAAGGACTTTACATTTGTGTTCTGGAGCAATTGCCTCACATTTGTATTTCAGCTGTTTTTGGGAAGGCACCAGGCAAACTGCATCGAGACTGAAGCATTTTTTTTTTTTTGTCTGGACACTGTCTGCTACAAATTTACGTTCACATGTGTAATTCCAGAAACTTTGATTGGAAGACTGGAGCTCATTGGAATAGGAACTTCCAGGATTAGACCCTAAATATATATGTTGTTTTACCAGATAATACATACTGCTGCTTAAAATAGCATCGTTCTAAAGCAATGGCTGGCATCCAAAGCTTGACATCCATATTTCTGTTGCCAGGATATTTTCCCACTAAAAGTGAATTAAAAACATAAAAATCAATGTCTATTTAGTCTGTTCATTATTATTGCTTGGTTAAGTATAAACAATTTGTCAACACATAACAGACACTTGGAGAAGACATTTCCTTGCAGTAATACAAATCTGAAATTCTCCTGGCTGCTTCCTAACCTGGCACTTGCAGCCTTGGATCCAACTGCACAGCTCAGAAGTTTTGAAACCATCCTCTGAGCTGGGCTTTGGGTGAAGTTTCTCAGCAGTATATAATTATTCCCATTATACCTGTCGTCAGTGATTCATTGACCGCTGAGACATACGTACGAGCTATTTTTCTCTTTATGACTTTTCAGGGGGATGATTCACTGGTTATAAGTGTACATTATCATATGACTAAAGAAGAGACAGAAAAAAAAAAGACAAATGGAGCGAAGTGCCACTGAGATTTTCCATATTAAAACAAAAAAAGGGTTTGGTCAATGAAACAGTGATGCTTCTCCCACATAAGGCCAGCAAACATCTGTAAAGCTTCAAACCAGCCAGAGTCCTTAGAGCTTTCCTTTGGTTTTACACTTCTGCAGTGCAGCACACTGGAATTGGAGGAGTGCAACAAAGTAAACACAGCTGGGAGAAGAGAGGGGTGTATCAGCTTTTCTTCTGGATGCTCTGCTCGGATGTTGGTCCTTCCTTGCTGCACTTTAACCCAAACCACAGGGTCTTTCCACGCTGTGCAACAGGGAGAGCAGGATGGGTGGTTCAGCACTGCCGTGGTGCCAGGGATGCTCACAGCACATCTGTTCTGCTGGGCTTGGCTGCAGGAGAGGGGAGGAATCCTGGTCACTGACTCCAGGTGGGAGTTGGTGGGGCAGCCCTTTGGAATGAAATCGTCTCTGTTGGTGGCTGGAGAACACCCCGAGCAGTCACAGCACTACCTTGGCACCAGGAGCTTTGAGTGCATTTTGTAACCCACAGGTCAACATGAAGATGGGTGGCAGGGACCACTGGAGGTGCTGACTGAGAGATGGAAAGAAAAAACCTCTTTGTGAAAACTGGTCGGCAGAGCAGGATGGTCTGTTGAGCAACAGGGAAAATAGATTTATGTGTCACTGTTGGCTTCTGCGAACGAGCCAAATTGTTCTGGCACAAAACACACGATATTTATTCACAAAAATGTGGAATTAATTGCTATCATCCCCATTTTTTTAATGGGAACATGTTTTGTTTGTTGGTTACAATAGTCCTGAGCCTCAGTCATTGTCAGGAGCGGGGCTGTCCTGCCGTGTGAGGGGCCTGGCAGGAAACGCTGCTGGGTCCGGTGGGGCAGGGAGGGAGTGCCAGGGAAATGCCCATCCCAGGGCAGCCTTGGGATGAGGGCAGTTCCCTTACATCTTTGTGGAAGTCACGGTTATGTCCTAATACAGAGGTCTATTTACATTAGCTTGTGACCAAGAAAGCAGCCTCCCAGATGTTTTACTTATTTCACTGGCTGTTCCATTCAGTTGATTTTCTTCTTCTCTGGCTTTTCTTTGGAAAGCAAAGGAGGTGATTTCTCACCTCTCCTCCTCTCTGTGTGTATCTCTCTTCGTGGCTGACCTGACACATCTTGAATCTGAATCATAGGTTTCCTTTGTCTTAGATCCAAATTTTTCCAGCTAGATCTCCCAGGCTCCTGCCAAACACTGTCCTTTAGCCATCCAAGCCTTTGTCTCTTCTCCTTGCCCTGCCATGCTGGGAAACTGCAGTTTAACCAGGGCACTCTTCTGTCATCAGAGCCACCAAAATATCCTCCTCCTGAGCCTCTGCTTCTACTTGACTTTCCCCTTTGCTTGGACCAAAGGAAAGCTGCTCTGGGCTGGAACAGCACTCATTAACAGAGAAATGACAAGTACTGGTTCCTTCAGCCGGTGCTGGAAGAGCCAGGAAGGAGAAAAGGGGCATGAAAAGGAGTGAATGCTAATGGAATTTGGGAAGGGAGGCTGAGCTGAGACAGGTGAGAGTGCTTGGTTACTCAGTTTGAAAGGCACTTCCTCCAAGTTAGCAGGAGGCATTTCTGCTCTCACCTGAACTGGGACTTGGCTTTTTCAGTGTTTGTTCCCACTGTTGGGCATCACCAGTGAACTGTAGTTATCCCAAGACAGACTGTCCCCTTGGGAATCAACCACTGGAGACACTGAGCCGGGCTCAGTGTGGCACATCCTCGTGTGCTGTGCTGCCTGGTGTGGCTCTGCCAGTTTGGGATGATCTGTGGTCTGTCCTCAGCAGCAGCACTAAACTCTTCACTTTGTCGTGTTCTCATTATCCATCTTAGGACACAATTTACCTGTGCTTTGCACTCCCAGGTTGGCTGTATCTGGGTTATCTGCTCCCTCTGTTTCCCTGGTTAATGGAGATTTGACTCTGTCCCCACAGAGCCTGCAGAAGAAAGAGGTTTTTATCTACAGAGACAGAGATCACAGATATATGAACTATGTGAGGGGTGAGCAGGTCATTCTGATGCAATTCCATGGAAACACACAATTACATTTATAGGCACAGCTGAGTAAGGTAATTTGGAGCACAGCTGGCCAGTAGCAGGGATTTTCTACTCTCTAATCACTGCCATGGACCCACGGGCTGGAGGAGAGCCCAAGTCGAAAGGGTCACTCGCAGGCCAATAAAAGAATATCTGTTGACTGGGAAGACCAGACTCAACAGTTTCAAAAACATGTTTTTCTTCATCTTGTTGAAATATGAGATTACACTTAGTCATCACTTATATGGCTGGACTCTTATGATCTCACAACTACAAACCTTTTCCTTTCTTCCTCTTCCCCCTCTGTTTTTTGGTTTGTTTGGTTTTTTTTTCTTTTTTCTGTAGAACCATTTATTAAACATATGTTTTATTCCTGCCTGGGGATTTCCACTCAGTTTTTTGTGGTCGATATCCCAATGCCTGGAGTGTTCTCAGGCTATGGTTGGGGAGATCTCAGTCCATGAAGCAGGAAAGAAGTCATGCCTGTTCCCTTGCATTAAATAGGTGGGTCAGATTCCCAGCTGGTGTAAATTATCCTGGCCCATGGATCTGTTCACATGGTGTTTGTAGCTTCCTTGGGAGGCATGGAGGAGTAAGACTTTGCTAATGGAGATGCTGAGGGAAGCATTCACATCCCTGTGAGGATGTGCTCATGTTGCCACAGCAGTCTCTTGATCTCATCTCAGTTGGAAAGGATGGTGCTGCAGTGCCTTGTCCATTCAAGTCCTGCATGGAAGTTTATGAGAAATCTGGGTTTGTCTGGCTGTGCTTTATAAACCTTTCTCACCATCTCCTACAGCTTTGACTCTCACCTGCAGGACACTGAGCTCTCTTGGTGCTGCAGCAGTTCACTGAGTCTGGGTGTAAAGCTGCTACATATCTGAACTGATGGCTTTGTTTCTGGAGGATTTCCATTAGTTTATTGCAGTGATCCACTTTCCTTCATCCCTTTCCAGGCAGAAACTCTGTCAGCTTCTCTCTGCTTCCCTGGTGAAATACTGCTACACAAGTCACTGCTTCACCCTCTCACCCCAAACTCATTATTTCAACCATCTTCATTATACAATGTTGTTATTGCAGTTACTGTTGCATCTGGAAGGCTTAAAACACAGACACACAAAACAATTTGTTCTGCCCCAGTGATCTTCTTGGTTGCTGGAGACCACTTTAGCCACCTCCAGCTCCATTTACTCACCAATTAAGCCAAATCCTTGTCATTTATCAGCACTATATAAATACTTGCTTGGAATAAGTTTTGCTATCTGGTGTCAGACTGTGTTGTACAACTTTAACTGATACAGCTAGAATGTAGCCAAGCCTGGAATGATTTTCCTTGTGACATGCTATGCTGGGATATTCAAATTGCTGTTGTCTAATGATGACTAATTCCTTAACTCAAATCCGCTGGTAAAATCTCAGCTTTGTATCTTACTCTTTTGAAGTATAAAATATGATTATTTCATCTCCATAGTATTGTCTTTTGTCTCTGGTCATTCCTACTGCACAATTATTTAACTAGCATCATTTTTGGTGTATACTTACTAAGAACTGAGTGTGAAGTCTTGCAGTTGGATTTGAGCTTTCCTAGTGACCATGTCCTCAGCACAGTGCTGGTATAACCTTGGCAAAGAAGGTTTTCTTGATTTCTGGTGGGGAAAGGCTGCCTTTTAGGATTTCACTGCTCTCAAGCTCCATGAACTTCTAACTAATTTCTGTTTGGCCTCAGGTACTGAGCTCTTCTGAAGAAATTGCAATCCAAGGGGGCACATTTTGGTTGAGAGTAGAGGCTGTAATGGTTGTTCTTTCATGAAGCTGTTCTGGCTGCACCTTTGATAGTCCTCTTGTCACCTTTCTAAGCATCCAGTTTTAAAAGTTACCAGAGTGACAGCCTGTGCATCACAGAAGGGAAGGGACCCAAGGAGGTTTTAACCATCCCCAGAGGTGGAACCATGCCCACATCAGGTGAGAGCCCTGCAGTGGGGACCGTGTCCCCTCCTGGCCCAGCTCCCCCTGCTGACACTGTGACTTGGAGCGAGGAAAACCATTGCACTGACAAGGGTGCCATTGTATTCCTGAGGGGTTTTCTAGGTTTGGTTTCTCTTCCAGTGTTCTTCCTTGGATGTGGGTTTAGCCTTTTGTTTCAGGTCAGCTCAGAAGCAAGCTGGATTCTCTGCTTTCAGCTTTTCCTTTGGCTAAAGTAAGCCTTAGATTTGGTTTTGGCTTTTCATGAGGCAGACTGCCTTTATATTTGCTTTTCTCATTTATAATTCATCATACCAGGGCCCTGCTTCACCTCTCTCTGGTGTTGTAGAAGCCTTTTGTTGTTGTCTCTCTGGCCTGTCCTGTGCTATGATGTTCAAGTAGAAGATGCTCATTAAAAGGGTACATTAGAACAGCCAAACTGCCCCTCTGAAGGGGTGTGTTCAGTCAGCCTTTCTGCACTTTGCACCACAACAGGTGAATCCGTTAGGCTGCTTCTTTCATTTCACTGGGATTAATTACAGAGTGAGAAAATAAGTTTTACGGCAGCGAAGAGCAAAATCTTTGCTTTTAAACTCCCCAGTCTCACGGTCTGCAGGGAGGGATCTATCAGGAGAGACAGTGCCTTGTCCAACTTTCCTGTGTGCATCAATTAAAACTTTTAAACTGGGGGCTGAAACTTGGAGTGTTACTCACTAAACAGAACCTGTGCTGAATGAAAGCCCTGGGCTAGAACAGGCCCTGCTTAATGAGGCTGGTACCCCAAATCCTCCTGGAAGGGACACTCACCTCAGTAAACCACGGCCTGTGTGCTGTCAGAAGGTTTGCAGCCTGGGCAGGAAAAGCAGTAGAAGCAGGGTACACTTTCTAAGTTATTAGTGATATCTAGTATATAAGATATAGAAAATAACTGACCTGTTGTAGCCGTTTCACCAGATCAGATCTGCCTGAGTGGTGTGGAAAGAGCAGATGCTCTTGGTTTCCAGTGTCACCACTCACTGCTGGACAGGGTGATACCAACTGTGGAATTGGTGTGAAACAAGAGGGTTCAGGGCAGAGAAGATGATGAGGTTGCTAGGGTTGGGGTAACAGTATCCAAGAGTGTCATTTAGGAAAGAAACCAGAGAAATAGATGAAGCAAACTTCAGAAGCATATGGCAGTGGTTACAGTGCCTGCAGAAACCATCACAAGGTCTGGTTGCTGTGATGGATGTGAGCAGGACCTTGTCCAGCACTGCCTTACTCTTCTGTGCCCCTCGATCCTTTAATCTTTTAATGCCTCTATTCTTCATCTGCAAAGTGAGGATCCAGGGTCACCTTTAGGAGGATGTGGATTGTCTTAAATTATGAATGTCTGTAAAGCTCTTTGGAATCTCTGGATGGCTCTCGTTTCAGCAGTACAAGGTATTATCTGGACTGTCATGGTTGTGCTTGTTCAGGAAGAGGACAATGGGTTTTATTTGCAGCTGTGGTCCCAGCTGAACTCTGCAGTTGGGTTCCAGTAAAACTGCATGTGGAGGCTCTAACTGTGAGAGTTGCAGGAGCAATGAGAAGGAAGGCTGCAGGACAGACAGAGATAAATGCTAGCTGCAGCTTTTGCTTTATTCTTCCCTTTTTCCTTGTCATTAATCTGGCCAACTAGAAATAAGAATTTATGCCTGTATGTATTAGAGAAGCATAGCTGGAATGTAAGATTTATTGGCACTAATATGAAGGAGCAATTTCAGAAAGAGCTCTGGAAATAAATTCATGTGTTGGGGTTTAACTTACTCTGAACTCTTCCTCTACAAGAACTAATGAGCAGAACAGTGCCAATTAATCATTAACTTTTGCCCTTCTGTGCCACCTTTAGCAAAGATTCTTAAACCCTCTTTAGGGTTGGCACTTGGTGCCAGTACAACTGTGGGGTGGGAATTTTAATATTCTGTTTACAGCTGGACTAGAGACATGTAGGGATTAATTCCAAGCCTTGCAAAGTCAGTGAGAGCTTCAGGAAGACCCAGGTGTGAGTGGTGACTCTGCTGGACTGGCCTGGCTGTGGCTGAGTTCCAAAAAATGCAGTGCTGGGGAAAGGAGGAGTTGAGGGGTTTCAGGAGAGCTCAGGCTGATGCTCAGGAGTGAAGCAGGGAATATCCCAGTGTTTCAAAAGGACTGTGAACACCCTTCTTCCTGCACTGTGCTCACACCAGTTCTGTGAATTCCCTCAGGATTGTCAAGACAGGATGGTGGAGGCAAAATGATCCAAAATGAGAGGAGGAGCCCCAGGAATTAGCATGGTTCTCAGAGGCTGCTGCACATATGTTGTGCTGCAAATTCCCACTCCATTGGGACTGAACTTTCTGATGTTATGAAAATCTCACCTGTAGTGCTGAGCAATGATTTAACAGGGTTGTGAATGGAGGTGATTTTTTTTCACCTCCATTGCTTTTCTTGATCCTCTCTGTCTAGCAAAAAGCCTGGTAAATGATGTCCGAAGTTTCTTGCTGCCCACAGAACCGAGTTGCAGCCAACAGGGCTCAGCTCTGTGCGTGAGGAGCCTCGGAGGCCAAATACCTTCTTCCCTTAAACCGCCAGGATGCCCAGGAAGTCGCAACTTGGAAATCATTACTAATGGATCATTAGATAACCCATGTTTGTGTGTGAGATAGTCAGCTTGGCACTGGTTTCTGATTGATGCACAGCTGAGGCTTAACGCAGCTCCCAGAGATCAGTGTGCAATGATGCTTTTCCACTGCGTTCCAAGGAATGTTTGTTCTGCCCCTCCTGTTCCCCTGCCTCTTTTAGCTCTGGTTAAACACAACGGAGAAAGTTCACTCACAGAGCCTGTTCTGCTTTCTTGCAGTTGTGTGTGACTGGTTGCCCAAGGAGAGGCGACTCAGTCTGGTTTTCAAAGGGTTTTTGCAGGACTGAGCTGAGTTTAAAGCTTCGTGGGATCCGTACAGCGTTACACAGAGTGGGGCTCTCGTGCTGTGCACTGAAGATTTACAATTATTTTAATTTAACCCAAATGAAAATGTTACGAGCCAAGTTATTCTGCAGACATATTTTCTGGATGGTTATTTGATTCCTTACACTTCATATGGAAGATTTAACTTGAGGTTTGGCCACTCTATTCATGTGTCCGAATGTATTTTTGGGGTTTGGTTTTTCAAAGCAGACCTCCTCAGCTTTTGCAGGTGCAGCTTTTTCTTTTTTTTTGTCCTTGCAACTAACTCTGCCTTCAAAGGGATATTTGGAGAGGGTGAAGTGGGACTGGCTGCAGTGTGTGGAGCAGCATGACGGGGGGCACCCAGAAATGTGGGGGAGTCTGAAACGCTCCTGCAAGTCTGTTTTCAGGGATGGGGAGAATCAGGCCAGCCGTGCTCCCTGGATGAAGGCTACAGCATCAGGGGCTGCAGATACTTCTCCTGCTTCCTTCTGAAGCGGGCAGTGTGCTGACATGGGTCCAGCCTGGGCAATGGGAACCCATCTCTGCAAGGCCTTGGGGACCCCAAGGCTGGGACTGTGAAAGGCTGCCCTGGTGTCACAGGGCACTCGGGCAAGAAAGGCTGTTAATCCAGGGCTCTTTTTTGTCACTCACGGAGAGAAACAGTTGCTGCTTGGTGTCCCCACCCTGAGTGCCTTTGTGAGGGTTAAGCAAAATGACCTCTGGAAAGCAAACCCTGGGGCTGTTCAGTGCAGGTGATGTGAAGAAAGGGCCATCATGTCCTTGGTAGCTCAGCATCAGCATTCAGAGTCTGCATGAAGGGGTTATAAAGTCAGTTCTGATCCCAGCCTTGTGTTATAGAGATGTTTTCTCAGATACTGCAGAGGAAAAAATGCCCAGTGGAGAGTTTCTGTGTATTTGATTTGTATTTGGTGTTTGTGGAAAATCATGTGGAAAATCTGGGGGATTGTTCTAGCTGCCATTTCTGCAGAGAGGGAAGACTTCTAGTTGACAAATCGGGGACACTTGTCCTCCCTTCATTTCTGATGTTAATTGAGAGTTTGGAGTAAGTCACTACGATTCAGGCAGGCACATTCTTCTTGGATGTGCCTGTTTTTCTGTCTCACTCCTGAGTGCTCAGGATTAGCACTGGAGGCAGAGGGGTCCAGTGGTTCCAATGGGAACAGGAACTCAGGAGCATTGGAGCCATCTGCTCCCAGGAGCCCCCCTTAACCCTTTGCAAATGCCTCACCTTCATGGAGGAGGCTCTTTGTCAACTGCAGCAGTGTTTAAATTGTGTTTAACAGGCTCCGCTGTGAAGGCCCCTCCTGGAAATGTTCTCTCTTCAAGTTTTACATTCCAGCATCCTTTTGTGGGAATTAACAACCACGTGGAGATGGTCTAATTGCATAAAGCTCTGGTTGAGCGAGAGTCAACATTTCCTTAACCTCTTATTAAGCCTATCATAAAGGTATATTTTTTGAGGTCATTTTATTAGCATGATGTGTTTGGCTTCTTGTCCTAAGGAAATGCTCCAAAGATACTAACACACACTGAACTGAAGGAAAGAATGAAGATGATGATATGAAGCCCAAGAATTTTAAGTCTGTTAAAAGTTTAACTAGAAAACCTTGGTTGCTGAACCATCTGCTTTTAATCTTCCTATTGCTATGCAGTCTTCTGGGGACTTGGGCTTGGCAACAGATTTCTAAATCACTAAATTAATCTTGTCAGGTTCAGGAAGCAGCAAAAAACCCTTGGGAGGTAGATCCCGCACTCGGTTCCACCTGTGTGAACTCACCACCCTCAGCAAGCACAGTGACACCACGTTTTCTCCGTAGGATTGTGTGGTCAAAGATCGAGACACACTGATCTGCAGAATGAAATCTGGCTGAATTACTTGTCCAAAGCCTCTTAAGAGCAAATGACCCTGGAATATTCAAAACAATCTGCCTCATCATCAAGCAGTCTCAAATATCCATGTGGGTATTGAATAAAATGCTCTGCAGCATTGCAATAGCAAGTCTCCTGCAGCAGTATTCCCTTGGCTTGTGTGTGGATGGGACATTCTCCCTGTGGATGGGACACTCTGTCAGCACGGGCTGTCGGGGTGTGTGTGGCCAGAGCAAAGATCTTAGGTACAGTCTCTCTATAAGAAAAACCCCAAAATATAAACCTGCTTCAAGTTCCTTACATTTGGATGTCAAGCAGAGCTGGAAACTGCCTTTAGACACCTGTCAGGTCCAGGAAATAACCGTGTAGAAACTATAATTTCTTAATGTGCGTGTCCAACAGCATGACAAGTGCTCAGCAAATAATGCAACGGAGACGGCTCTTGCTGCCTCCAGGCTCTGCTGGTCGTCCTCTGGAGCTAAAGGTGCCATCTCTGCATTCCTGGCTTCTCATGCCAAGGCTGCAGCTCTTGGGTACCACCGAGCAGTGGGAAGAAGTGGTGATGGAGAGCCAGGGAGCTGAGGTGCCCGAGCTGGGCTGGGGGCAGCAGTGGGAGCTGCCTCTGCCCCGAGGAGCCGCCCGGCAGCTCCACTCCAGCTGAAGGGCTTTGTTAGAAAACTGCATTTTCAGAAGCCTCGCTCTGTGTCTGGGCTTGGTTTTGCTGCAGAGCATCTCAGAACATTCTCAGGCTCCACATGTCTCATTAGATGTAAAAGACCTGCACATCTCCCTCGTGCTGGGAATCTCCTGCACATCTCCCTTGTGCTGGGAATCTCCTGCACATCTCCCTCGTGCTGGGAACCTTCTGATGCTTGCTGGAAAAGCTGCTCCTGTGTGGCTGGGTCCCTTTGGAGCTTTGCCCTGGAGTAGCAGCAGTGGAGCCTTGGCAGCACAAAGGGGGAAGCAGAATTTCCATGTTGTTTTTCTTGTTTAATTCTCAGGGAAAAAGCCTGAGATTTTTCTAAAAACCCTGTCGGTCTCAGCAGTGAAATCTGACGTACAGCCTGAAAATAGCATTTCGGTGAGAGCTCAGAGCGTCTGCGACCAACTGACTGGAGGAACAGAAGTTGGCAAATCCACGCTGCTCAACATTTCCAAAACTAATTTTCCACATCAAGTCTCCTCTTCCTTTTCCCTGTGGTGTTTAAACAGGAATGTAAAAAGAAACTGTTAAGGAAACCCACATATGTAATTGTTAGGGGAGGAAGAAAGTTTTGTGGCTGAGAAACAGGACAAGAGCCAGCTGATCCTGTTACTTCTCCTGCCACAGACTTACGTGACCTTGGCAAGCCGGCGTTTCCCAGAGCGTTGACTAATATTGGCTGTTCATTCCTTGGACACTCAGTGTGGGACAGCTCAGCCGGGTGCCTTTGGAAGTGTTGAGCAGCCAGGCTGCTCAAAATGAGAAGATAAATTTTTCAACCCCTGCTCCTGAACTTTCTGTCCCTCTGAGGTGACAGAAGTCGCCTCCTCTGAGCAGGGAGCGATGGTGGCTGGGGCTGCAGCCGGGGCTGGCCATGCAGAGGTGACTTTTCGTACCAGCTGAGTGTCTGTCCTTGTTGTTCCACATGTCCTCATCTGCAGGATATTCAATCCTGAAGAGTCAACAGTGAGTTCCTGTAATTTAAAAAAACCCTGTGCCCAGAGGAGTGAGGGGACAACAAAGCTCCCGGGCTGTACAGTCCCCCCGTTATACTCCTGTTTCTGCAGAGAGTTGGATTTCTCAAGTGCAATTTGCTGTCTGGTGTTTGGGGCTGATTTTTAGTGAGGAGATGGAGTCTGGTCTTGGACAGGGAGGGATCTCAGCTGGGTAAAGTTGAGCAGTGAAACCATCGTTCTCTGGAAGGGAAAAGAAGAGGTTGTTTTTATCCTGCACCTTCCCAAATTACGAGGGAAGACTTTGAAGTATAAAAATAGTTGCTGTATTATACACATATTGTAGGATGTTTACCACTGGAGACTAATGCCTAAACAATGAATTTCCAAGCCACTCCAAATGTGATCCAGCTTTTTTCTAAACAGTCATGAAAAAAATCTTGATTATAACAAATGAAACTCTGCTATTTGTTTTCTTTTCACAGTTGGAGATTCTGTACACACAGAGAAGTTGCTTAGGGTCTGAAAGTGTTTATCCTGCCAAAAATAAATGTTCTAAAAACGATCACTTAGCATTTTCTAGCATATTTGTTTACCATGAAGAATCTGCTTACAGAGCTTATATTGTACTTTTTTTACATTTCAACTTAAATGAGGAAAAATTGAGCGTGCTCCTTACCAACACCCATTTCCACTCGAAGCCATGAAACTGTTTTGTAACTATTTTTGTGTGGGCTGTGGTTACTCCAGAGGAGTTTATTTAGCAACCAAAGGTGATTCTAAGAGCTGGATTTTCAAAGCAGCCTTTTAAATACAGCACGGTGTTTGAAATGGCTTCTGTTTGTATGTGTGAGAGCTTGTAAACTTGCAGGTTTTCAGGAATACAGATGGTTTTGTATCCAGTATCAGTAAATTTAGAAATAATAATATTAGACCAGTGAGCAAAATTCATATTACAAGAACAGTGCATGTATCAGAACAGCCTTTTTCCAGGAAACTGCAGGAGGGAGGCTGCAAATTCTGGATGTTCTCAGCCCCACCCATGATTTCTCCTCCCCTACAAGTACTGGTTTGTTTGTGGTTTTGCTTATTTACAGAGAATCTTTGCTGTTGTATTTGAATGCTTTCAGAATTAATGAATTGAGCCTCCTGTGAAGTTTTATCACCACTTTACAGAGAGGGAAACTGGGAAAGAGAAGTAACTTACCTGAGGTCACAGAAGATGTCTGGGGAGCTTTGGAAGATGCACAGCTCTTCTTCCTTGGGAGATGCCAGGCTTTTTTCCCCTGTGACCATCTTGGCTCCCTCTGGCTGTGCTGTTTTTGGGAGGGTGCAGCAGGCTATTGACCCTGTTGCTCTGGGCTTAGTGATGGTCTCTTGGGGAAGCTTCTGAAATTCTTCCACTCCGTGTCTCCATATGTTAAAAGTTTGTCTGTTCCCTTTCAGACCTGTAGGAACCACTCAATGAATTGCTAATGTGCAGTGGGAGTAAAAGGCCTCTAGAAGCTTTGCAAATGAAAGATCACAGAGAACTTAGAAAAGCAGAAGCACGGTCTCCCCTTCGGCAAGGGGCTTGGAAACCTGGCTGTCTGCCTAAGGCTTACTTGGTGTTGGGAATCCTTTCCCATCTAACTCAGCTGAGCAGGAAGAGTGGAGGGCAGGAGATTCCTCACCAGGGGCAGAGGAGCACCTTGTGGGTGCTGTGCCCTGGAAGCAGGAGATGTGAGCAGCCTGGCTGCTCCTCTCTGCTGTGTGGGCAGGGTATGGTCTCTCAGGGTGGGCTGACCTCCCTCACACCTGCCGGGACCACCATCTGCTCTGCACTGATGAGTTTGCCCTCTGGAGTGCTCCACTTGCTCAGTGGGAGATGGTTTTGCCATGGAGTGTAATACTGTTGCCTAATCTTTGGGAAGAACCTCTGTGAGTCGTGCGTGGAAGCAGATTATAGACACACGAACCAGCTCTTGCTGCAGGTACCACCTCGTTGTTTCCCTGTGTGAAGGCTCTTACCCCTCTGTGTCTGTGGGCTGGGCTGCCCTGAGTCACATCACAAGCACTGAATGGTCACTCAGCTTGGTTACACCATGCTTTTGGCATTTGTTTTGGTGCTGGTGAAGCTGCCCATGGAGCTGAGGAGCATCACACTGCCCACGTGTGAGGGGGGCTGAGCACCAGGGGGTCCCTGTGCTGTGCTGGGCAGCACACACACGTCCCTGGGCAGCAAGAGCTCTCTGCCCGTGCACAGGCTCATCACTGGGAATTTTTCTAAAAGTAATTTTTAAATAGTTGGATGATTTTCAATCTACTTTCCATAAAGCTCCAAGAACTCTTCTTTCATCTCTCTCCTGATTGCAGACGAATATACATTCCATCTCTTAGGAAGAAAGAGTGATGGGGATATTTCTTCTCTTGCCAGTTTGATGCTAGGCAGTGGGATTTCAGAAATCATCCAAACTGCTGCTGCCAGGGCCAGGATACATGGAGAAGAACCTGTTTTCTCCTCTGTCCAGTCTGTACAGATGCTGCCATTCAGAGGGATGTGGATCAGAGTGCTTTGTGCTGCTGGCTCTGTGGCCTGTTGTTAGTTACCATATTTAATTGTTGTTTAAAATGGTGTTTATAATGTGTATGAGAAGTGAGAACCAACAATAAAAAAAGTAGGATCAACACTCCCAAAAATCACAGCTGCTGGGGATTCTCTGCCTCGTGGTGGAATGGAGCCTCTTAACCACTTTTTGGGTAAAAACACTGTTGGTGTCAGTCAGTGATGAGCTGTGGGGAGGCTGGAGGCAGGTGGAGGAGGGATGTCCCATGGTTTGTGGTGACAATACCCATAGTTACTACTACCAACATGTGCCCACATACGCTGTGAACACAGGTGCTCAGCAGTGTTGCCTTTTGCCTTTCTGAGTGCTCCAGCACATCCATTCACCTCTGAGGACACTCTAACTCCTGCTCCAATGACCTTTATGGACACTTTGAATTACTTAGAGCTTGGCATCTTCCCCGCTGAGCAGGCTGATGTCTCTTGCTGTGACTCTCCAGCACGAAGACAAGGGTCTCCCTCTCCAGACCGAACATGTGCCGCTCATGCTGGTTAGTGGCAGATACATCATTTTGTTCTTCTAGTTTGTCCATCTCAGTAGTTTATCTCACTAAGCCAGTGTCATTCCACCCACTGTTCAGTATAGAGGACATGATGATCAACCATAAGGGTGAGGAGAAGCCCTCTGTGCTTGCAGTGAGCAGCAGTGTGGCAGCTGAACTCTTTGCTGTGCTGCTGTCAGATGTCCCTGTCCCCAGGAAAGGACGGAGTGCTTTTGTTATCATGGCACTGACTGGGTGGAGCACATCTGAGTAGATGTCCCTTGCACTTAACATGACTGACAGCTGCTGTGTCACAGCTCACACAGATACCTGGCACTGGAGTGTTCAGCACTTCTTCTGACCAGCTTGTTTTCCAGGCTTTCTGGAGGCCCCTGCTCCAGACATGTTATGCGCAGCCTGGCGTGAGGGGTGACTCCATGAGGGGTCTGTTGTCACTGTAACTCATCTTCTCACAGCTTGCGTTTGAATCCAGTGGAAACAGTCTCACATGCACCAGCCATTTCCCCTCCTGAGGCAGGGATGGATGTTCCTTGCAGTTTGGATGCCATTACAGTTCCATGACCTCAGGAGACGGCTCCGCGTTCGCACTGCCAGGCTGGGAATAGTTGGCATTGAGCAAAAATTGCTATTGTGTCAAGGATTTGGCCTGGCTCCCTACATGATGGGAAATGGGCACAGAGCCCAGGCAGCATAATGCACTTGGTTTCTTGCTGATTTTTACCTGCCAAATCTGGAGCAGAATAAGCAGTTATGGCTGATGTCACTCTTTTTTAGGTTCTTATTTATTTTTACAGGCCTATGACTGGCCAGAGTAGGGAGATCTAAACTCATCCTACATAACTCAATGCAAATATCTCACATAACTATTTGAACATTTCAGGTTCAGGGAGTAAAGTACATCCTGACCTGCTTGCCTTATAAATGCCTGTGGTCTAATTGAAGAGCTCATAACTTTTTTAAATAACTAGTTGAGATTTTTCTGTGTCCACTGCAAAGCAGTTTTTCCCAGGTTTTTTCATCATTCAGCTAAAATGAAAAACACAAACATACCCAAAACTTGCTTTTAGTGCAGTCCTGGCACCGTTAAGTACTAGGTTCAGTAATGAGGGCAGGGCAAGCTAGTCCATAACCTATTTTGTAATAAAAGAAGGATTTCCCACTGCTGGAAATACAATAAATTGCCCACATATCAATACACTCCTGACCTCACATGCATCCTATGTGACATCTTGCCATTTCTGAGGATAAGAAATATTCTGTGCTCCAGCCACAGAAGTCAGATTCCACAGCAGTTTTTGCTTCCTCAAAACCCAGCTTTCTTCCCTTGGGCTGAAGCGGAGCTCAGGTGTGCCCTCCTCCAGCACAGCTGAGCTGTGCTTAAACTCCCAACAAGCAAAAAGGCTGGTTATTTTGGCCTGGAAAGCTCTGTTTCAAGGCAAGGCTGCCCTCACAGGACTGTTTCCCTGCTGGCCCCCTCCCTGCCTTCCAAGGCAAACAGCAGCGCTGGGTTTGCGAGCTCCTTGGGGCCGCGGTGGCACCGGGGTGGCAGGCGGAGCTCGGCGACAGCGGATCCGTCCCTTTGGTGCTCGGTTCTGCAGCCCTGCAGCCCAGACCCTGAAAGCAGATCCTTGAAGAGAAGGCTCTGAGCTCATGCAGATCAGTTTGCAGGACTGAGCCTCGAGAACCACAGTAATTAATAACGACTTGGCAAGACCGTCCTGGATTTCAATAGGAGTTTTGCACCAGAGCGGGATGAGAATACGGCATTAAAATAAGGCAGACAGTTCACAGCAGGCTGAGGAGAGGGGCCAAGATCAACAGGATAAAACTCTCCTTTTACAAAAACTGCCCTAAACCTTTTTGTCCACACACAGGGCCTTAATTCAAGGCTTGTTGAAGTCAATGGGGAAAAAACCTCATTAATTTCAATGGGTTTGAATCAGCTTGAACCCCAGTTCTGGCCGGAGGACAAGTATTTATAAGCTGGCCAGGGATGAATTTAAGTTGGAAACTAGAGGACAGTCTCCAAGCACAGAACAGAGGGGTTCTGGAGCCACCTTCAGCAAAAGGGGAGGTGGCAGAAATGTCTTAATAATTATTAAGGTAGAGCTGGACTGAGCTAAAAAGGAGACTGTGTAATATGGTGAGGGTGTGACAGCAGAGGAGACATCTCTGGTCCCTTCCCACACCGGCAGGGCACAGGCCCGTCACATTCCTTCTTTTTTTGTAACTGCTGTGCACAAAACCCTATTTTAGGCAACTGCTATTTTATACTTCTGGCCTAGCTTCATTTCAAGGAGATGATATATCTCCAAATTATTGGGTATTGGGGGATATTTTGTGACAAATGCTCCTGACAGGGTTCACACAAACACCGCGCTGTCTGGTATTCCATCTAACGTGGCTTTCTTGTTTTCGTACTGACGACATGATTTCCAGTCATGCTCCTTTTTTTTCACAGAACACATGCTTAAAATAACTTTTTCTGAAACCCCTTGTGTTTTAGCTGAGCTCTCCCTCCCTCCCCAGCACGTGCTCTTACGAATTCCTGAAAGCCGCAGTGACATGAACTTCTGATGGCTGAACTTCGATGTTTGGTGCTTCTCAGATTTTGTGACTCTGGCTTTGATGTGGGCTGGCATCCCCCCTGCTTTCCCAGATTGTCATCTTCTTCCTCACAGTCTCTGCTTCTCTGCCGTGTTTCACTTTGTTTTGTGCTACCATGGAGCTGGATTAGGATTCACAGTGGGCTCTGCAGAGCTCCAGAGCACATGGGATCAGCAAACCCTCAGCCCCACCCCTGCAAAGGAGGATGCTCATCTGAGGTGGGCACAGTTTAGAGCCAGTTTATTTTTGAGCATCTAAAGTATAGAAATTTCTATTTCCCAAAGGTTAGGAATCACACTATTAGGTGTTTGAAGGAGAAATCACGAGGCTGTAACTGTTCTCTGCTCCACGTTCCCTGCTCTGTGTAGGGCTGTCACTGGCTGGCTGTGTACAGAGTGAAATATTAGGTTAAATGAAATATGTGTGATTCGAATAGTGTGCAGTCCTCACTGCTGGAATTAATCAGACTCTAAATGAAATTAAACCTACTTTTTGACTATCATAATTAGCCTGCTTTAATGGGATAATGATAAATTGCTCACTGTAAATATGCTGTATTACTGAACATAGCTTTGATACAGTTTTGATTTCCCTTAAAATCCCTTACAAAACAGTACTGTCGGATATTTAACTTATTTTCTTTTATCTGGCATTGCAAAATGTAACAAATAAATTTCCAGTGCCTCTTTCCTTACAGTAAAATAATCCAAATTTAAGACAGTTATAGCTTTTCACAGATAGATAGTAATATTTTTGGAAAAAAACCAAACCACAAGTCAAAAAATAACATTTGTCCTCAGTGGATGTAAAGTAGTAAATTATGTCAGAGTTAAAACCAAATTATGTTCTTTCTTGCTTATTTTTTTTTAATGGAGAGCGGAGTGTTGCCAACAGTTGATGAACTATTTTTAAACAAGATGGTTAAAATAAAAGTTCGGACACAGAATTTAGCAAAATCAGTAACCCTGCTAGAAACGCTTTTAATTTGCATGAGTGAGATTTTTGTGCTAATTACATGGCAAAAAATACCCTTATCTCACCTCATTTAGTCATCTCTTACATCAGATTGAGAGGCAAGTTGTGATCAAATAGAACAGCACGAACCTGGAGGAGTCAAAGCCCTTCAGGGTTTGCACCAAAGTAAAATTTTGATTTTATTTTATTTTTTTCCCCAAACCCAAACACAACCGTGAGTGCTCTGAAGCACGTCCACGATCCAGATTTGTTTTTCTTAACGACTGTGGGACGAGCTGGCTCGGAGCCCGTGCCAGATCTGGCTGAAGCCCTGCCAAGCCCGGCGTGCTGATTTGTGCGGCAACGCTGGCAACCGAAGCGAAGGTTTACGTTGCCTGCGACGTTCCACGTGGATGCAGGGCTGGGAAGTGCTTCCAGTGCCCTCCGTTCTGCTGGGTGACCACAGCCAGTCCGAGGGAACAGCCATCCCTTAATGAGCTCGCAGGGAGACACTGGGGCCGAGCTCCAGAGCCGTTCCCGGGGCACTCGGGGTGTCACGGCCCCTCATCGGCGCTGCCGCGGGCGCGACACGGCGGGGGCCGTGCTGGGGGTGGGAACTGAGCTGTTTGGTTTGGGGGTAAGTATAGTCACAGCTATTTCCTGCGCATTCCAGGGACCGGGAAGTCGCCTTGCCAACCCGCTCTTGACATATTTACAGACAGAGGAGCCACCTTTGGACTAGTTCTTGCAAACATCGTGTTCCATTATGAAAATGTTCCCAAGGCTCAGGGTGAGGAGTCTGGCTCAGAATATCTCCAGCCCCAGACAGTGCGGGCCAGCGTCTGATCTCAGCCGTGCTGGGGAACGTCTGAAGGAATTCCATTAACTTTTCGGCGTGTGTTCCGGGCGAGCTGAGCTTAGAGCCTGGTCTTCAGTCTTTGTTAGGTCTGAAGTGGACTAAATTGCTGAGTTTTTATTTTCTCTGTTTTCTAAGCAGCAAATAGCCCCACTGAGTCCTTTTATGGGCCCTGCTTTCCCAACTGTGAGAGTCTGGAAACTGTAAGGACATCCACTAGTATCCAAATTCCACAATTAATAATGCATTCCCATAGTGGAGGGGGAATGCTGTGGTTGCCAACAAGGGCTGGCGATTCTGCATGTCAAAAGCTGGGTTGTGGAGCTCCAAAGGCAGCTCCAGCACCTCAGGGCCATGGATAATGAACAAAATGGATTCTCAGTTCTGGCATCAGCCAAGTCCGTTCCTAAATCCTGGGACTGAAGCTCATGCTCACATGCTGTACTAAGCAGAGGTGGTTGTCTGAGCTTAGGCTTGGTTTAGGTAAAATCATGCTATGCAAAAAAGCAAACAAGTGCAGTGAGTGATGTCCCTGAAGGTGATCAGAAAATTCCTACTTTCCTTCAGTGACCCTTAAATGAGGCAGCATTGTTGGGTGGGCCTGTGTCTGAGAGAACAGGTGAGAAGGCAAAAACCTCTCTGGGAAATGGGGACACTGGTGTCACAGTCTGGCCACCTCAGTGCTCGAATGGAGGTTTTTCACTTTGCTACCAAAAGCTGTTTGTGTTTGAGCCAAGTTTGTATTAAAGCTGGTCAGGAGGAGGCAGAGCAGATGTTACCCCGGTGTGGTGTTCAGGCTCTGTTTTGCAACAGGTACATTTCCTGGCACTGGAGCTTGACAGCCTGGTTTGCAAAATTACTCAGGTGGATCCTGCCTGCTCTTACATGTCCCCTGCCACTGTTGGAAAATGAGCAGTATCAGCACAGCTGGCCCGTTCTCTTTGGTTTCTGTGTGTTGTCATCAGGTGTAAGTGTGCCACTGTTCTCTGGTGGCAGGTCTTGATGAAAAACCTCGTTAGTAGCAATAAGAACCAGTAAAATGGTGGAAGTGTCTAATAATAGAAAATATGGCTGAGAAAGAGCCTGGTGGGTCATCCAGGCTGTCTGGTGTGCTGGGCAGGGTGCTGCTCTGCTGCTGAACCCTTCACAGTGTGCCTGACCAGCAGCAGAATTCACCAGCTGGAGGGTTGGTTTTGTTCTGGACAGGTAGGGATGTCTGGAGTCTTCCAGTTATCCCTGTTTGTGCTAAGTTTCACTAAAACACACCTACTACTGAAATCATTGGATGTTTGCCCCTGGCTCTGTGACAAGCCAAAATGGGTCTGGACTGGGGTTGTCCTGGAAAAGGAAGGGTTTTTAAGCAGACCTCAGCCAAAGCCCCTGGAAATTGTGGACTTTGTTGTGGTTTGGGTGAAGCCTTCTCACAGGATAGCACTGGCAGGTACGTCCTCGGTGTGCGAGGGCTGGGTGCCTCCTGTGGGTTTTGTTGTCAGTTGTGGGATTCAGGAGCGTCTTTTATCCTCATTGGAAATGCACAAACAGCACAGGCACTGCTGGGAGGCAGAGGAGCTGCTTGCTGGGGCCTCACGCTGGGACAGGGCCTGCCCGGCTGCCCAGGAGGAGGCACAGCCGGCGGCGCCGGCGAGCGCAGCCCAACCTGCCCTGTCCCACCGAGTCCTGCCCGCAGCCACCCCTTTGAAGCCAGGCAGGAATGGGACATCACCAGCCATGGGAATGGCTGTGTTGGTCAGCACTGGCTTCCTTTTAAAGCCAAGTGCCAAGTGGGAGCGTTGCATTCCCGCAGGTCAGGGGTAGAGGAACAAATATGGAACAAACAGACTTAAAGGGCTGAATGTTTCGCTCCCCTGTGAGTGTAGCAATGGACATCTGGAGCCCAATGGGTCTGTGCTGTCACCTGATGGAGCAAAATATTGCAAATGCAGCAAAATGTGTCATCATTGGATAGGGAGCACAGGAGTGGATTCATGGCACCTTGTGGTTTCAGTTAAAGGCAATGTGCCTATTGTTATCACATGAGCCTGTTGCACAGGGATTCCTCAGAAAACCTGAGGAATCTTGTTGCTACAGCTTATGGGTGACTTTCTCAGACACCAGAGTATCATCTTGCTGACTTCTTGAAGCTGATAAGTATTGATTGTATTTCAGTTCATGTGTGTTAAAGACAGAAGCAGCAGCAAGGCTGGAGATGTGACTCAGGTCATGAGTCAAGGGAACAGTGGGATTTTTAATTAGATCTGCTCATTTTCTTTAAGGCTGACAATACATCTGAGAATTTGACATTTATTTATGAATGCATTCCAGATTTGCACACCGCATATCAAAACGGAGGACAAGCCTAGGGAAGGGTGGGGTGGTGTGCTTAGATACTGTATCTGACTTGCCCTCCTGCCCGCAAGTGAAATTCTTTCCATCTGAGTCCTCCTGAGGTGGTGCTGGGTGAAACAGCCCTTGCCAGAAGATTGTCTTGTCCCTACTCCTGCCCCTGAGCCAACCAAAAAGGTTTGCTTTGTTTTCATCTACTTCTGCCTCCCCTCTGGCATCCCCTCTGCCCCTGAGGGTGGTGCCCCCCCTCTGCTGTTCTCACCAGGGTGGGGAACTTGTCATCCTGCCTGCCTGCTTTTTCTTCCATTTGTGCTGTGGGAATGGGCCCATCTCCATCCCACGTGTCTGTCTTTGCCACCTTGACCCACAGCGTGTCCTGACACAACTCCTTCACTTCCCAAACGTGTCCCTGTGATGTCCTCAGGGAGCAGAAAGCCGGGGAAGCAGTCCCTGCTCTCAGTCCTCCCCGGGCCCCTGCTCCCAGGCTCCATGTGCTACAAGGCGTAAGTACAACAGTTGCATCTCAGGGCAGAGTTTCTGACTCAGGTGTTGCTGATGCACAAGCAGAGAGCAGGAATGACTCTTCTCCCCATCCCGTGCTGACTCTGTGAGCTGACAGCGGTGGGAAGCAGTAAAGGCAGGGAATGCAGCAAACACATCCTCATGGCTCCTGAAGGGAGAGGCTCGAGTCTGAACTCAGGTAGTGCTTAGATCTAGTGAGCGAGAGGCAGTGTTTGAAGATGGCAATCGCTTTGATGGCCTTATCTGCTCTTTGAAGCCAAGGAGACACTCCCTGCCCCAAACACACATGATAAGCTCCAACAGATTCTGTGGATCTTCTCTGCAAAAATAAGGGGCTGAGTTGACTCAGCTGGGCCGGGAGCCTGTGACTCTGAGCGTGGGTGTGCTGTGGTTTTCCCACATCCACACCAAGTGCCCAGCGTTGGCACGGAGGGCAGGGCTGGCATCTGCCTGAGGGGCTGCCCAGCACATGCAGGCTGGGCCTGGCTGATTTAAATGCCAGAAGAGAGGCATTCCCACCTCAGGCTGCTGCCACCCCTCCCTGGCACCGCAAAAGCCATTGCCAGGCCCTCAGTGATGCCCATTCAGACCCAAAGGTGGTCAGTAACTCAGGAGGATGTTTCTTCAGGTTTCCTACGTGGCTTTCAGGAGCCCGTGGCTGTGGTAGGGCTTTGCACTCTGACTGTGGGGTCTCCAGAACTGGCTTGGGGTAACTCAGTGTTGAGCTCGTGGGGTTCCTGTGGGGTTCCTACATGGGGAAGCGATACAGAGCTGGGATGCAGCCAGGCAGCCAAAAATATCAGGAGCAGAGCAAAATTATTTACAAAGTGACTGAATATTTTCCCTCCCCCTCACATTTTTTAACAAGCTTCTTTTACCACTAAGAATTTAATCCTAAAGAAAATTGGCAAGTGTCTGAGAGGCAGAGGTGCATCTCCACCACATTGTTTAATAACAATATACTAGGAGTCCTAATGGGAGTAGATAGTGCTTTCTGACCCAAAGAATGTACATTCCACCTTGAGGGGGGGAAAGAAAGAGATAAAGAGGAAGAGAAAAAAAAAGGAGTTGTGTTTGTAAATGCTGATTTGAAGCCAAAGGGTTTCATGTCAAAAGTCTCTCAGATCCCTACAGTCACTGCAAGAAACACATAGAAGATTTGAGCACAAATTGCTCCAAGTGTTGAAATTCAATCCATTTCGGGTCAAGAAGCCAGTGGGGAAATGCTGCCTTTGTGAAAAGATGGTTAAAGCTGCTTCAGAGCAGATAGAGAGAATGACTTGAAGCTACAAAGTGAAGTTGTCAGAAGTGTGTTTCACTTACCAGGCTAAAATGCAGCCTGATTCAGCTCTTGGAAAATGTTCTGGAGGCGCTTCCATCGATTTCCGTGAGTGCTGAGTCACCAGCAGCTGCTGAGTCACCAGCCCCGAGTGCCAGGCAGGACTGTCAGAGCCCTGTGAGCAGCAGCTCTGATTCAGCTGGGAATACAACCTTGGTTTGATGTACAGTATAACACCCGCTGGTGTCGTTACCTTGCCTGCAGCAGCTCTGCGCAGGACAGAACTGTCTGACAGCTGGGGAAGTGAATGTTTCTTGAAAATACCTTCTGAAATGGCAGCTGGTTTTTGTCCCTAAAATATGTAGGAATTTTACAATGTTTCCTCCTTGGCTTCCTCTCCCACCTTCTGTGACAACAAAAGCAAGGGAAAGGGGAGGGAGAGGGAGAGGGAGAGGGAGAGGAGAGGAAAGGAGAGGAGAGGAGAGGAAAGGAGAGGAGAGGAGAGGAAAGGAAAGGAAAGGAAAGGAAAGGAAAGGGCTTATTAAAAGAACTAGGAGTGAACTTATTGCAAGTTGCCTTTTAACATTGTATAACGAGGAAATTTCAGAACCCTGAAATTGGTTATCTGTTTGTGGGTGTCTCCTCTGTGCTGTCGCAGTTCAAAACAACGGCGGATGCTCTCAGTGCTTGTTTTGGATGCTCTGGAAGGGCTGTTTGTGAGTCCATCAACAGCAGTTGCTGCCTCTGGAGAAGCTGATGCAGGTGGCATCACAGCAATGGTACCTGCAGAGAGGTGGATTAGGGACAGGCTCACAGTCCCCTGCAGTGTCCGTCGGAAGCTCGGAACCGCAGGACCGGCCTCTGCGGGGTCGGGTGAGAGGAAGTGCCAAGCAAAACAAATAGTGCTTGAGGTTAAAAAGCTCAAAGAGTGCCAGTATCACAAACCCCAATCTCTGCATCTGCTTCTGCTGTTCCAAAGTCATGACAGAGAGCAGCAAACATTGGGAGGTCACGGAGATAAGCAGGACCCGGCTGACGCAACGCCGAGTCTGCTGGAGGAGCTCTTGCCCAGCGCCAGCGCCGAGGGACGGGCTTCCCTTCCCTTGAGTTTGTGCTGCTCCAGACACAGTTACTCGACAGCCTACTGACATTTAAAGGGTTCTAGTAGTAAAGCCATGGACCAGGCGTAGCCTGTGACATCCTAATATTGGATGTTGATACCAGATGGATGGATGGCAGCACGGGCTGGGAGTCACCCTGGGGAGGGGAGTCCCTGCTCGGAGATCTCACTGTCAGAGATGGTGTGAGGTGCACAGGCAGGAGGAGGGTGTCTGCCAATCACAACATCAAGCAATTACTTGGGCTGACAGTAATCTCAGTTTGAATTGCAAAGATGTGTCTGATCCTCACTCACCAGGGCATGAACTGCACGTGGCAGGGCTGGCCAGCAAGGGGCTGGCCTGACGCATGTTTGGTCTCATTTGAAGAGATAAGAGGGGGCAGAAAAACATGTTTATAGTCCCTGCTCTGGTACTTACGGGTAATTGAGGGTATTTTTAGATGCTTTGGTACTTGCAGGTGTTAATGACAGGTTTTATGTGAAATGCATGAAATTTGGGGCCTTTTCCAAATGACGACATCAGCCCAGATGAGAACTGTCAGTGCCCAGCTGGGAACGGGGAGCAGTTGGGAGCAGCAGGTTTTGATCTGTAACTCCTCCATTTGCCCATTTCCACCTGTAGCAGTCCTGCAGCCCATCCCTGGCATGCCCCAGGTTCTGGAATTCACATACACGGATCTCACCTGGAAATCACACCTCAACATCTGATGCGTTTTATCTCCGTTCAGCTGATGCCTATCTTGTAGTAAAATTTCCCATGGCTTATCAGCACCTGACAATTAGATGCTTAACATCCCACTTAATGCAAAACAGATTACATCCTGGGGATTAACAAAACAATCAAATGCCTTCAGGGATAATGGAAGATTTTAGATCGACGTGTATGTGTTTTTATAGATGTATGTTTATACACACACACACACACACACACACACGCATCCATAGTTGTGAAATCTGGAGATGCTGATCAGCTTTTGCTGCTTGCTTGATTTTCATGGCTCATTCTTGTGCTTGGTTTATTTTTTGGGGGGAGGAATTGTGCTCTGTGATGGAAGTGCCGTGTGTTGACCTTCTCGAGGTGTGATGAGAGGCCGGGGGCTGGTGAGGGTCCCCAGCCCGGGGGTCCCCAGCCGGGGCTGAGCGCTCCCCGCCGTGCCCAGCCGGCAACTTTGCTCCCTCTTGTGGCATCCCGTGGCCTGAGCCTGCTCTGTTCCCGAGCAGGGGTGGCTTATCCCCCCACCAGTGTCTGTGGAGGTGGTCAGAGAGGGAGGATGTGGGAGGGTTGTAAATAGTGCTGGGCATAGCACTGTTACATCTCTTCCAAATATGAGAATATCTGTGTCTGATAGAGCTTTACAAAGGCCAGTACCATTAACCCTGTTTTACGGAGTGGGAAATAGAGGAGTTGAGTTTTTATCCATGATCATCCAGCAGGCCAGGAATAAAAACCAGGTCCTGTGAGTCCTGGCCCTGCTTATCCTGTCCCAGTGACACATCTCAGGTCAGTAACTTGTCCTGCCTTCTGTCCTCCACCACTGATGAGCCGCTGTCGGGTCCCTGAGTCTTCCCTGATGTTCCCAAGGCTGCTGCAGGATGCAGGCTGGGCGATGGCTTGGGAGGAGGTGAGGAGCCCAGAGCCACGCCTGGCCTCACCTCTGCCAGCCACAAGCCCTGCTGGCACCAGGCAGCCTCCCACATGCTCCGTGCTGCTGGAAAAAGCTCAAGTCCTGGTGAGCTCCGACTTCGTGCTGCATTTCATTTGTCGTTTTAAAGCAGCAAATGACTGTTAGAGCCAAACTAATGCCTGGCATTTGGCTGTGCCTGTGTTTTCCTGTGGCCAGGCTGACCTTTGTGAACACTGGAGTCACAACTATGACAGGCAGCTCACTTGAGCTCTCCCTTCTGGGAGCTGGGAAGGTTTTGTAATTGCTGGAAGCCAGAAAGTCTTTCTTCAGACCTTGATTTTTCCTTAGCAACCAACTTTCCTCCTTGATTTCTCTTCTCTTCACCTTTCCCTTCTATGTAACTCACAGCTGATACTTGTTCTTGAAACCACCCTTTCTTGATGCAGATGCAATCAGCCAAAATGCCGAGCAGTCCCAGAGTTCAGCCCAACTCTGTGAAATCACTTATAAATGTGCTTAACTTCGCTAGAACTGTTCTTGTGTTCAGTCTTAAGCGTGTGCTTTAGTCTTTTGCAAGTCCTTGGCCCTCTCACAGCCACAACGGGGTCACACTGATTACCTGAGTAATGGCAGGATGAGGAAAAGGCTCTTGTTGGGATCTCTGTGACAGTGTTTTTCTGAGCCCGTGGTCGGTGTCTGCTCTGATAGCAGATGAGTGCAATTTTATTGTCCAGGGAAGGAATAGAGCATGAAATCCCCTATTGAAGTCTTCTTAGAAATGCCTGTAAAATGCTGAGTACAAGTGAAGTGCCCGTGGCACGACTGCTGCGTTCTCATCACTCAGTTACTCATCAGTCTCTCCTTGGCTGTTTCTCTGCCAAGAGAAACTTGGGTCTTACCAAGTGTCCATCTTGCTCAAATGTTAAGAAATAAAAAAAACCAACAAACAAATAAATCCCCCCAACCAAAGATAGCATCATAAAGTTATGAGACAGGTTTTTTAAATTTTAGTCTTTAATTGGGATTTGCTGTCTCTGCTTCAGGGTGTGCTTGAGATATTTACACTTTGCCTTGAAACCACGAGCTCTGGGCATCACGTTCTTTTTCAGTGGATACTGGATGCTCTCCTAATGGCTTGACTTGAGGAATGAAAAGGGAATTATGTGCTTTATTACTTCTATGTAGTAAATTATTACAGAAACTGTGATTAAGGTCTTTTTTGCTAAATGACTGAGAGGCACGAAATGAGAGCATGTAGGTACCATAAGACACGTTTAAAACCGAGTTGACACTCTGCTCACATCAGTTGTGTATTCTTTGTGTTGTGCCTGTTCCTTGCTGTGTTCTGTACAGCACCCTGCACTCTGCTGTGAAATTCTCAGCACCTGCTGAAGGCAAAAAATGATAATTAGTTCTAATAGCTGTTCTGTTTCACACCTCTTCGAGCCAGCCAAGGCAAATCACAAGGAGATGTCACCAAAGCAAATAATCTCCTCAGTGCCAAATGGCCTAGCACAATTGCAGCACACAGCACGAGGGTTTGCCTGCATGACCCGGGACAGAAGTGCTGAGGTTCTGTAGCTTTGTGTTATCTGTTCCCAGTTTATGACCTGCACTGGTTCTGAGCCCTGCTCGTGCTCGGGGCTCTGACGTACAGGTGAGTTCCTGCAGTGTAACAGGCTCCTGCATGTCGGGTTCTTCCCCACAATTGCCCTGCTCGTGCTCCTGCCCCAGTAACAGCAGAGCAGCTATTCCCCTTTTTTGTAGAAGGGGAATCTACTTTGTCTTACTTTGCATTTGCCAAGGGGGTAGAGAAAGCACAAAGGCAGTTATTACAGAGTAGCTGATACCTGTTAACTTGCATTATTATCCCTGTCCCTGAAGTCACTTCATGTGTTATGGTCACACTCATCATTTAGGATGTGAACTCCATACCAGGCAGGCAAACACTTCCATGGATCTCCTCGTTACCTTCCAACCAGA
Organism: Neopelma chrysocephalum; assembly: GCF_003984885.1. Taxonomy (NCBI): domain Eukaryota; kingdom Metazoa; phylum Chordata; class Aves; order Passeriformes; family Pipridae; genus Neopelma; species Neopelma chrysocephalum. The sequence continues at coordinate 8,048,012 of NW_020897746.1, read as the reverse complement.
AGGAACTGTCTCCGTTGGGTGAGTGTAACAGATGTGCCTGGGGCTGTTCAAGCTAGGGCAAGATATCACAGGCAGAAAAGAATCAACACAGGAATATTAACAATACATTATTTTGCTGGTGCAGTTTTCCCATATGATTACAAGTGATGAGTGCTCCGTGGGAGTGAGGGAAGGGAAGATCAGGCCCGTACCGATAGGCCGAGCTGGGTTGTTCACAGTCAGGCACCACTTTCACTGTTAGTTCATTTGTTTGCTCTTACACTGCTGTGTTCTGTCCTGAAGGCTAACAACACATCACATATATTTAAAAGAACAGTAGCACACAACTGGTATAGATCTTAGGGTTTCTTTCCCGAAACGTTATGATATTCCTGCTGAGAATATGAAGATAAAGGCTTTAATCCTTGGGAACAAAAGGGCGTGAGTAATTCCATTTCATTGCATGACCTGGAATCTCCACCCATATAAATACATCAAAGAGTAGCTATGATTTCACTCTCTGACACCCATGGGTTGAGGTTCTCACCCTGGGAAGCAAACAGCTCCTGTGGTTGGGCTGGACAGTGCCCATGAGGCTGGGTAACAGGGATGTTTGCAGCATTCTTTGATCTTCCTACTGGACCAAAATTATTCACATCTCCCCAGTGTTGCTGAAAACTTATCCAAGCACTCAAGGCAATTATTTTTAAATGTAAGTGTGTTTTGGGCCAAGTCCATGAATCCTGACTCATGACTGACTCAGCCCTTACTTAAGCAAAACTCCATTTGATTTCATTACAGCTGGGGGCAGGACTCTGGGATTTTGACCCCTGCCAATGGGAGCTGGCTGCAAGAGCCTGGTGCCAGCCCCTGGAGCTGATGCCCTTCCACAGCTCCCAGCACCTGCCAGTGCACCGAAGCCCTCTGCACCAGAGTCTTGTAGACAGTGATTCTGTCTGCTGGTAAAAACACCCATCCTGCTTGACTGCCCTGCCCAAGCCCCCAGGTGGGTGATGGAGAACCTCGTGTGGGCTGATAGTGCTCAGAGCTAATCCTGCCAACCTGCAGGAACTTCTGTGCCCCACGTTAGTCAGGAGCTCGGACTAGATGGCTGTGGTGGCCTCACCATCTGGCTGAAGGCTGTTGCACTGCAGATTGGCTGTAGCTCACTGCAGTGTTTAATTTTGCTATAAATTAATTTCGAACACAGTCAGCTCAGCATTGCATGTGAGAGGCCAGGATAGTTCAGGTAAGGAGAGAAACTGGATGATGTGAGTACTGGGAAGAGTAATCTAGAACACCCAGGCAGGCCAAGTCTAGCTGGTGCAACTAAACCGGGCTGGATCTGAGCTGCTCTCGGTGCCCTGTTCCCAGCACTCCTGGCTCCAGGCGAGGGTACAGCGCTGGTCCTGACCTGGCTCCCTGCACTCCTGACTGCAGGAGTCAGCTCAGGTCTCGCCAGCCTTATTAGCTCTGGCTCAGCGCCGGCGATTCCTATTCAAGCTGGCTCCCTGCAACGTGCCTGGATGTCTGGGCCGGGCACATCCCGGCATGGGAGTGGTGTCCCAGCGTCAGGAATGTGGGACAGAGACGCTCTGGCTGCCTGCTGAGAGCAGCACGGTCACATTCACACAAACCAAGAGGCTCTGCTGAAGCGAGCTGGCCTGCCTGGAGGCAGCCCAAGTGTCTCTGTCCTGGCATGGGTAATCCAGAAGTCACCCAAGGGAGACTGAGAGTGAGAAAATAGTAATAAACTGTCTTGAAGTGTCCCTGCTGCCCAGCACTCCCAGGAGAGCCTATTAAAAACCAACCATTTTCTGCTTAGCAAGTGTGACTGCCAGTATGTGGCTAAAGCAACCAAAAAGCTTCAATGGAAGTGTTACTTATTTATGTGTCATTTAAGATAAAGCCGCTGTGTTTTGCATGGCTGCACCTTGACAAATGCCCTGATTGGTTTTATTCCTAACTACAGCTAGAAATAACAGAGCTGCTGTGCATATTCCCATCATTTGTGTTACTTAGATTTTTGGCCTCAGAGGAGGAAGCATTTACAGGATTGGACTCAGTGTGTTGGCCTGTCAGCTGTTGCTGCACCCTTTGGTGCCCCTGACTATTTCTTTCATCAACCTAAACAGGTTTGCTCTCCGGGTTGAGTAACTTACTGGTGTCTTTTGTAATGCTGCATTGATAGGTTTAAAGATACATTTTCTGCCAACATAAACACTTTCTTGACTGTAATAGAAATGAGTCCTTGCTTGCATTAGTTTGCTGTGAACGTTACAAAGGCTATAAAATAACTGTAAGTAGATGTCCTTGTCTGAATCTCCTTTAGACTCCTCCAAGGCTTCCACAGTAATGAGTAAATGAGGGTCTCCTCTCAGCAGGCAAGGGTTTTTCCTTTCCCCCCCCCCTTTTTTGTTCTTTTTTTTTTCTCTGTCCTTGTTTGAAAAGAGAACTGGAAACTAAAGTCCAAGCAGCAACTGTATTCAAATATAGACAACTCTTTGAAGAAAGGTTATAAATACCTTGTCTTCAGCACATTCACATCAAATACACTTTGGGCTCTGTAGTTGTGAACAAATACAGAAATTACTAGTAGAGTCACCAAGATCTAAGTCAAGGCTAGGGAAGGCTGGTGAGTAAGGAAATCCTTCAACATTTGCACCCTTGTGTTCACATTCTTATGACTTGAATTCAAATCTGCCCCACACTGAAGAGCCTGGAAACAAGATCTTCAGGTCTTTCCTAGTTGTAATGAGAACACACCCAGACAGAGTACATGGGGAGAATTAAAGGCAGGAGATTTGCAAAACCTCTTTAAAACAGCAAGCTCCTTAATTTTCCTTTAGAATTCAAAGGAGCCATCAGCCAAAATATTTCAGGACTGGAGCAGCTAAGCCCCAGCAGAGTACATGGCTGGCTTGGTTTGCTCAGGCTTATCTGAATTTTGTCCTGTAAAAGCGTGAATTATTGACTCTCCTCTTTTCTCTGCTTTATAGTCCTCAGGTACCTGGAGGGCATCCCAGAAAAACAGGAGGGTGAGCCAGCCCTCTCAAACTCTGGTGTTCTCTGAATCTGACTGGCTAAACCCAAGTTTGAATATTTAAGGGTCTTCGAAATTGCCATGTAACGCCCCCCCATCCCAAAAGGAAAACCAGCTCGGCAGCACCACTCCCTGTAAAGCCAGACCTTGGCGTGCTGGGAGCCGGGAGCTGCTGGGAAGACACACCATTATTCCAGCCTGGTGGTTTCCAGGAGTTGGGCTTTTATTGCTGTGGGTGAAATTCGTCCTGTGCGTGGAGAGAACCAGCGGGGCTGACAGTGCTGTGGGAGTGAATAATGCAGAGGCCTTTGCTCGTCCTGTTGCACAGGAATGATTCCCACGTCCTCCAGGCAACACTGAGTGAATCAGTTGGGAAGAGCCTCTGCAGCAGAACTGCAGCAAATTAGGAGAAGTGTTGCACAGCACCAAAGGTTTTGGTCAGATGCTTTTTGTTCTGGTTGGTCCTCTGGCTACTTCTTGGCTGGAATTGTGTTTCGTTCTGGCAGCTGTTGGAGTTAACATGCTGCACTCTCTGGGGGTACCCTGGGCACCCACCGCCTTCCCATCAGTGCAGCATCTCCAGTGACTCCAGAAGGATCTGTCCAGGCTGTGCTGTGCCTGTCAATCCTCCCTCCTGCCCATCCATGACTCTGGAATTGCCACAAAGCTGAGCTTGGCCACATGCTGGACTTGCTGTGCTTTCTGCAGGGTCCCTGCACCGTTTGCTTCTTTGTGCAGGACAGGGCTTAACACCCTCCCCTGTAAAACCTTGAATTAAAAAGCAGTGTCTTAGAAGGCTTAGATGGGATTAGGCAGTGCAAACCTCTTATACACAGAGCTTACACTAAATAAGCTTTTCTAAGTTACCAGTGTGTGATGTATTAAGGGGAGAGCTCTGCTATCACTCTCCATCTCAGCTGGGTTGTTTCAGGGGGTGGAATGGAAGCTGAGTTTATTGACTTCCCCATGGACTTGGGTGTTTGGTGCCTTTTTGGTCTTCTGATGTTCCAGCCATAATTTCTGAAGACATTTGCCACCTTCCCAGGCCAAAGGCAGGGCTGGTGTGGGCAGCTCTTGCAGTCTCAGTTGCCTCAGCAGCTCTGTGCCGAGCTACAGCCACTGCAAACCTGGGGGCAGCCTGTGCTGGCAGGGAAAAGCTGGGAAAATCTTGGCTAATTCCAGCCCTGTCACTGCCCTGTGTGGGCCTTTATCTGCAACTCTGCTATCCCCTCAACCCTACATTTACATACTCAAAAGACAAGACCTCTGGATATTTATTACTCTTTTATGCAGAAATTAATATAAGGGGTTACGGTCACGTGGTGCTTAAATAACTGACCCATAATATCACTTGCATTGCACAATTCCACATGTGAAAAGCTCTCCTGTCCCGTGCAGAGGAAACCTGGAGAAGGGGAAGGCACCTCCATCTTTTGTTTCCTTGACTGCCTTGCCCTCCCCCACAGACTCCCATTTGGAAGATATTTATTAGGTGGGGAAAAGTACGGGAAAATGCTCTGCAAAGCATCTTCTTTCCCCACACACACAGGGCTCTCATTACATCTTTTAAGAATCACAACAAAGAAAAGGAGCTGACACAATGAATTTTGATCTGGAAAATGAAATCTGACATAACCAGTAGTTACATTTTTGTTATTCCCTGGTAGTTTGCCTAAAGGCAGCTTTTAAATAATTCCTGCTTTTCACCTCCTGAGAAATAATCTATTTGCTTCTGAATTAATTAGGCAGCATCATAAAAACCCTTTAGAGGCTTTGAAAGCTGCTGATCTAACTTTTTAAAATATATAGTGGGCCTGATCCTTAGGCTAGACAATGGGAATTTTGCTCTTAACTTTGATGGGAATGGGAGCAGGCATTTTATGTGTGAAGCTACTGAAAAAAACAGGGTTCCCAGTAAATAGTAATAGATGGTGCTTTTTCTGTCTGCTTTACTGGCATCTGTCTCTATAACGTCTTGAGTCTTGTAGTGTTGAAATAGTGTGTCCTTTCTTATTCCATCTGCCTTTGGACAGGCAGTGTCAGTATTTCTGTGCTTTGCTGCCCTGATGAGCAGACACATGCAGGGTAGTGAAGTGCTGTTTCTCCACTTGTAACATCTAGAGTGTGACTGATCCACAGGATCAGGGCTGGGCAATCAGTGGAGCTCTTAAGTGCAGAATAGATCACCCCAAGTTCTGGTTTGAGATGTCAGCTGCTCTGGAACTCAGCAACTTGAATCGACATCAACCTAGCCAACTAATTCTTTAATTCTTCAATTCTTTAAGTCTTCTGCCTAGTTTTCTGTTAATCTGAAAGATGAAAATAATCAAAATAATTTTGGTCTCATTGATATGAATTTTTTTTTTCACTGAAAAAAATCCCAAATGGAGTTTCATTGAACAAATTGAAAATGTACCAGTTTGTTTACAGGGTGATGTAAAAACTTTTATTTGACAAGGTAGAGGAAATGGACAGAAGAACCATGCAAGTTTCCAGGCTCATGAGCTTTTCATGATGTTGGGCTTTCTGGCCTGGATGGTCTCTCTCTGTTCTATGTTCCTTTGTTCTCACATTCCTGACTTTGCCTGTTGCCAGTGGCAATATCACCAACACAAGTCAGGACAAGGATTAGATCAAAAGATGTACTGGGAACCAAAGATGGCTCTGAGTGAGATTCGGAGCTCAGATTAGGAGATTTAACAGCTGTGTGTCTCTCAGGGGGAGGTTTGTGTGCTGCTGGTGTTGTGCTGAGGGCTTTGCTCACATAGCTCAAGGAGTGCTCGTGGTCAGCAGGACATCTGGTAACCTTGTCCCATGGAACTGTCCTGCTCTGCTGGGTGACACAGGCCAGAAAAGCATGGACCAAAGAAGGAACCACCATTTCAAACTTCATCATTCTGCAGGGGTCTCTGCTGGCTTTTAGAAGTGTCAAAATGATGTTCTTGCTAACACTGCTATTGTTTGAACCAAATTCTTTCCTCAGCAGGTACTCAGGACCTGTTCCTCTCCTCTTTCTGGTACCTGACTTTGGAGTGCAGCTGTGACTTGCACTGTCCCTTCCCCAGGTGAGCACCCAGGCTTGGCTTCACCAGCTCAGGGGCTGCTCTGGCAGTGCTGCTTTGGGAAAGAAAACAAGACAAGGATTCGTCACAAAAGAGCCCAGATTGTCACTGAGAGCAGGAAGGTAGATCCAACTTTATATCCCTCTGATTATCCTCACCTCTCCATTGCAAAGTAAGAGGTTTGGTGCCTTCTCTGTACAGCTTTTGGGTGTTTGGAAGGTTCCTGGTGAATCCAGCAATTTGGGAGATGTGGGCTCAGGAGCCAACTCCTAAACCAAGTCAACTCATCTCCTGCAAGATTTCTGTGAAAAGCACTGAAAAGCGAGAGGGCTCTTCTCTGGCATATTCTTTTTTTCAGCTGATATCAGAGACATTATTGGGGGTTTTGTTGGTGTAGAGGGGTTTTTTTATTGTTGGGGGTTTTTTTCCAGACTTGCATATATACATTTTATACACTGGAGCTTTGCAGAGCACAATAACCTTTTCTAGGATGGAGAATTCAGTTACTTGTGTTCCTGGCATCAGCTTGGTCTTCCATGTCAGTCTGCCCTGGGAGGTTTTAGAGTTCAGTGTGTTCTCGCTGCTCTGGATCAAGCCTGAATTTCTAGTCAGGAAAAAACATTGTTGTGGGCAAAGTCCAAAGAGTTACAGCTTTATTTACAGTTTAGGTACCACCTACAGCAATGTAGCTCATCACCAGCAGTGCCTTGGGCATGTTTCCACTTTATAACTTGGTGAGGTTGTTTACAGTGTTGTCAGCTGAAGAAATAAAGGACCTGGTTGGAAGCATGGCCCCAGTAAAATCAATGACAAAATTCCCATGGACTCCAGAAGACCAGCATTTCACTTAGCACTGCATGTGAGGAGCACATATTTTATTGTGGCCTCGATGTCTGCTCGTTCAGCAGCTTTTCTCAGAGCGTGTTCAGTCCCTGGGCAGCCTCGTGGGCCCTGGCGGTACCCGAGGGACCTTTTCTGTGCTGGGAAATTGCAGGTTGGTTTTTCCTGTCACATCCATCCTTTTCTGTCTTCAGGTCCCTGCTCTTCCTGTCTGGATGTTAGAAATTATTTGGCTTCCTTTTCTATAGTATCTCTAGATCTGAACCATGTAACACAGGGAGGAGAAAGTGGAAAGGATGTTTATGGATTTCCCATGGCCACCCAGAGGACCAGGAGCTGAATTCCTGGGTTGGGTCAGTAGGGCAGCACTCAGGTTGGGCAGACACATCAGTGAGAATTCCCTACACTAACAATTCATCCAGTCCAGAGAAGAAATGGATGCATCCTTCTGCTCCCTCCCCACAGCCTCCTTTGCCCTACACCCAGTTAACTTGAATTGTGAAATTCTGGGCAGGCTGTTTGTATATACACCCACTCAGCCTACTTTGTAAAGACACACACAAACACCCTGCACAAGCACACGGTACACAGGTTTGGTAATATTACTCCTAGCAATTAATCTCCCTGTTTCTGAGTTTGTATGGATTCCTGTCTAATCTCCAGAATGATAATTTCCTTCTATATCCTGAGTGCCAGTGATATGCAAAGGCCAAACTGCACTGCATGGTGCCCTTTGGGAAGAGACTCCTGCTTAAAAGCCTTCCACATCCTGCCTGTCACAGAAGACTATATTTGGAAGGATGGGAAAGCAACACGAGAGGCACATGGAGCAAAAGCTGTGAGCATCAGCAGTTTGCTACAAGTAAACAGTTTCACTTCTTGAGCTGTTGTGTTTGTCAGTCTAGTAAACAGGATCTGATACAGTGAGATAACAAAGCTGTAGGCCCAAACCTGTCCTCCTCCTCTGCAGTTGGAGTTATATACTGCCCACACTCCTGTCAGCTGCTCTGCCTCATCCCCCTGTGATCCACCACTGCAATATTTAAGTCCACAATTGCAGTATTTGATTCCGTCATCGCAATGTTTCACTGCCCCTGCAGAGTCCTTTGCTTTGCTGGAAGCAAAAAATCACCAGCCTGGCTTCCTCCTTGTGCAGGGATTTACAAAAGAAGGACTTAGTCAACTGTCTGGGGTTGGGCAGCACTGTCCTCTGCAGTTTGGAGAATAGGACATTACTGTCCATTTGTGTCCTGGTCACCAAGAAGAGTGCTGGGAGCTGTCACTGCTGCCCTGCTCACAGGAGAACTGTGTGAGCTAGAAACCCATGGTGCAGGCTTGTCTGATAGCATCTGCTTTCCCTGAATAATTGTGGACATTCCCACCTCTCCACTCATCCCTCCGAGCACCTTGGAGTCATAAATTGCAATGCTAGAGCCAGTGGAGTCATGCTTAGGGAATGATCTTCCCATTCAAGGTGAATCTTGATACCTGACGGATGAGAAGACCAGGCACATGCTAAAAATTCCTTGCTAATTTGGGTTGCTAGTTCATCAAAAACATCCTCCCAAACACGCACAGGATGTATTAAGTTATGGTATAGTAAGGGATCAGCTTGTCATACTGACATTTCTGCTCCTTGCCAGAAACTCCTGGACTTCATTATCTCTCTCAAGAAATCAGATCTGTAAGTGTCACCCTGCAATAAATTTGTGTAACTGGAAACCTCTCCCCAGGCATACAAACATCTGAGGACAACTGAGCATTGCTGGTCTCTGAAGGCTGGTGTATAAATATCTACAGGACTGACTCACAACATCCCCCCTCTGGGACAGCTCCAGCACAGCCTGAGCCTCCAGGTCTTCATTTTGCTGTTGGAGCCTTGGCCCAGTGGCCCTTTGGCATAGGCACGTGCCATGCTGTGAGGTGGGGCTTGTCTTTTGGGGCTACCAAACGGGGGTTTCATTGTGTCTACCTTACTCTGTGATGTTACATTCCCACTTCTCCTTCTCCTTGGAAAAGCACAGCAGCTCCGAGCCCCCACTGTGGCTTCTTGGTGTGTTGTCAGAAGAGCAACATTACACCACATGATGTAGGGCTGGGAGCCATTTCAGTAGGGCTGGAAAGGAGCATCCAGGCTGATCTCTGGCTGATATTATCATGGGCCAACTATTTCTTGCAGATGATGAAACCGGTAGTAAGGAATCTCGTGGTGTAATAATTTTCCATATGAGCTTGCGAATGCAATGCAGCATGTGATAGTTTACCAGGCGCTTCTTGGCTTCCTTGTGAGGCTGGTTTTTGGGATACTTTCTCAATTTCAACATTACTTATTGGTATTCTTGAGGAAAATCAGTATAAATAGTCCACTGTGTTTTGCAGAGTTCATGCCAGTCCATATTCTGTTTTACCTGGTTTCGTCCCAAGCCATTAGCCCACATGATTGTCTATTATTTGCAATCTTGGCTCATTAGGGTGATAAGTTGATAAAGCAGGTTGTTGTCTTTACCTTGGGGGCTCTGTGCTGGGTTGGTGCATTGATGCTGTGGGCAGCCCTGTCAATGTACTCCCCTGTTCTCAGCCAGTGCCACAGCACGTCCCACACCGTGATTTATGGCCCCACCGTGTGCAGGCTGCCAGCCCAGCACACTGCCTGCGTCTGGCAGAGGTGTCCAGGGAGTGCCGTGGGAAAAACCTGCAGATGGGGCGTGGGGGAAGGACTGGGGGAGGCTTCTGAGGAGACCCTCCGTGGCTGTGCCCCTCCCTGACTCCTCTCAGGCACCGACAGGACCTCAGGAGGAGTTCATTCAGCTCCTCGGAGGGACAGCCTGTTTCTTCAGTAACTCAGGTGCTGCAATGGGTTGAGGAGGTCACAGAGATCTGTCAGGATGTTCCAGATCAGTTTTCCTCTGGGAGAAGTTAAGACAACACACAGAAAATGGTGAGGGGTTACTTCACCCCAGCAGCAGGGTAGGGGCTTGGCTGGCACCAACCTGCTGCTTCGAGGCTCAGTTTGTCACTTAGGTGCCTTGAAGGGACACAAGGGGTGAGAAGAGCTTCACCCAGCAGGGCCCGTGTCTCCTGCCAGGACAAGGCAGGTGTCAGAGGCATCCCGAAGGGAGCGGATGGTGATGGTAACTCTGGGTCCTGGGCACGTGGTGGTGCCGCAAAGAGGGGCTGGTCTGGGGGCACCTGCAGGGTGAGAACCTGCAGGGGAGCTCCTGTCCCGTCACGTTCTCTTGCCTGTTTGAGAAACCTGCTTATAATCCTGCCCAGCACCGAGAACAGGCCGATCCACACAGGGCTGGCTTGGAGATGAATTCATGGTGTACAGTGTGTGTTCTGTGTCGCTGGTAAAAGTCTTTTTGGAGACAGAGTGCTGATAAAGACCAATTTCTGGGGAGAGGAGCAGGCATTTGGCACTCTTGCAGTTGACTGGAGCAGGTGTGGAGTCTGGCCACCTGTGGGAGAAGGCAGAAATACCACAGCAGCCCCTTCCCTTTCATTGTCCAGAAAGTTGGTGCCAAAATGTTGCCTGTTCCTCCCCAATGATAAAAGGACAAGTTAAATAATTAATAATAATCTGAGTCTCAATGTGACTATGAAATAATTTTCAGTTAGACATTATGTAAATTTGAAGTAATTTTTTTACTGGTCATGCATAATAAAATAACTGTGGTGATTAATTTTTCAGCCTCAGAGTTTAATTAAGATCATTCAGGAGGTTTGGACTGATACACCACGCTATAAATCACAGTCCAAGCCACTGAAATATCTGCCTAGCTTTCAGATTAGATAACGATATTTTGGGGGTGGAAATCTTGCTGACAGATAGTCACCCGAGTTGTCCTGCTCAGGAGGCCGTTTGGTCCTCCGAGCACTGAAGTGATATATACTGGTTATTAATACACGCAATTCAGTGTGTGCTTTTCTGGGTTTAATTTTAGGGATGGACTCATTCCATCATCTATATTCCTGCACAACTCATTGTAGAATAAACAGAGCGTTGTTCTGTGTGAGCCTAATCGGCTTTTAAAGCCGGTGCAACCGAACTCTCCGAAGGGATGAAGTGGATGGTATCGAGTCACATTTTATTCCAGGATAAATGTGTCCAGGTGTGGTGTTCTGTGGGAACAGCCATGTGCTTTGAATGCACAACCTTAGCTGGAGTCACTCCTCAGGCTTAGACAAGTTTCCCAGTTTCCCAGTCCCGGCAGAAGCTGTGGGATGCACAAGGTTGTTGTAACTGCAGAGCCCTCAGAGCTCCTCCAGAATGTTCTGAGCCTGACACCAAGGAGCTGCTTCCCGGCGCATCCACAGCCCTCATAGTGTGGAGCAAAGCGAGCAGCGTGCTGATATCCCAGGAAAAAGGACTGGGGTACATTTTTTTCCAATAAAAGATGAGCGTGTCCTCCCTGGCTGCTCCTGGGATGTGGAGTTTTCCCTCCGGTTTCTCCGGGTGTCTCCCCGTGACTGGGCTTTGTGCACCCACGGCTTTGCCCCACGAGTTAGAGCAAGTCTGCAGGATGTGTCAGCGCACAGGATGGACCCTGACTCACAGGGAAAGCATGTATGGAAAACGTTGCCATACTCCTACAAATGCTTGGTTTCCTTTGCCGTGTGATTTTTTTTTCCACTTTAAATAAATCAGGAGTTTAGCAATAAAAAGCTAATGCTGAAAGGAAGTGGTGCAGGTGAGCCCTGTAGAATTTCCCACTGTATTTATGAACAGAAACTCTTTTCAGAAGAGTCAACTGGGTTTGAAAAAAATAAGGTGGAAGGGAGTTTCTCTGATGCCCAGAAGGTGAAGCATAAAATGGCCATCTTGCTAAATCTTCACTGCCAGACTTGTTATTCCAGAGTTGCAAAATAACACAATACTACTCTGGAGCACCTATTCCTAAACCCTACTGCTTTATTCCAGAATGAAGAGTATCTTTGTTCTAATTCACTTGCATTCTGAGGAACAATTCAGTAATAACTACTGTGCTTTAAATTCACACCCAGTACTCCTCCCAAATAATTGTCAAGGACAGGCAAATTCTAACTCTCCTTTTAGTTTCCTTGATTTAAATCCAGAATAACCCCGTTGAAATAAACCAGTAGTTTTCAGTCATACCTGTGAAACATGTAATTTCAGAGGAGTGACTCTGGATTTTACCTCACAAATCTGGCCCACAGTGTGTGAAAAGAGACAGCCCGGGTTAATCACACCAACCCCCTCCCTCGGCAGGAGCTTCGGCAGCGCTTCCCAAAGGAACAGGCAGCGATTCCAACTGCGACGTCAGGGAGAGCAGGATATCAACGCAGTAATTAACATCTAATTCAGCAGTTAGACCGGGATCTAGGCGGGTTCCTGCATTAAGTAATTGCTTCCAGAGATGAGCAATGCTGGGGCTGCTCGCTCTGCTCTGTTCCACCTCCCTCCAGCTCCTCTCTGGCCAGGGAAAGCAGCTCCACTCACGGTGCTTTTGAGGGTTGTGGGTGCTGTGAGGAGCCCCTGTCTCGTGGCATCAAAGGAAATGCAGGGGTATAATCACACCCTTACACTCAGACATCGTGCTTAAACGTAGGCAGCATAAATGGCTTTAGGCACATCTTCGTTTCCCTTGAAGCTGAGGATCTCAGTGTAAGCATCCTGAAAAATCTGCCAAAGGCTTGTGGTGTGTGTTGGAGAAAATGGCCACTTGTAGACAGGTCTCTTCTAAAGAAATGGGACTTGCTGTGCTGTGTTCCTGGTGACTAATTGCTGCGTTCCACAGGTTTGGGTATCATGCATGAAGGAGCACTGGGATTTTTCCTGCAGTGTTCCCATCGCCAGCCGTCGCCTCACGGTGACACAACAACATCTCAGGGCATTCGGGATTTTACATCCCCGCCCTGTGCCTTTGCAACCTTAAAGCTGATTCGGATAGTTGAACCGCAGGAGGAATGAAGTCTGCATCCCTCTCTTTGGAAAAGGTCTGTGATGAAGCCATGTCACCTTTCCTGCTCCCAAAGGCAGGGACAGGCAGGGGCTCGAGCTCCCCGCTGTGCTCGTGGGCACCTTTGCAGCCACCTCCTGTCCCAGGTCCCCCTTGTGCTTCTGCTCTTGGCTCCAACCCTGACAGCTCTGGCTTTCCCTGGCGTTTGGCTCCTCCCCAAGGAGAGTGCCTGGCTCCAGCACTTCTCTTTTCTTGAATCCTAGATGTGGATTCGGGCTTTGATAATTAACTGCTGTTTGAGATGTCCTTTTGATTTCTGCAGCCTCGTGCTACACCTCCTCTTCCTCAGGAGAGGATGGAGGCAGCGAGTCCTTGCTGGTGCACAGCCCCCACTGCCCTTGCAGGCAGCTGCTACTGAGACTTTAACTTCTGTCACTGGTTTTCCAGTGCTTTTGTTCAGCCTGTTAAATTTTCCTTTATTGTTTTAGCCTGTCTGCAAATGTATTTGTTTTTCTTCCAGAAAAGCTTTCGCTTGCTCAATTAGCAAGAGAGCTCTGTGTGGAGGGAGCCGTAGCTCACTTTCTGCCATGCCTAAGTGCTTTTGGAGCATTTCACTCCTCCACAGGGAGGATTTGCTCCTGCCATCCTCTCACAGGTCCTGCTGGACATCCTACTGCCCGGATTGCTGGGTGGTGCCTTGAGAAAAGGACATTTTGTGACACAGGAGTCTGAATGTGTTGCTATGGTTCAGGCCAATCCATGCTGTCCTAAGCTACGATTTTAGCTGCAATTTTTGCTCCCTGCCCTATTGGGTCAATACCATGTTTTCCACACACATGGGCTCTTTCACCATCCAGATTTTTTCAGTTGCTTTTGTCTTACTTAATGGTTTTGCCGCTTTGTTCAGAGCAGAGGTTACGAGGATACAAGTCGAACCTCTCTCATGTTGGGAGAGAAGGGTGAGTTCTGGCTGGTGTAAAGCTGGAAATGCCTCTGGAGGTTTGTGTCTCACCCACCTTGATCAGATCTGAGCCCTGGCCTGAATCACCCGCCCTCGGCGGGGACCTGGACACTGCCCAGACAGCACAGGAGGAGTTTGTGGAAACAAGCCTTGATCTGGAAGGGACCTCCCTGTCTGTCCCCAGGGCCTCCCTGCCTGTCCCCAGGGCAGATCTGGATGCTGTCCCCAGCCTGCCCTGTGCCCATCTCCAGCCCTGGCTGCTGCGGGACAGGGTCCCACGGAGGGTCTCCTGCCCTCCTGCTGCAGGGGGAAACCTTGCAGCAGAGGCTACAGAAACCTCTGCCATTACATCTGCAGGGAGCGTTTGCCTGGACACTGGGTGAAGAATTTCTCCTCTTGGGGGTTTTGTGGCACTCTGTGTTGCTATTTTCCCTGGTTTTGCAGCCTGTTCTAATTGTGGGTTTGCCCTTACAAGCTGAGGGCCAAAGCCTACTAGAAAACTGTTTACAGTGCTTACAAAGTCTTCATAGAGTTCAGGGGCTATTTCAGCAAGACATTCCTGAACAGTTCTTCCTTTTGTCCTGACCCCAGCCTGTTCCCTTATCCACTCTCCATGCTGCAGCATGAGAGCTCAGGCTGTGCCAGCAGACCCACAGCCTCCTCAAGCTGTTTAGGCACCACATACAAATTAATGTCATGACTTTGTGAGTGCCCTCTGAGCACAGGTAAATATTAGGACAGCCTCTGGATGCTTGCAGCTCACCGTGGACATGGGAACTGCTTTGGCCTAAAAGTTGGGCAGAATTTGATTCATTTTTCAGGACAGAAATCATTCTTGCGTAGGACCCTCGGTGTTGAGGGGTGTGGCATTAGGATCACACTCACAAGGCCCTTTTCTCACAGGATCCTGTGATCTCCTCTGAAGACTCTGCCCTGCGTGGGTGTGAAGGCTCCTGGGCTCCCTGCTGGCACAAGAGTGACATTTACCCTTGCTGGAGCTGGGTGGTTTTGGAGCTGGTTGTTTGCTCTGTGTGATTGATCACATCTGAAACTGCCTTGCGAAACAGCCCTTTTATGTGTCAAACTGACTCACAGTGTGACCTGAGGCAGACGTGAGGGGATGTTTAAGGAACAACTGAATTTCACAGGGAGCCATGCTATGTTTTTATTTCTCTTTTTTTTTTTCCCCCTGCTGGAGGAAAAGGCCTTTGTCAGCTGATGGGAACAGGGCACAGCGCCCTGTGGGACCGAGGGGTCCCTGGTGATGGCTGTGGACATGGGAGCTGTGAGGCTGCTGCTACCCCCCTCCCCTGCCTCTGTCTCGCCAAGGGGAACGTGTCCAGCTCACCCCTGTGTAGTTTGAGGCAGAGGGTGATACAGCAGGCCTGATTTTCCCTGTGCTGCACCCCACGGTGTGATCTCAGGGAGGTCAGTGCAAACCACTCCACAGCAGCAGCGAGGCCCTGAGTTTGCAGCTGAACGTTTATCCTCCAAAATCCAGGTGATTTGTCAGTAGGAATTGAGCATCTAAAATGGATCTGAGTCTGCATCCCTTTTCCCAACTGCCTTTTGCTGGTTAACTTGCACATGAGCTTTGCCTTTTACCTTATGAACACACCCAGCACAGAGTGAGGTCTTTGCAATCCCACAGGGGTCTGTGGGACTGGCTCAGTGTTGATGCTGGGGGTGTAGAACAGAGAAAACCAGCTCCTGGCTGGCTCATGGCCTGCTGTGAGTGCAGAGATGGAGTTCCTGGGAGGGTGGGCTTTATCCCTTCAGCACCTTCCTATCACTGCTGAAGTGATGCTCCCCTTACATGTCAACACTGAGAGCATATCTGCTGCATGCAATCCTTCTGCTGGCAACTAACACTGCAGTGAAAGATGATCTTCAATTAATGTACTTCCTAACAAATCATCTGAAAATGGATCCGTGCTTGGAGCCAGGCACTCCTGCATGGGCTGTAGGGCTGCTGGTGTGAGGAAGGGCTCCTCGGGCACTTGTGTGGCCCTTCAGCACTTGGTAACATTGGTTTCCAGATGCCCAATCTGTGTTGGTCACCAAGGCCACTCTGAGCAGGGATTCCCGAGTGTCTCAGAGCACTGGGAGCAGTGTCTTGGAGCCTTGGCCGGAGCAGGGAGCACTGAGCCTGCTCTGCACAGGGTTTGGTTTCAGTGCCCACGCAGGGCAGAGCCCAGGGGGGGTCCTTGGCCCCGGGGGTGTTGGTGCCAGGCCTTGAGTCCTGCCTGAGGCTGGGCTGGAGAAGACAGGTGATCTGTCATTTAACACTTGTTTGTTTGGCCCTGCTGACTGCAACAAAATGCTTTTGTCTTACCAGGGAAGCCTGAGCAGGCCCATCCCGTGAACTTTAGGGATCTGGGTGCAGGTGGAGAATGGGAAGGCAGCCCAGCCCTTCCCCAGCTTTGGTCCCTGCAGGAGCCACTGCTGTGCTGCTGCCCAGGGGATGTTGCCTCTTTCTACCCTGTAACAAACACAATAACTCAGAAGTCTCCTGTAGAGGTGTGGTAATTCTGGGTAACTCTTGTGTATAAAATCACGACAGCACAAACCCCTTTGTGCAGCTCCAATCCCTTGGTGGCTTTAGTCGAGCACTCACTGACACAGGACTGCTGCCTTTTTTTCCTGGGTAAAAAAAGTATCCAAAACTCTGCTAGAGGGAATTACATTTTTGGTTGAACCAAACATTTAATATTATTTTGAAATGGTCTTTCCAGCCTGGGATCCTGTTTGGTTTGGTCGCAGAAAGCCTGTCAAATAGTAAGCTGGAAATCTGGGAATTTTCAAAGGGAAGTAGAGACAAGCAACTGCTGCACGTGTTCAGGGCAGTCTTAGTTCCTGCTTAGTTCTCTGAGCATCTCAGTGGAGAGGGTTACCAGGGATCAGGAGGTGTCAGCCCTATGCCAGGTAGTGGATTTGAGCCTGCAAGGGCACCCACTTTTGTGATTTTACCATAAATTTTGTCACGGTTGTTTTTCAAAGCTCTGATTCCTCATATCCTGTAATTATGTGAGAGTTTCAGAATTCTTTAAAGCTGAAGGTAAATTGACAACTTTTGTGATTGTGCAGAATAGCTTAAAAACAACCAAAAAGTATTAAAAGGAAGAAGGGCGAAGAGAGGAAACGCAAAATTATGTTCCTTTGAGATCTCCAGATTTGTAAGGCAAACTCATGATTTTGTGGCCTAGGACAGGACTGTTAAGTGCTTGGTGTTGGCAATGCTGTGTTTATTTTCCAGGCTTGGATTTCTGCATGGATTTATACACGTTATGAAAAATACAGTATTTTATGTTATTTTTTAAAAGGAAGCAGATTGCTTGGTTGGATGATCTCCAAACCAGACTGTAACATACAATAAAAATTCTATAGTGCACTGTAACAAGCTACAATAGGCTGAGATGTTACTTTACCAGCACACAAAACAGGCACATTACGGAGGGAGAGAATTATAAGGTATATTGTTTGTGTTCATGGCCAGAGAGAGGAAGGAAAAAAATATACCCTGTGTGTGTAAACTGCATATTGAAATTATAGAACAAAATTTAATTAGATCTTTATAAATAAAATCCACATATGCTGATTTATGATATATTTCTTTCTCAGCCTTTGAAATGATGGCTGCCTGCGCTTTGAAAACCAGTCATTTGCAGACAGCAGGTCTGTAATTCCCAAACTGGCACAACCAGAACTTTGTGGATTTGAGTCTGGCAAATGCCAGTCCCAGTATCTGTTTCAGAGGCACAGGCTGGGATTCCCAGTGGAGGGGGCAGGGGAAGCACGCTGCAAAAGGCAGCTGGAACCTTTTCTTTCTTTTTTATTTTTTTTTTCAAATGTGTAATTATAAAGATTAAGTCACTTGTTCATTTAAAAAAACCCAAACAACACTAATGTAATACATAATTACAACCAAAGAGAAAATGTATGGTCTTTGTAGGCTCCATCTAAACGTCCCCTTCCCTAGAGGGAACTCTTCGTGCTATATTTGCAAAAAATATGTGATTAGTGCCCAAATCATGAGTGAGAACTAAAAGCAACTGGAACACAGCCCTTTCTCAAGGACTGGATCAGGACTGGATCAAGCCCTAATTAAACACACCTAAGAAAGGCAAGACTGAGGTGCTTTTGCTCACACTAATGAAGCATCAACGTCCCTCCATTGCTTTGCTGTTCCATGGACTTCTACTTCATTGCCCCGGTACTGACAGCAAGTGAGTCTGACTCCCAGTCCTAAAGAGGAGTTTATTTAATGTCTTTTGGAATTTTGTTTGTGTGTTATGGAGCCCTCCCATCCCAGGGTGAGCTTTCCTCTCTGAGTGAACAGGTAGAGGTTGAGCGAGGCATCTCCCCTGAAGTGGGGCTGTCCCTGGGTGAAGGCTCTGAGGCATCTCCCCTGGAGTGGGGCTGTCCCTGGGTGAAGGCTCTGTCTCTGTGACTCTGCAACAGCCGTCAAGGCGCTTTTCACCAACACATTCCATCAATGCTGGAGACTTGTCACGCAGGGAGCAAACACCGAGGGAAGCGAAGGAAGCATTTACAATTTGCTGCCATGAAAGGAGACAAGATAAATCAATAGGAACTAAATTAGCACAGCCAGCGGCCCTCACACCTACTTTGGAGACTCTATTAAAATCCGTGGCCTAGAATTTGCAGGAGGGATTATGTGCGTGAAGGGTGAGTCAAGATTTTAGAGTGAGCTAATGCAAGTGACACCCACTTCTCAAACTGCCTCTGAAAACACTTACTGCCAGCGTGTGCTGCCAAAGACAAGAGTTCTAGTGAGTATTTGCTGGCTGTCATTGGCCTCAGATAAATCCGTTGGGAGGGGAATAGTGGAGGAGTCAATCAGAAGATAACACTGAGTAAAGCTCAGTTGCATAACACAACGAGAAGTCAAATTTAACCAAAGCTGAACATATGTCTGAGTACCGGGGGCACAGTCAGAAGTGTGATGGCTCAGTCAGAATCTAAAGAGAGTCATATTTGAGAACGACACACAGGAACAAGATCTGACAAATACCTCGTGTGATTGAGTTGGTTGTGTTGTTGTGCTGCTCTTGGGTGACCTTTTTAATTCAACTGAAATGATATCTGTCCTGGGCGTTTGCAGAACGTTGTAGATTGATGACAGCATCCCACTGATATGCTGAGGTACAAGAAGACTTGCTAAAAGCCAAGTTGAGGTAAATATTTCCCTGCAGAAATCTGTCTGTTGGTACAGTGAGTGCAGCATTTGCAGGAAGCATCCGAGTGTGTGTGTTCAGCTGATCCACTGCTCAGGGAACCTCAGGCACTGGGGTTGTTGTAGAAGCACAGAGCAGGCTCAGATCTCCAGGGTCACATGTGTGTTGTAGGGTTGATCCCCGTGTGTGTGACAAAAGCCCAGCAATAGCTACTCCCAACTTGGCTGCTGGATATCCCGGAACCCGAGACAAGCAGTTGCTTATCTCTGCTTCCCTTTGAAAATTCCGACTTTTCAGCAGATGCATGAAGTCCTCTACTTCTGCTGTGCACCGTTTGTATGAGAAAAAAAAAGAAGTATCCAGGAAAACCTGAACACATGGCAGCTCTGGGTAAAGAAAATACCATTGTCAGCACACTTAGTCCTGGCACCTTCAGCAGAATTCCCTTTTTTCCTGGTACTGACAGCAGCATTCTGGTGAAGCCCTCGGGGCTTTCAGGGGAGGAAGAGCTGGATCAGGGCTGGCTGCACAGCAGTGGATTTTTCAGCTCTGCCCTTTCCCAGAGCTTCCCAAGGAAGTCAGTACATGCAGGCACTGGCTCTGTGGAAAGGGTGGAGAGCTCAGTCGCTTACCCAGCGCCTGCCAGGGGAACTGCAGGGACAAACTAGTCTGGTCCTGCACCAGCTTGGCAGCTGTTTGCAGAGGAACACAAGCTTCCTGCAGGAGCAGAAAGGCACCACTCAGCAGCTACAAGACAACTTAAAGTTGTCAAAGCAGCTACAGAGCAGGGGGTTCTGCCAGACTTGGTGGGATTCTTCAGCTGCATTTACCTTTCTAAGTGTGTTGAGTCCCTCACCTGGGAGATGCTATAAAAACACAAGGCATTAAGAGCACAGAATATACAATAAAAAGCTAAACAATGCAAACCACATGCAATTTAAGTGGGAAGAGAATTCTGTGCATGCTCTCTGCAATTGCCTGGGCCCTAAGATGGAGTAAATTGCCGAGTAAAGGCTGTGGAATACGGATCATAAACTTGAATTTCACTGCAAAGCTGTCAGGGCAGTGATCTGACCAACATTATAAAATGTGAGAAGTGATTTTAGGAGCCTCTGTTTTGATGAGAGGGGTTTTGGAATTGCCTTTCAAAGGTCGGCTGCACAGCGTTTTCAGAGGATCAGGCGCCAGGATTGCTCTTCTCTTTTGTAAGCCCCCTGATGTTTCTTGTGTGCTGGCACTGCACCTCGCTGGGGGAGACTTTGTTTCACAATGGGATATTTGGGCACTGTGGTAATGGGAACTGGGAAAAACTCAGAAGGGCTTTCGTGCTGAATCACAGCTTATCTTCTCTGCACAGCACAAGGGAGGATTCCAGATCTTTTCTTCTGCTTCTTACCTTCAAGAGATTTATGGCAAACATCTTCCAAGAAGATCCCAGGGAAAGAAATGTCCATCCTCCCTGTATTTTCTGTCTTGCCTGCAACATCTGGGAGATAATTCACCTGTAGGTGGTTGGTCAGGCTGTGCTGTGGCAATGCCACCCAGATCCCTGGGCACCACCCCAGTCTGCTCTGTGCTGCCCATACAGAGCCGGATTTTGCAGAGCAAGAGCTAAACCCCAAAAGATAGGCTTGCAGAATTTCTGTAGTGGATTGCTGGTGGAAAAACTTGTCATTGCCCAGTGCTTGTGCCACGGGGCAGCTCTTGCAACCAGAATGTTCTGGAGTGCAGAGTCTCTCTGATCCATTTTGGGGGACCTTGGGACTGCATGGGAGGTACAGATGAGAAAGGCTGCTCAGGCAAAGCCTTTGTGGTTGTACTTAAAAATGATCATTAGATATATTTAATGGGGAACAGATTTTCCCTTCTCCCTGTGTGGTTTGGTGGGGTCGGGGGAGCCTGTGGTGCTGGCACTCTGCCTGGGGCGAGCGGAAAGGACCTCGCAGGGCTTCACTCAGGGCTCGGGGTCCTGCAGGTCTGACCTTCTCCCCACTCCAGCCACCTGTCCCTCACATCAGTGCCTGCTCATGGACCAGGCACTGCCCAAACAGAGGGGCTGATTTCCCATCCCAGCAGAAAAGTGCTTTTGGGAGGAGAGCCGGGAGGCACAGGGTGGCTGTTCCAGCCCCGTGGAGCACTGCAGAGGAGATCCTGGAGGGAATGGCCAGGTGAGGTGCTGGTGGAGGTGCTGCCATGGGAAGGGCTCAGGTGCCTGGCCCCGAGCCCAGCCTTGGGGAGCACAGGGCAGTTACCTGTGGGACCAGGAGAGGAGGGTGGCAGGAGCTCCACGAGCTGTGCTCAGCCTCCCCACGCACCTCTGGAGTGCTGGGCTGGACAAGGATTTGAATGTGTGTTTAAAGACTTGCCTGCAGTGCCCTTGCTGGGGGAAAGGTGTTCTGAGGAAAACCAGTCTCATGCCATGTTTCATCCAGGGCACAAGCCACCAAAAAGGGGAAGGGACTTCATTAGGGCTAGAAAACACTGATTTAGGAAATTTCAGATTCCCAGGGACAGCTGCAGAGCTTTCAAACGGCTCCAGGGTCGGCTTGCAGAAATTCAGACAGACACGAGGGGAGGAGGGAGGGTGAGGCAGATCCCGGGAGCTCCTGTCCCCTGTCCCCGGGGCTGCTCTGCCCGGGGAGGCGCGGGAGCTGCGGGGCCCGGCCGTGCCTGCGCTCGGGCCGTGGCTCAGCTCCAGCCCTCCGAGCTTCTCCTTGGCGCTCGGCGAGGTCACTCTGCGGCTCCCCTGCACCCCCACTCGTTATTAATGGCACACCTGGTGCCAAGAAGGATCTTTTCCATTCTTAATCTGTGATTAACAAGGTTGTTAAAGTCATTCTCAGCTCTGCTGAAACCAAGCAGAATTTTATGTGACATAGTGAAGTGGGTAAAGGCTCTGTTTGAAGTAGTCTTTAATCTTAGTTCTAGGATTAAATCATATGTAAACAGTCACATTTTATCAGCTTGGCTACAGAGTAATATATTTGTTAGTCTAATTTTAGCAACTTGCAGGTAATTCAATATTATTTGAAAGAGGTTATACAGGAGTGAGCAGGTCTAATTTTCCACCGGTAGAACAAGGAAAGGAGTCCTCAGGTCCTGCAGAAGGCCTTGCCTGTTATGGATAGCTCATGGATTTTAGAAAAGCTATTCCAAATGTGTGAAAAAGCAGCGTGACTGCATGTGGGGCTTTGCAGGACCAAGGCCTGCCATTGTGTTTTTTTGGCAGTGCTGTTTGACATTGCAGTACATTTTTGTAAGTGCTCGTGTTGCATCTATTTTTACTGCGTTGTGTAATTAGACTTTTAGGACAGAGCTATAACTATTGAACATCGTGAATCCCAGTGGAAGAGATAAGCTGTATTTTCCTTAGAACTAGAGGAGGATGTAACTGTGGTACCTCTGTGGCAATTTCATGGACATTCAAAGGTGGGGAGTGATCCTTGTGAACATAATTATTAGATTAGCCTTTACTGTAGGACTTGATTTTTCCTACTGGAAAAGTGTTTCTACACTGGGATTCTGAAAGATGTTCCCACGTGCAATCTGATGTGCAGGATGTGGAACTGTTTGCACGAAGGCATTTCAATATGATTTCTGAGTGAGCTTGGATATGGTTTTATTGCTGCCTGGTGCTAGCAGCTGAAACAGGTTACAGGAGAAAAGGGGCTGAAAGTTGATTGGCAGTGAGTGATTGCACCTAAAATTGAGCTCTGGCCAGGAATATTTGACAAATCGAGACTCTCCTCTCCTTACAGCACCTGGCATTTCCAGGTGATTTTGATGGGAGTAGGGGGCTCTCAAAGGCTCTATTTCCTATTCCTTTCCTATTAGACTTTGTAGGGTCTAACTGCAAAAGGCCTGTGCCTGCCTTAGCTCCCCTTTAAAAGGCCTTACTGTGTCAGGGGGGAATTTCACCCATAAGTGCCGAGCTTTTGTTTTCCTATTGGGAAATTCAGGCTGAGTAAATGCCAAAGAAAGCTTAAAATTTCCCCCTGCTTTTCTGCCCAGCCTCTTGCATGTTTGAGTATTGGTGTCCAGGTCAATATGAACTCACACTGGTAGATGAGATTCCCCTTTAAAGGATCAAAGCTGTATGGTGTAAAGCAGGAATGCCTTTATTTGGGTAAAATTGATCTAAAAATTACAGCAGTTGGTGGAGTTCCTGGCCATCCACATCCCAGTCCTTCACAGAGGCAATGCTTGCAGGAAACATTCCCGCTTTTTTTGCAGCTGATTGAAGATATCTCATTATCTGCCTGACTGGGATATCTGCATTTGGTGAGAATTTGAGTTTAAAACAGTTTAAGGAATACTCTGAACTCGTAACCTGCCAGGACTCTCACTGGGTTTGTGTGCTTGGGAAATCTGGATACCAGGGCAGGAAAGGCAAATATGAGAAGAATAATGCGACTCAATCGACTGTGAAATCCTTGTAGGAACAGGTGTAACTGTGATCATAAACATTTGTGAGATGTTTTACTACCAGCTTTAATCCCTGCAGAGGGGAGTATTTAGGAGTAGGAGAACGAATGTGGAAGTGACTTCAAAGGCTGAGTTCAAAGGTGAGGAACACGAACCTCGGGTCCGGCTGACAAGCAGCTGAGCACTGAGGGGGCTGTGGCTCTCTTTGGTCCATCATTCTGCTCCAGGGTGGTGCATCTGTGATTCCAAGAGTCCCTGGTGGGGATCCTTAGGGTGGTGGTCGCCCCAGCCACTGTCCTCCCCAGCATGACCCTGTGTTTTCCCACTAGTCCCCTTTCTTTAACAGGGTAACACAAACTGTATAATAAATCAAACAAAACCCAGGAGGGGAAGAACTGAAGAGCAGAATTTTGCAGCTGTGGCTGCACTGTCTGTGCTAGGGAAAGGGGTGCTGGGCTGGGGTGGCTCTTTGTGGAGGGGGCACTGAGAAAATAGAAGAAAAAGGTCATGTTTCCTCCTGCCTCATGGAGGGCACAAAGCTTTCCCTCAGTGAATGCACAGGAAATGTAAAAGCAGGCAAGGGGCTGAGAACTGCGTGAGGAGGTTTGGTAGGGGCTGAAGGTCCTTCCTGTGCTCAGGGCCAACATCAGGAGCAAAATGCCATTTGTGTTCCACGGGAGCTCAGGTTTGCACAGCTCCTTGCAAAGGCCTCTCTGCTGGGAGAATTCTTCCCACTGCCATTAAGGAAACACAACTCATTGGTGATTTCAGAGAGGGAAAACAAGAAGCCATAAAGACAAACATGTAGGAAGTGCTATCGAGTGATAAGGAAGCCATGAGGGTAAATCAAAGCCTGAGGAGGAAGGATATGAAGGGGCACACAAGTATAAATCTTTCTGAACCGATGGAGGAGCTGGTGGGGCCTTTAGAGGGATGTGAATGGAGAGTCAGTGGTTGGGGTTGCTGAGGAGCTGAATGAATTCCTTGACTTGATAAGCAAGGGAGAGCAGCTAAAGGTCACATAGTCTATGGAGAACAGGGAAACACAGTGGTTTTCTATGTGGGGAGACAGAGAAGGCATATTATTTAAAAGTTTCATGTGTGTAACCCAAGCAGACAGTTGGGAAATTAAAACTATTAAAATTGACAAGTCACCAATTTTAGATTAACTGCAACCTACAATTCCTGGACTTGGTTTCTGGCCTTGGTGTTTGAGAGGTCCCTGGGAGAGCAGTGGTGTCTGAGGAAGGAGACACAGAAAGCATTGTCTCTTTATTTAAGAAAAAAAAAAAGAAATCAAGCAAGTTGTAGAGAAAATAAAGTAGATATTACTAAAGGGCAAGCAGCAGGCAATGCTGGAGAGCCATTCGGTAGCCAGTGGAGTGGCCCTCAGTACCCAGTGGTCACATTTCTGATATCTGTACTTTAAAAAGGCCGAATGAGCATTAAAGTAGCACCAGCTACCACAAAGGTCTGGGTTTGGAGACAAAGGTCTGGGTTTGGAGAGAGCTGTGAGGTGCTGTTGCAGTACTGACTGAGCAATGCAGTGCCTGGGGCTGCACAGGTTCCCTCAGAGCAGCCTGCACACCAACATCTTCCCAATTCCCCAATTCCATAGAAAACAGCAAACACATTCCAGTCCTAATGTCATGAATTTTAAGACTTTAAGAGTTAAAGATTTTAGAGTTTAAGTGCCAATAATCTACTGTGTTTTACATCCACTCTGTGCTACTTGTCACCAGCAGGAGCAGTGGCAGACAACAAGCTTGGTCAAACTGGTGCTTCCAGCTGCCCTGATCCCTTGGGATAACGCTCCTGCCACACTGAGACATGGGATGTGGCAGGATGGAGCTCTGTGCTCAGGTGTCTTCATCCTGGTCAGAACTATTGCACCATGGACTTGATTGGATGGTGGGTCTGAGCCTGACAGACCCTCTTTCTCCCACATGCAGTGGGATCCCATCCTGTAGATGCTGTGCTGACAGCACAGGACCCTTGTCAGGTTATTTTAGCTAAGCCACTGTTTCCCAACCTTATTTTTAATTTATGGAGCTCTAAACCTTTGGCACTGCAGGTTTGAACCTTTTTACAGCAAACCCAAGCCCATTTACTCTCTCTTTGCTCATGTAAATTCTTAGAAGCTTTTCCCAGACCTATAGAAAGAGTCTGTGTGCCCAAAGGGACCACTGGTTAATGAAGCGATTGCTGCTCAGAGCCTTTGATTTTCATAAGCTGTGTGAAGATGGAGAGAAGCAAAGGGAGAAGGATGCAGTACCACAAGCTCTTCTCACCTTCAAGAAACCAGGAATACTCTCTCTTTAGAGGGGAATTTCAATAGAGTTCCTAAGACTCATGTCCCACTAAAGAGCAGAGGCACAAGGCTCCTCTTGTGAGGTGTCAAGTTACCCAGGAGACAGACTGAGCAACTGAGAAATGTTGCAAGTTTTTGGAAAAGAGATTTATATATAAATGTGTTACGGGAAAAAACATCTCTGGTAATACACATGGTAATTCTTCTGTCTGACTTTGTTTGCTATCTTTCTTTCTTTATTGTTTTCAAAGATTTAAAGGAATTTAATTAAAAAGGCAGTTTAACTACCCTCTTCTTTCCAGATAACAAACACTAAAATAAAATGAAGTGAAATACTGGAGAGCCTGCTTTATACCCCTTTTAAAACTGAACACAAAAGCCAAATGAGATCATCGGGTTTATCGGGCAAGCTGTTTCCAAGAAAGATGAGGAAGCTCTCCTGCCACTGCACAGGGAACAGCTGAACTTTCACCTCAGAAGTCATGGTCAGTTCTCATCATCCGTCCTTGGGGAGGATAAATCCAAAGTGGAACTCAGAAGGGGATGGGGACAATGGGTGATGCTCACAAGGAGTGACCAGAGGAGTGTGGGTCGTTCGGCGCAGGAGAGCTGGAGCGAGGCCGCTGCTTTCTGTAGGTGCCGCAGAAGGAAGGATGTTGTAGAAATAAAAGGAAATCTTTGGTTGACAAAATGATTATGAACTGCCGTGCCCCACACAAGATTGGAATGAGGAGGTGCTCCCGGGTCTCCCGGGGCGGGAGCAGGGAGCACAGCCCGGTGTCAGATGTCTGTCTGAGCCTCTGACCAGCGAGAAGGTCTCCATCTAAATCAACAAGAGCTCTCCAGACTTCGAACCATGGCAGGAGGGTATTTTTAGAAGCCAATCAATCAGTGGTGACTGTTCAAGTTCAGACAAGTCAAACACAGCCTGCAAAGTTACACAGAAGCACTGTGTGTCCTGGAAGGGTTGGTGAGCCTGCTTATCCAACAAGCTGTGCCAAATCCATGAGCTACCAGAGCTGAGTTCTTTTTAGAGAGATAGCTATAAGAAGTGTAAACAGATTGTGGATTGTAAAACACACGCTTTTTTAATTGAAGCAATAAATTGCAATTTGGGCTTCCAGGGAAACCTTCTTTCAAGGTGCTAAAATTGTTTTCCAAACCTGAACACAGCTCTCAGTTGAGGGTTTTTCATCTTGGCCTTTTTTGCAGGTGAGGAAATTGAGACACAGAAGCATTTAGGGGCTACCAGGGTCCCACAGAATCTCTGAAGAATCCAGCTTGTCTCCAGGCATGTGCTGCACTGCAGCAGGGCTGGAAGAAGAAAACAAACACCTGTGCCCTGGCATTCCCCTTCACACTCTGCTCAGCTGAAACAGCACTGATGGGGTTAGGTCAGCCTTGGGCTCCGACTGCCAGAGGCAAGAGGGTGACATTTTGGGGGTTCTGCTACAAGGCAACAGCATCTGAAGCCCTTGTAGATCCTTCTTCAAAGAACAGGAGCTGGAGTTCACTAACACTGAGCACAAGGAAGAGGTGATCCTTGCAGGATGCTCAGGATGCTATTCTAGTGTGTGTGGATGAAATAAAATAGTAATAATGAATCATCGCCATGAAAAATGCCAGCAAAGCCTGGACTCAGGCTGAACCTCTAAAACGAGACTCCAACAAGTCAGTACCCAGATTAGAAAATGCTGATGTTCTGATTTTCAAAATCTCAGTTTATTTAGCTTGAAGATGGGCCTGGTGTTTTCTGTTGTCACTGATCATGGAGAAAGGAACCTGTGGCTCTTCTGTGCTGCTTCTTGTCCTTCCCTCCATCACTGCAGAGCTCCTCACTGGAGGCTTTACACAGCTGTACAAAATGTAGTGTACGATCTGATTCTCAGATTGGGCTGAACTCATGTGTTCAGTGCCAGCTGGAGTTTTGCTGATGCATCAGAAATATATTTTTAGGAAGGTTTCTCTATAATTATTACATTATAGCTACTGCTGGGTAGCTCAGAGTATAGTAAACAATTGCCACACTTGTTACTCTAACAAGTCATGAATACAGACAAACATTCCTCCCTGTGAGGTCTGCTGTTAAATAATAACTGGTCGTTTCATGGTGTAGGGGGAGTGAATGCCCTCAAAGGGACGTGCTGACATTGCCCAAGCCAGTGATCCAGTTCCTGTCATTTACATCCCTTTCTCCAAGCTGCCTCCACTCGGGAACAATGGATGTGCTGAGGGACAGCGCTCGCCCTGCTGCACCTCCTCGTGTGCCTGGATCCTCCTGCTGTTTCCTCCAGTGCCCATTTTGCAGTGGCACTCGGGCACCCTCCTCACCTGGAATTTGGGCCTCAAGGTGATGGGCAGGTGAGTGAGGAAAACTGTGAATGTGACAACTGTGCAGGGCCCAGCTCCAGCAGGATTGGCAGAAGTTCAGGCACACTGAGGTTGTTAAGGAACATTTTCATGAGCAGCAGGTCTAATGAGCAGCATTCACCCGTGTGGCGTCTCCTCTGTCTGGTGTGCAGGGAGCCTTTTCCTCAGGGAATACTAATGGTGTCTGTACCCTCATCTATCACCTCCAGAGCACCTCTGGGAGCTCCAGAGCTCTGAGAGATCCTCTCCTCTGTCACGTTGAAATTGTCTGACACATTCAAGAACTACTCACGCACACACAAACACACACAGAGTGATCACACGTAAAGCTTTGTTTCCTTAGGAATTCCAGGCTTTAGAACAGTCACCTCACCCTTTGCCCAAACAGAATGTGCAGTTGTGGTTTTCATGGTGCGCAAGAAATGTGAGGATGCAGCTGTGCCTCAGATCAGTTAATAAAATGGGCAGATTAAAGATCCCAGGGCCTCAGGAGTCCTGTAGCAAGGCAAAACAGAAACCAAGAAATCTGACTGAGCTGCAAGAGCTGGGCTAGAGCAGCGAGCACCAGCCTGGGGAGGTGACAGACCTGTCATCTCTGACGTCTCTCAGTCCCTCCCTGTGGTGTTGGTGGGATCTGACCTTTATTATATGGTCAAAAGAAAATGATGGAAAAACATGACAAGTGTAAGAACTCAGTCTGGAAGGGGCTCAGCAGGGATGTGTAGGGGCTGTTTGCAGCATTTCAAAGTCTTTCTAGAGCCACTTGCTGGAGGGAAAGAGGAGACGACATCTTCCATGTTGCTGCAGGCAGCAACTCTTGGTTGATGCCACTAAAAGCACGGCCAGGCTGCATGTGGTGGGCAAAGACAGTCAGAACTGTGCTTTAACTGTTGTCTGACTGACATGGGGAGCGATCTCTAGGGATGTCATCCCTAGTTTTGGTCCCCAGCAGAGCTGGCAGTGAGGCAGAGCCGCTGCAGAGCCCAGGGGCTGTGCAGTGCCAGCTGGGCTGCTGTGGCACACCAGGGGCTGGGCTGAGACTAACCTGAGACTAAACCCTGAGGAGAGGTGCTGGTGTGAAACAGGCGTTGAGGTTTGCAAAGGACTGCAGAGGTGGAGGAGATGGAGCCATGAACAAGCAGTGGAAGAGCTGAAACGCATCAAATGAGCCACAGCAGCATATGGAGGTGTGCTGTCAGGTGAATTAGGATTGGAAGATGATCAGTTAATGTCAGCATCTGTGACAATCCAGTCAGTGTTGGCAGCCTGGGAGGCTGACTCAAGTCCCAGCTGCTGCCACTGGAGTGGTGACATCTCCATTGCCAGTGTTTGCTCCCTGTGCATCACTCTCTGTGCCTGCTGCGATCCAGGGGGTTGGGGACAGATGACACATGATCTGCAAACCTGGAGAGGGAAAACACAGTGGGACACAGAGTTCTCTTTAATGATAGTTTGTATAGATGGGAGAGAGATATGAAGCTGAAGACAAACACTTGTTGCCTCTGGGGAGGTTTCACTGAAGCAAAACTGACAGGAGCTTTGGTTTTGGGAGCTCAGTACTCCTGAATTGTCACCTTGCACCAGAGTGAGATATCTGCCCCCACTTCTGCCCTCAGCAGCCACCCTGGCACTGGGGAAGGAGCCAACCTTGGACACAGATCTGACACTTCCCTGACATATGGTGACCACTGGGCCCTCCACCCCTTCAAACACTCTCCATATTCATGGAGAAGAGGATGATTGAAGGAGGGATGGCAGTCTCCATACTCAGCCCCCTGGCTTTTTTTGGTTTGCATTGCAAACTCCATGTTGTTTTAATGTAGTTCCTTGTATTTAATGCGTTTTTATTGCTTTCTCTAATAACACTGACTGAGCACTAAGAGCCAAATTAAACAAGCCATGCCAATAAGCCAAACATTTCACTCCAACCAGCAAAGAGGATGCCTCTTACCCCTACTCAAGCTTAGACATGTGAATGAAGGACCTCACTGCTCATCGGGGAGAACAAAGCAGAAGCTGCTGTGGTGCAGGGCAGAGCTGGGCAGGGCTGGGCAGTGTCCCTGGAGCAGGTCTGAGGCTGCCCTGGGCTCCCTTCCCACACGTGCTGCTGTTATCACCCTGGGGCTCGGGGTGGAAGTCGGACAAGGTAAAGGCTGGTTGTTCTCAAGGTCGTAACGTGGCATCTTGGTCTCATGGGCTTTATCAAGCTGGGTCTTGTTTTCCTGTGGCTGTAAGCACCTCTAAACCCCTCTGACTTCAGTGGGAGCTGAAGTTCATGTTCTGCATTGCTGAAAGCCTTTCCATGCAATTAAAAGACAACCCCAGACCTCCTCCCCTGGTGCTGATCAGTGGTGTGGTGTTGACGTAAGTGTGCTGGAGTTTCACTTACACCAGCTGGGTAGCTGGCATTTTCATCGGACTTTTTTTATAATTCCCTCTGTCTTTTGCACAATATTCCTGAAGGTTTTTTTCTCTGTTTGCTCTTCCCCAACAAGCCCCAGCCTTCATCTCTGTCCTCTTAGCGCTGCTTCCTGTTGTTCTCTGTGATCTCCCTTGTTCCATCTTTCTTCTCTTCTCTGGTTTCCTCCCTTTCATTTTAGCCCTTTTTTGTTCACACTGGCTCAGCCCATCCTCCCCAGGGGGAAGCATATCTCTTTCATTCCCCTGTCTCTGTTTCCCTCCCAGCCCCACAGCTGTTCCCTCTCTTTCCCATTCCTTCAGGCCCCTCTCCTGCTCACAGCACCATCCACTGCCTTCTCTTTTTCCTCTCCCTGTCCAGCCCCTTTCCTCCATCACTGGAGGTCAACAACAGAAAACAGAAAATGAACCAGGAGGGGGATGTTACAGCCAAGAATGATTTTGCCTGCGAGATGCCAAGTATTGTCTCACCAGGGTTAGTCCAGGCTGCTTTCATCTGGCTGGGCAAGCTGAACCCACCAGGCTCGAGCACTGACACAGCTTATGGTGTTTCAGGCCACACAATCTGTCATTACACCTGAGAAATTCCAGCTTGAAAGCCCAAAGCTCTGCAGTGGGGATGAGGTGGAATGTACACTTCATTTCCAACTTCCTTCCCCTCCCTCCCTCCCACCATGTGCTGCACTTTCCCAGCTAAGCACCAGCATCTGTAGCCGCTGCTGTCTGTGCTTTGGCCCATGTAATTGTGTGTTCTCTAGTTCTGCTCAGTCACAAGTAATCACGGAGCTGCAATCTCAGCTGGGACAGAAAATGATCTAACAAGTTGACTCGTGTGTGATTACAGAAGATACATTCTGCCACGAATTTGTTCTGCCACCGTTTTGTGCTCCTAAGTGGAAGGCCCTGGGGGAGCGGACGAACACGAGAGGGGGAGGCTGGTCTGTAGCACAGGTCTGTCTGTTGGCCTGGGGGAATTAAACACAGCTTACGGTGCAAAGGGCTTCTCACTCTACAGGGAGTCGGGCTGCACTGTGTTATCTGCCTCAGAAACCATCTGACTTGCCTCAGGCATCTCTTTATGGTTGTAGGGAATTATCGAATCTGGAGAGGGAACCTGATCTGTCAGCAGGTGAGCGAAAACCGAATGCACCCACGGCCACCCGTGTGCAGGCAGAAGGACTGAGACCCCAGAGCTGCAGTTTCACTCCCTCCCCGGCTGTGACTGCATCTCCTGCCCCTTCCCTCTCTCCCTGTAATCCCTGACTCAGGCTTTGCCTTCTGCAGCAACAAAGAAAATGTCATCAAAACCCTCCTTACACTGCTGCAGCGGGAGGCTGCGATAGCCACAGTCACGGCTGGGGAATGAGCGGAGCAGTGCCGACTGTCTGTGCCATTATTGTTCTCTGCTGCAAGCTGGAAGCAACTGAGAGAACTCACAGTCCTTCTGGAATGATCCCCCCAGGACCTGGGCAAACCTTCAGCGTTGTGGGGTGTGCACAATAGTTGGGCCTGGCAGTTTGATACGTGGAGATGCCGACAGAATCACCTGGATCCAGGGTCAATATCCAGCCCTTCCCAATGATTACTCAGCAGTGATCGACATCCCGACTGTTTGAAAAAACAAGTAAAGAAATGAAGGAAGGGAATATGTGAACTTGCAGGGCCAATGCAGGGTGTGCTGAAAGGGAAAACAATGCGGTGATTGTCCCCCAGTCAGACCCTCCTGGGACGTTAAACAACTCCTTAGAGGGCTCCCCCTTGTCAGGGTTTGGGACAATCAGAGGGTGTTTTCTCTGGGAGCAGAGATCTGCTCTCACAGGTTCCCTCTCTCCAGCCCTAATTCAGAGCAGTCTGGTACCTCAGCGTGTTGCAGATGCCACAGGTGATGACTTTGAGATGCCCACCAGCGTTTTCAGGGGTGAGTACACACAGAATTGAGATGAAAAAAACCTCAAAGATCACTGTGAGCTGGTGTTACCCCTTCCTAATGGAGGTGATGGAATTAAAAAGTTAAGTTATGCCATGCAAACTGTCCATCTCTGAACACACCATAATGTCCCTCTGCCGAGCTCTGTGGCCCATGAAAATGCCCACTCTGCTCACAGTATTTGTTTCAGCTTTTGATAAATCATCTGTTACAGCCTGTTGAACATTTTAAAGCATTTCTTGCTAATGGATTTTTACAATGTGGTTTAAGGAATGTTGTTATTAATAAATGTAACTGCAGTGAATAGTAATTTGATAAAGATGAAAGAGGCATTTATAGATTCCACTTCCCTTTCAGCTGTTGCTAGGAATTTTCACTCCTTCAGAATATATTGAGTTTAATCTTGATTTCTTTTTGTTAAAACTAGGCTATTATATTCTGAGTCTATAAAGAGAATATGAGTGGAGTTGGACCAGTTGTGAAGTCTCCTGTGGTGGTGAAAACCCAGTTCTTCTCAGCACATCAGAGAGGTTTCCTTGCTGTGAGAGGAAGCCAGACTGGCCCAGGTGTCCCATACAGCACTAGTGGAAAAGTGGAAAGGCAGTTTGGCACTGGGGGAGGGGTTTTGTGAAAGATGATTAATCAATCTTAATATTGATGGAAACATGAAAAGGAAATAATTTGTCCATGCTCGATAGCCAATTTTTGCTAATGGGCTGCTCTCCACTACACTTTCATTGCAATGACTGAAGTGCTTCGTTGTGTATAAATTAATTAGGGACTTGCATCCCAGCACTGAACAGTGAGTGATTGGCTCCAGTGAAACAGGAAATGTGGAATGTCTAAAGGCTGGTATCTGCCACAAAAATGGCTCTGTAAACACTTGTGGCACACAATAATAAGAAGCACTGTGAGTTATGTTGGGAGTGCATCATAAAATTATCATAGGGCTAAACAAGGGCAATTGTGAGGAGGAATGTTAGCAGAAAAAATGGGAAATATTTTCTGAGAAGAGAGCTTTGCTTTATTAGCAGAGTCTGATGTCTTGAGCACAGGAGACAGGTATTAATCACGGGAAAGGATTTGTTTGCAAAATTAGCAGAAAGCTGGTTCTCTTGACAAACGAGAAGAAAATTTATTTCCTTTTTCTGGATTGAACATCCAGTTAAAGATCTGTCACATCCACATGCAGAACCAGAAAGGAGCAAAGGCAGCATGAAGCTGGAGAGGGCTGAGACAAGGATTCTGCTCCTGCGATGTGACATTGTACAGCTCCTTCTGTGTTCTGTGGCTCTTCCACAGCTCCCACCCTCTGTGTGTTTTCTTTGTTAGCTCTTTTCAAGAGCAGAGAATTTCTCATCCCCTGTGTTAGTGCTGCGTGTAACTGCTCCAGATGCTATGGTGATATCATCAGACTAATAGCTCGTCTGCCACCCAGCTCATTCCCTCCACTCATCCTTTTGCCAGGCTGCACAGCCTTGTGAATAGGCAGCTAAGAGATCGCTCTATAAAGCACTAATATGGATCTGCCTCTTATAAATCAGGGGCAAATTCAATGAAATTCAGCAGAAATAAAATGGATACTTGTTATAGAGGAACCAGGACGTTCTGTACAAAATACACAAACAGTGCTTACAATAAAGTTTATAATTCAAGACAAGAAAATGGTGTGAGATCTCGGCTATGTCTTGCACTAGAATTCTCTCTGGGGATGACTGCTTCACATTATAATAGTTCTGTTTTTCTGGACTACTTTCCTTGCAGAGCAGGCTATAAATAATCATTATTGGTATTGCAAGGAGGCAGTGGGTTCCTGAACAACCATGACTGAATTCTTAATTTGTCAGTTACTGATACAATGCATCTGTTTTTCTAATTATTTTAATGATGTTTTATATGCAAAGGAAAGAATACAAAATTACTTAGGGCGTGGGGTTGGGTTTTTTTTTTCTAAATTCCCAGAGTAATTGGAGGACAGCTGGACAGCCTACCTGTGGCTGCCTGTGTGCTTGTAAATCCTGGGTCTGGATGGTGACATTGAGGGGTGTTCCGTGTGTAGGGTTGAGCACTGTCAGCCCTTTGCCCCCAGCTACTCTGCAGACAATACCAATATGTTACCAACATCCCATGGGGCACATCTTATTACTGGAGGAGGATTCTCAGCAATGAAAATGCAGTTTTATCCTTCTCAAAGTGCCCCTTGCCAAAGTCAGCCAGGCATCCAGAAGCACCGAGTGATGCGTTGTTAATATTCCGCTAACTCGCTCAGCATGAGGCAGACACAGGCTTTCCTGGGATTTCAGCTTCCATCATGTCCAGGAGTTGCTGCCTCCATTTCCTTGGGCCCAGCCATGCCTTCATGGACATCCAGGGCCTGACGGCTCCAATTTCACTGAATTCAGTGGACCTACAAGATCAGGGATTGCTGCAGGAGGGGGATGAGTCAGGCCTGTGGCAGAGTCCCCCCGGTTTCAGTGGGCAGGGCTGTGGTCCCTGTCCTGTAGGTCTCAAGAGCAGGGTGCTCTCATGACTCTGTTCTCAGGGGCCCAGCTCAGTCAGTCCTATAGGAGGGAGCACAGCTCCCTGACCTGGGGTGCTGGATGGTGATGGGTGGCCCGAAACATAGTTGTGGCCAAACTGAGCTTATTTCCTCTTGCAGATCCAGCCCAAAGAGCTCCTGATGCAGTCCTGCTCCTCCTCTGCCTCTCCCCAAAGGAATGCAGGTCTTGACCACACACACTGCCCGTACAGGACCTCTGCCTTGAACTTCATGCCTCAGGCTTCAGCTTTGTGAGCCCTTAGACAGCCCTTGTGCAGCTGCCTCGGGCCACACATAGCCACAGGTCTCTGCTGGAGCTGAGGGGCACAGAGCTGGCACGGGCTGTGGGAACACCCCTGCTCTGCAGAGTCAAACAGGTGAGCACAACCCACTGAGCACTGTGGCTCAGCACTGGCCTTGAGCAGGACGTGTGTGTGCAGCTGGCCTGGTCTCAGGAGGCAGAGGTGACCTGCAGCCCCTCCTCAGCTCCCACACACAGCACCAACAGCCTTGCCCTGCAGTGCTGGGAGGGCTGTGCTCACTGTGGGACAGGCACAGATGGCTGTTTCTGATTTGGTGTCCCTGATAGGTGATGTGCTAAAGTCTGGGATTGCCACAGTCAAACCCACCACAAACTGAGAACACCACTGTGGAACATCGGTGTCCCCCTGCCCTGAGCGATCCTAGCTGGAAAGGCTTTCCAGGACAAATGGAAATGTGGCCCCTGGACTTGTTATTACTATTACTAAAAAGCCTCAGGCATCCAGGCTCTGGCCTGTTTGGCCAGTTTTTCTGTGCTTCTGAGGATGTTCTGCTCCTTTTCACTCGAAAGCAAAAGCAGCTTTGTGCCCAACAGGCAATAGAGTTTTCTCCTGTTCTTTGTTGGGCTCCTCCACTGCCTTCCCCTGCAAAGGGGGAGCAAAGGGTTGGTGCAGCCTGTGGGTTTAACTGGACACCACCCCTTTAATGTGGAGTTGTGTTTTTCTCTCAAGGCCAAAAATAAATGCTACTGAAGGACTAAACAGACGTGAAAAGAAGGCTTGGACACTTGGAAGACAAGACTGCTTTGTGTTTCCCAAAGCAAAGAGCCTGTTCACAAGGAGGTTACTTTTTTAGACAAACACGAGTCCTGTGACCCTGCCAAGGTCAGTAGGTGCCCAGCAGAGCAATGGGCAGTCAAAGCAGACATGGTCTGGGAGAGGGGCATATTTTTCTTCAACTGCAGAGTATTTTCAAGTATATTCATGGAAAGGAGAGAAATTTGCTTTTCTTTGTCATTTCATCTCTTTCTACAGGGCTTGAACATGCACCAGTTTGCCAGTGGAAGAGCTTCCATCTGTGCAGGATGGCAGCATGGCCTCAGTGCTGTGGTGGTGTCACTGGCGCTGTTTCGGGAAGCGAGGGCTGTGCTGCTGCTGTCCTGCAGCTCAGAAAACAGGTGAAACAAGGACGTGTCCATGGGCAGAAGTGAGTCTCAAGGGAGCAGGGAAAGTCAGTGGGTGGGTGACTGATTGCTGAGCTTCAAATCCCACTCTGAGTACAGATAACCTACCTGACAGTGATTTTTAAAGGTGCTCAGGTGATAAGTACGTTTTTGTGAAGTGTTCTGAGGGCTTGGCTCCTCTTTTCTAACACTGGCCTGTACGGCCAGTCTCAGCTAAGCCCGTCCTAAGCGTGTCTGGGACAGGTCAATCCACAGCCTGGATTGTGCTTTGCTTTCTTCAAGAAACTAGACAAAATTCAAAGCAAATAGCTTGGCACAGGCACCTGGCATTCAGGTGAGCAAGGTTTGACTGCTGTAGTGATCTCAGTGGGGTTAGGAAGCTTTGTACTTCACCTCTGTGCACTTAACTCATACAGCAGAGTATCTTCTGAAGTGTTATCTTTAGGCTCTTTAAGTCTCAGTTGTCCTTAAATGAAAATCTAGTTAATCCTGAGAAGGGTTACAGTGCCTCACACACACAAGAAAGGCAAGTGGAGTTCTTTCAGTCCCTAAAGTGCTGAGCTCTGAGTCATCCAGAGCCTCTGAAGACCCTGGTTAAGAAAGAGGAGCTTTTAAAGGTACCTCATTAGGGCTGAATCTCCAGCACTGTCTGTAGTCACACACCAAACATTCATCTCAAAAAGGACAAACGTTGAGAAATTAAGGGAACTAATGAGTGAAACCAACGGCACTGAAGAGCTGAGGAGTTGAATGTGATGGAAACTGGATTCCAAAACTCGTTGGAACATGCAGGAGGACAAACCCTGAAGGGAAACACTCCGAAACCAGTGGGATAAATAAGCAGCCCCAAACACACGCGGAGTCAGCCGAGAGCAGGCAAGGGCTGGGCAGAAGGTGTGGGCAGCAATGGGCTGTTCAGTTCACGTGCAGCCAGGGACGAGACCAGACATCTGGAGGGGAGCACTGCAGGGGAGGACCCCCTGCCTCGCTCCTTGCTGGAGCCCATCACCCTCCCACAGGTGACTGAACTGACTGAACTGCTCGTGTAGCAGGTCCCGAAGAGCCGCTGTGCTGGGGATGTGCTCAGCCCTGCAGTTCCCCACCTGCTTTAGGAACTGCTCTGTCATCTTTGCCACGAGGGTGGCACTGGAGCAGAGCGGTGGGGCGAGACTGGAGGCACTGTTTGCCTCAGTCATCCCATTTTAATTTGCTGAGGTCAGAAAATGTAGGGGTAGAATGAGAAATGTCAGTAGTGAAGCTGTGAATCAGACTTTGAAGAGGAAATGAAACAGATGGCAGAAGGTTTCAGCTTGATAAATACAGAAGAGGAAAAGAGGAGAAATGTGGTCGTTATGTAGTGAGAATGGGGTTGAGATTAGACCAGGCTACATATGGTCCAAAATGAACTAAAACTACTTTGCCTGCATTTTCAGTAGAGATGATCATATTGAACAGTGGGGCAAAGATGGGGTTTCTAGTAGGCACATACTAAAGGGAATGAAAATTATCACATGTAAGACGGAAGGAAAAGCTTAAAGAATTCCATGTGCTCAGATCAAGGTGCACTGGCAGATTTCCACCCCAGGATTTGGAAAGAACTGGCACATTAAAGGAGCTCAGCTTAACCTCATATTTCTCTTTGATGACTGATTTTTTTTTCCTAGACAAATGAAATACAGGTGATTTTACTCTATCCAGACTTGAGTCAAGAATCTGATATTACACCACATGGGAAATTACTAGTTGAAGTTGAGAAGATGGGGATTAGTGTGGATGGCAGATGCAGAACTGCTGGGGTAAAGGACAGGGAGCTCTGTGGGAAGGAGAAAGGCAGGACAGAGGCAGTTAGAAAGTGGAATTCCTCAAGGGTCAGTCTTGAGCAGGTCTTACTTGTTCTGTTAATGACTCTGGCACAGCTGTAGGAATGTCAAAAAGAAATTTGCTGACGACACAGGCTTTGCTGATCCAGAGAGGGATCAGAACATCAACTGAATGACAGAACTTGAGATAGATTAGACAAAGCATAAAGACCTGCAGTTAAAAATTAATAACTAGAATATCACGTTACTCACTTGAGAATGACAAAAGCAGGGTGGTGGAAAAAAAAACATACAGAGAATTACTTGCTCTGAGGGATAACTGTGAGCCACCGATCTGATATGGAAAGGCAAACACAGTCCTAGAAGATACAGGTTCACTCATGTTCAAGGAAGATTAGCAGGTACAGAAAAGGGCATTGAGGATGATCAGAGGGTTTAGAACAAGAGGAGACTAGAAGAGCTTCATTTGTTTAGCTTCTCAAAACAAAGACTAGAGCAGATAGGATTGTTTTCAGTAAATACATCTGATAGGTAAAGATCAGAGGAAAAAGAGAATTGTTTAAACCAAATTACGATGCTGGCACAAGAACAAATGATATTAAGGCTGAAAATTTAAAATGAAGTGTTGGAATAGCCTGCCAAAAAGCATGATGTGATGTAATTGGTTGTGATAGTGGGAGACTGCATCAGTAATCCAGAGCCCTGTGTTCCTAGAAACGTGCAGCAGACAGGATTTTGGCAAAGTGGGCACTGGCCCCTAACAAGGAGGAGGAGCCCTGCACTGCCTGTGCAGGCAGGGAAAACGTAACTGGCCAGTCATCAGCTCTGGAAACAGGGGGAAAAAAAAGGAGGCTTTTATTTCAACAGCTAAAGTGAGGTCCTTCCTTCCTTCTCCCCTATGGGAACTGGCAAACTCAGCTCTTTAATGGTACGAGCTCATCTCAGCCTTGCCTATAAATAGATAAATGAGATTCCTCCTGTCCCAGTGAGTAATTCTGACATCCTCCCGCTGCCTCGCAGAGAGCTGAGTCACAGGCACTCTGCACTCCAGTCCCTGCATTACTTACATGGTCTCAAAGGAAATTTTAACACATCCAGTGAATCATCAGGGATTGGATCATGTTTAAAGTTATTCCATTGGCATTTCCCTTCTATTGTAGCAAGTCTGCCAACACCTAAAACTTTAGCTAATCTGGACTCAAAATGCATTGAGGAAATAACATGTTGACATACACAGCTACTAATAAAAATAATGAAAAAGGTCCTTTTAAATTTGCATTAGTAAACAGGTGATCCTTAGTGGATTCCTCTCGTGCTTTGGACCTGCTAATTTGGTCAGACTCTTCCTTGTTTTGTTGCTGCTTATTTAAAGGAACTCGAAGTTTGAAATGTTTAATATTCAGTCGTTAGGCCCCTAATTTAATCTCCTGCAGGTCTCCTGCCAAAATATTATTTGCACTGAGGTGAAGCTTGCAGCCCCATGCTCGTTCTCTCACAGAGACACACACATTCCTGCTCTTACCCATGGTAAAAATAAAATGTCTGCAAAGCAGAGACCAAACCAGAGCAGAGACCAAACCAGAGCAGGGTTAAGTACAGAATGAGGGGCTCCAGCCTGATCAGCATCTCATGACAGGGCATTTCCACTTGTCACCTTGCCTTGTCCCAGGTGGCACAGTGTGGCCTCATCAGCTTAGAAGCAACACAGCATTTGAAATCAGAGCATGTCTCTCTCAGAAAACATCTGGAAGAGTGGAAAATTGTCCAGCAGAATTTGGGGGCTGTGAAACAAATACAGAAATATTTCTCTCTGTTGGTTTCCTGGCTTGCCTTTGATATCTTCAAACTGGCTGGGACATTTCACTCATTATTACCAGACTCTCGGTTTCAGCGAGCGAGAAATGCTAACATTTGCTGCTTTGCTGCTGGGTTTGGTGTTCTTAGGCCTAAAACCTGGTTTGTTCTTTTGATACCCCTAGGAAATCTGTGTCTTAAATAACATTTTTCTAGTACCTTTTCATCAAGTAGTTCCCCGCCTGTGCATAGATTGTTAACAAGCGTTTGTTCAACACATTCCAGCGTGAGCTGCAGTCGCTCCATGAGATACTTCTGCTGTGAGGCTTGTTGGGTTATTTATCAGCCCAGCACAGCCTTCACTGCCAGTTTGCTGCCAGCTGTTAACTATACAATAGCATTGGGAACAAAATCAGTTCTGCCTCTGCCAGCGGAATTGGACATAATTCAGCTACCTGTTGACAAATGATGATTTGTTTAACAGCATAAACTATAATATTTTTGTAGCTGACAGTTTTCACCCTCCTCTGCAGCTGGAAAAACCTGAGGAATTCCCAGAAGCTCCTCGTTTGTGTCATTTTCAAGTTGTTCTTACAGCAATGCCTTGTATTGTTGTCTCTGTGCAGGAAAAGAGACCCTTAATGTGCAAACCAGTGGCGTCAGCACTGGGCTGGAACTGGGCATTCCTTGGTGCCACTCGGGGCTCCTTCCTGCAGCAGCAAATCCCACTGGACACTTTGGCCACGGGGATGCTCCAGGACAAGCCAGAGGCCTGAAAACAAGCCAGCATTTCCATGAAGCATTAATCCCCCTGTGCAGGGCCAGGGGTGGGAACGGGGCAGGGGTGCACTCTCTCCCAGCACACACATGGTTCCTATCTAAGCTGTGTTTCAGCTGGATCTTTCCCACTAACGCATCCTCCTTTAACACCTTGGACTCATTTACTGCGGGGTGTTTAGCAGCACAAATCAATTAAGTGCTGCAGAAACCCACTGAGACAGACAGAGTTTCCTATCTCTGGTTCAGCTGGGGAGGGAGGCACGCAAAGGTTAAGCCTGTGCTTTTTGCCACACAGGGAGAGAGGGTGGAGTGTGGAGCAGCCCCCAGCTCACCTTCTGTGTGGGGTTCAGCCCTTCCCAGAACCCTCAGAGCCCGCTCACAGCTGCTCCTGGAGCTCTGAGGGCCCTGGGGAGCATCCCCTCTGGCATCAAATAATCAGGGAGCTGGATAGTGCCAGCCCTGCTGCCATACCCCACTGGGACTGGCTGGGAGGGATTGCTAAATGGGGCTGAGCTGGTCCTGAGCTGCCCAGCTGTGTCCTGTAATGGGGACAGGATAGAGTCAGGGTCTCCCCCTCACCTCCATGTGTCCCACAGGATTCTCCATCAGGAGAAAGCCACTACTCAGTGGTTTAGCTGCCACTGCCCAGAGGGACGTGCCGGGATTTAGGAAGCAGCAGAGTCACAAAATGTGAACAAGAACAGAGAAAAAATGAGTGGCTTTAAAATAATCATTTGGTTGGTCTTGTTCCAACTGCAGCACCAGCCCAGCATGCCAGGGAAAGCTCAGGGAACCTCCTTCCATGGGAACATGGCTGCAGGGATGCACCACTGCTCCCTGGTCTAGGTTGGGTTAGAGCTACTTACACACAGCACACGCTTCAGACGTAGGAGATAGTCATTCAAGCCACCTGACATAACTGATCCACAGCAAGGATGATAAAACCCAACCAACCAGTTCCTGCTCGTGCCTTTAAACCGAGCTCGGCCCAGCGGCACGTCAGGGGTGTCTCTCAGGAGGGCCAGACCCTGGAGGACGTGTCCTCAGCTCACAGAGAGACCATCAATCAAGAGTGTGCCTTCATCCCTGGCTATTTTAATCACTGGTGAAATACACAGGCAGTTCCCACTCCTAAAAATGGTATTTGACTCCAATGCACATGATTTCCTTTGGCTTCCTTTCCCCAATTAAGCGTGAGCTGTAACTACTTTGAAGTCCACATGCTGGGATCCAGAGATTTGCTTCTCATCCGTCATGGAGCAAAAGTCTTGGTACTACACACAGCACAAGATCCGTGGCACCAGGCATAAATATCAGAATATTCTGTAATTGGAATGTGGGGACTGTGGAACCTCTGTTGTGCCAACAGACCTGGTGGGCAAAACCTGTCCTGTGCAATGGCACTGAGCCCCACTGCTCCTTTTCTGGTCCACTTCGTTATGTGATGACTGAAAATGCTTCTTGGATATGCTGGCACTAATTAGGATGTCAGTCTGTTGTGGGAGAAGTGAATGAATCAGCAGAAGTGGAAGTAGGAGTATATTTGCAGGTAGGCTGTAGGAACCACTAAGTCTTTGATTTTTCCTTTAAGAATGCTGGGCAAAAGTCACTGGAAGTTTAAGTAAAAAACAAATTGCTCCTCCACAGATTCAGGAGCACAGTGAATCCTTGCACCACTCAGCTTCTCTCGAGGCAGGTGAGCAGCCTGAGGGGCCTGGGGGTGTTCAGAGGAAACTTCATCACCTTCCCTTAATTGCAGACTAATAAATAAAGGCATCATGCCCAGCTCCATGGGCCTACTGGTACCCTGATTTACAAACTGGATGCTGCATCTCTGAATTCTCTGCATGCTTTGTCTGTGAACATTCTGGTATTGAGCTTAAAGAATTGATCTGAGTCTACAGATAGAATAAGTGAAGTTCACAGCAATATGAACTTAAAAATACAGAGGAGGTTTTGCAGGTACATGAGTCACCAGGGACCCCTTCAGGTTTTGTCACACTGAGTCAGGTCATGGGCACCATGACAAAAAGCCAAGAGGACAACTGACAATGATAATGTGGGGTTTGACTCATTACACCCAACTGTGTTATTTACCTAGAATACCATGATTTTTTTCTTCTCTCTTTAATAGTCAGGAAACAGCATGGGGGTTTTTTTTCTTATTTTTTTTTCTTTTTTTCCCTTAAGCTGCATCTAAAGCAGCATCAGCCTCAGTAAAGAGAGGACTTTCTGACTGCCAGCCTTCCAGGTTAAGAGACAAATCCTGCTCCAATGACATAACAAAGTTTTTGAGCTTGATGTTGCAGAGAAAGGCACAGTCACACTGTCCTACATCAGCTGATGAGTTTGTGGTGCAGGGAAGTCTCCTCACCTTGCTGGGGGGTTGTTTTGGTTTTCCTCTTTAAAAAGTGCCAAATATCAACCTTTGAAGGCCAGGCAATACAAACTGGGCACCAGAACAGGGTCCAGCTCGTGTGAAGGCTGGCCCAGCCATCCCACTGGAGAAGGTCCAGTTTCTTTTCCACCAACGCCCGCAAATGTTCTCTTAGTTAAACGTGGCTAATTAAAAAGACAAAGCCCAATAAGGACCTGTTACAGCTAGAGGTTCCTTGAGAGCTTGGATTTCTTCAGTCTTGCTGAAAACCAAAGGTATAAATTATGATAAAAGTTTGCCTAAATAAAAATATTTCCTCACTGAAGCAGCTATTTATCTGAAACTACAGCAAAGTACCACAGGGCTTCAGAAAAAGAAATCAACAAATTTGCCTGAAAAATGTATTTCCTGCACTTGTTTTATTCCATGTATGTATGTGGCTGGCATACAATTTCTGTTTGATTGAATGTACCACATTAAACTGCTCTGGACAGGAGCTGTGCCCTGACAGCAGCTGATAATGGTGCAGGGCAGTTCAGCAAGTGTCCCCTGCAGTGGGAGCCTCCTTGCAGCCTGCAAGGCATGAACAGAATTGCTTGTACCTGAAGAGAAATTTAACTTTTTTTTTCTTTTCCCTGTTGGGATCTCACCCTGCACTCTTTGCTCTTTGCTGCCTCGGGTCTGTTCTCTGTGGGCTGTGGTAACCCTAGTACTGATCTGGATGCCCTGCACCTTCCAAAGATGTGAAAAGCAGCTCAAATGGTGGCTCAGGTGTAGTTCATCTGCTGTTACCTGTTTTTCAGGAAACAGTGTGTTCATACAAGTACCAGGGCATTTTATTTCAGCAGGGCCTATTTTAATGTTCATACTGCTTAGCACAGACTGGGGATGGCAACTTCAAGGAAGTCTGGGGCAGTGCTTAACTGCAGTAGAAGCTGATGGCATCACCTGAGGCTGAGTTTGAAAAAAACCCATGATTACCTGCATGTACTTTTCAAACACCTTTATTTTAGGTATTTTATTTTTCAAGCTAAATTGGAGGTCCTCAGTGATGCTGAATCTTAAAAAGAAAGAAAACTAAAACCAGTCAGATTTGCTCTTGAAGTCTTGGTGGCCTAACCTGGGCACTGAGAAATGGATTCACGGGTCTGCTGAGAATGTCCTGAAGTGTTAAAGAGGGACTAGCAGGGCTGGATCCCACTGCAGGATGTGCACAAGGAATCCTGCATGTGATCCCCTGGCCACGTACCAAGTGTCCCTACAGACCTCTGCTGCACCAGCCCTCCACTCTGACAGGCAGTGTAGCAACTGGGAGAGCTGCTTTGGGAACACATCAGATAAAAATAGCCCCAAACCCCCGTGCTCTCCTCTTCACCACGTGCAGTCACACACAGGAAGGGTTCCATCCGCAGAGGCTGTACAAGATGGAATGGGATAAG
Organism: Neopelma chrysocephalum; assembly: GCF_003984885.1. Taxonomy (NCBI): domain Eukaryota; kingdom Metazoa; phylum Chordata; class Aves; order Passeriformes; family Pipridae; genus Neopelma; species Neopelma chrysocephalum. The sequence continues at coordinate 8,003,364 of NW_020897746.1, read as the reverse complement.
CAGGCAACTTGCAGCTTGCCTTAAGGAACGAGACACAAAGTTATAAAGCCCTGGAAGAGCTTGTCAGACATTTATACAGGAGTTCCTAGAGCAGGTAAGAAAAAGATCCACTCATCAGGGCCCTGGCTGCAGGAGGAGCTGCAGGAATTGCTCTGTGCACATCCTCTGTTAGAGGTTCCAGCTCGTCCTTCTGACTTTGAAATCCACAAGTGGGTTCTCTTCACAGCGGCAGAGCTGAGGTAGGAAGAAGCTGTGGAGGCATATTCCAGTATTTCAGGGCAAAAAAAGTGTTTATTTCAACAAATAAATATTCTTATTTAAAGTGGTGATATTAAAGGTAAAAATCGTAACATAGAAACTCATCCAAAAAAGTTACAAACCCTTGTTCCAGATCTTCCTGTTTTCAGCACAAAGAATATTCCAGGAGACTGTTGCTCTGCAGCCTGTTAGCAGAGGAGGTGATTTGGTCCAGTTGACTTGGTAGAACCAGAATCAGAACAAATTAAACTAATTCCATCCACCCATCTTGCCAAGGAAACATTCAAGCCCTTCCATCTCATTTCAGTATCCAGTGAAGACATGAGAGCTGCTGGATGGGGAAATCCTTGTGGAGAGGAGCTCTGAAATGAGGCAGTCTCAGAAATCAAAGGTGTCAAAGCAAGGAGTCCTGACACAAACAGTTCCCAAAGTGTCACGTTCCTGGAACCAGCAGGCAGGGAAGGACACTCTGGGACAGTCCTGCAGGGCCTGGAGCAGCCCAGGTTTCTTTGTTCCCAGCTGGTTGAGCAGTATCCATCCTTCCCTGATAGCCAGGGGCCTTCCTTGTGCCCATTGTCTGTCTTATTTGCCACACAGTCACTGGGGCAAGGATTGTCTCTTAGGCTCTGCTTACACAGCAGCTGCCGGCTCGGGAATAGCTGCAGCAGGATGACTCCATGTGAACACTCATTCCACAGGCAGGATGACTCCATGTGAACACTCATTCCACAGCTCCTGGTTCATACCATACCTTAAGTGGAGCAGCCTCAGTGTGTCACTGTGCCTTACAAAGTTAAGCGAGACCTGGGACTCAGTTCAGGGTTTCTAGTCACTTCTCCTTTATAGAGAATTCAGCTTTAGGAAAAGCACTTGAAATGCTCCTGAGAATGACAAATAACACATGAGTAAATCCTGCTCCAAAACCATAAAACCCAATTAAAAAAAAAAAAAGGCATGCACTTCTAATCTAATCTATTGGCATAGGCATATAAAGCAGAATTAATTGATAAACATATAATTAATTGATAAAAATCATAAAAGCCATAAACAAAGCCTTTTCAAAAGGTAATGAATGAGTAATCCAAGCAGACAGTGTGAAAGGCCTGTTGCTGCTGTGGGGCCAGACTAATTTGACTATCCATACCCTAGGGTAGAGTTATTAAAGGATAAAAGCTTTGAACATTGTTGCAGAGTTCAATGAAAATAAAAACTTTTACTCAACATATAGAAGCTCTCAGAAATGCAAATGAAGTGTTAGAATGCATAAAGATGGCAAATAATTAAATATTATGGTTCTGTTTAACAAACTGCTTCTTTGCATGCAATTACTGCATCCTGGGCTGGTCTGAGAAAGAACAGGAATGAAGCTCAGAGAAAGGAGCATGAGCAGAGACCTGCAAGGACAGTTTGCTGAAGGAGTAAAACAGGGAATTGGGAGTGGGGAATGGTTTGGGTAAGGGCTGTTTCTCTGGGGTTGGGTTGTGCATCTCCCTGCATTTCGCTCTGGTGGGGATGTGGGGAGGAAAGCACTCGGATTGTTTCGTTTCCCCATCTTTGTGTTCCAGTTCTCGTGCCCTGAGCGCCATACAGAGCACACACTCCACACCACAGGTCACAACACCACGTCCTTTTAGTTCCCCTCCAACAGAAACACTTTCCCCAGCCTGAAACCCCGCTCCCACTTCCCAGCCATCCTTCCCGATGCCGCCTGCCCTTCCGTGCTTGCCCAGCCCCGAGTGCTCGTGCTTCCCTTCCAGGCCTCCCCATGCCGGAGGTCACAGTTGACCATTGCAAGAACAATAAGGATTTTTAGGGGCATTATGACTGGGTTAGTAAAACACAGCTGCCCCTGAAAGTCCCTCATTTTTCTTGCTGCCGCTCAGTCCGTCCCTACGAGGGCAGGGTCTGGCAGGGTCCTTTCTCTCCAGCACGGCTGTGCTATCTCACGCTGATGTGCCCAGGAATACCCAGGAACACCCCAGTCCCAGTGCCCAGGAACACCCCAGTCCCAGTGCCCAGCCCACACGGCAGCAGAAGGTGTGGAAGTGCTTTGTCATCCCTGTGGGCTCCTCCTCAGTGAAGGCTGTGCTGAGTTTCAGCTGTGCTGAGTTTCAGCGTCATGCCAGATGGCTCGTCTGTCACTCACTGGGAATGCCACCAAACAGAGGAATGCCACCAAACAGAGCCTGGCACAGCTATCTGCAGGCAGCCCTGGAATACCCAGCCACCGGGGCAAAAGGCAGGAATGCCTTGTCCTACAGATACTCGTGGTACTGGCTCTCAGGTGAGCTACTGCTGCTTTGTCCAGGAGAAGTGGAGCCCCAGGGCTGACGGACCTTGCACGTCCCACACTCCTGTGTCATAACCCACGATCCTTGGGGCACTCAGAGCTCCCCAGGGCACTCAGAGCTGCTCAGCCACAGCACCCAAGTCCCGGTGGAAGAGCTCACATCCATCTCCAGAAACAGTTGCTTTTAATTAATTAATAAAGCTGGGATTTTAATGAGGGAATTACTACTGATTTCTCAACAACTCAGCTTTAAGTAATAGCTGAAAAAGATCTATACATTTACAACTCAAAAGGTGCCAGGTATTTGGCTGGGAATTTTCAACCCTCATTCACAAGTCCTCCTGGAAATCCCAGCCCAGCCCAGCATGTCCTTTGGGCAAGGAGTGACATTTCCCTTTTATTGGATCAGTACTTTGAATTTCATGGCAGAGGACCCAACACAAAGTACAGGCAGATTCCCACAATTCTGCTCTGTTGTTTCCCTATAAACTCTCTCTGTAGAGAGCTGATGTGAGCCCCTTCCCGTGGTGGGCTTGCAAATATCCCTGCAAGCTGCTGCCCTTGAGAGGGACTTTGTGACATGCCTGAGGGCTTTCAGGAGTTTCAGAGTGTTCAGGAGTTCAGAAAAGCTCTCAGGGGTTTTCTTCTTTCCTCCTCCCCCCTTGCAGAAAAAATATCACATCACATCCCTCAGCAAGGAGCTCCTTTCCCCAGTTCCTGGTTACAGGCTGTGAAGAACAAAGTGGTTGAGTGTCTCTGAAAGGCTGAGATGTGAGATGTGAGTGGCAGCACTGGGATCTCTGGAGCAAAGCATCATGTTCGGAGCTGTTCACATGTGCCATCTCCAGGGACACACACACAGCTGGTGTGGCCACTCTGAGGCTCGGGGAGTCACACAATACAGTACAACACAATACCAGTATCCTCACCCATCCCACAGGGGATGGTTTTCCACGGTAGCAGTCAACCTGGCATCCAAAAACCCCGGAAACCCTCTCAGAACTGTACAAAGCCGCACCTTATTTTCATCTAGAATTTCTTCTAGGGCTTGCAAGTCAAGGGAAAACAAACCCCGTGCCCTGATTTGGTAATAAAACATGAGCCATGATTTGGATCCAAATATTATTTGCATCTTTGAAAAAGTTACAACAGCAGTATAATAATAATTTTTAAAAAAGCAGCAGGCCTCTGAATGCTAATGACGTTGGTGTCCTAAATGAAGCATAAAAGCCAGAGCCTGTGAGAAGCAGAGCATGAGTCAGAGCGTCAGCAGTCCCACACTGAAAGCAGCACTCACGGCTGCTTCATTCATTTAAGGAATCAATTCCTTTGTAATGAGCATCAAGTAGTTTTTAGGACTAAAATGAAAATGAGATGCATGCTGTTATTATTATTTTCAAAAGTTCTTTTTTTTTTTCTTGGATTGACAATAAACAAGTCTTTGTAGTTGGAAGGAGCCCCAGGCAAGGACCAGGTCCCTGCAGCACTGGCTGCTGTACCATCATGGAAGAAAATCTGAGGAGCCCCTGCCCTAGGGAGACCACAACCTCCCTGGCAGCCAGGACCCCACCAGGAGCAGGCTGAGCACAGCCAGGGCACGGAAAAGCTGGGGTTGTTGCAGATTGGTGCCTGGGCAGGCTGTCTCACCCGCGATTTTATTTTACTCGCATTGGGTCATTGGCAGAACCCGGCGAGGATGGGCGTGTGCTGCTCTAGGGAACAGCCTTCATGGAGGCTTTACATGTTCCCTCTTGGATTGCAAAGGCAGCAAGAGGCTGTGTGCTACAAGGAGAGGGAATCCTGCCCAAGCTGCTCTCGGCTCCCTGCTGCCCCAGTTCCACTTCTAGATAAAGCACAACCAGATTCTGATCTTTAGAGCTCACACCTCTGGGTTACACTCGTCCTAACACGGTGATTTGGGTGATTTTTGATGTGTTGGATCTGAAACTCAGAAAATGCGAGAGCAACACAAAACCAAAGCAAAGGTAGAAAATTACTGCAGTTTCTAGAATTCTTCCAGCTTTAGTCATCGAAGGGGATTGTTAGAAACGGACAAAGGGCTGTTTCCCTTAATTTTTTTAAGTGTGAATTTTGTCTTGACAGTTTCCTTTCAGAAACAAAAATTGAAAACAAATTGTCCCATGCACAAAACAAAGGGACAGATCCTCAGCTGGAATGGACTGGTATAACCAAGTGAATAACACCCACTCACAGGAGAGATTCTGGGCCTTTTAACAGCAGCTGCCGATCCTGCTCTGCCCGGACAAGAGCTTCAGCCCCTGGGTTACATGGCAGCAGTGCTGACTCCATGTAGCTTGGAAAAGATGAAGGGCTGCCTTCAGAGCAGCTGAAAACACAGCAGGCCTCCAAGGACTCCGGGACTGTACACTTCCCAAACCTGGAGCTGACTCCAGGTGCATGAGCCAGCGGACACAACAGCACGAAAACAACCACACCAGCATGGCCCTGAAACTAAAGAGCTGCTCTGGAGAAATGCTGGCAAAGCAGCCTTCCAGAAACCATGACTGGTGGGGTTTGCTTTCTGAAACGAGGCATGGCCCAGGTTTTTCTCTCAAAACCAAGGCTGATCACCATCTTGAAAATTACATGGGCAGTCCCCAAGAAAATATTAACTGTGCAGCACAGAACAAATGCACGGTGAACTGGGATCCTTCCCAGCCAGTCCTGCTCCCAGGAGAGACTGTGGCACAGCCCAACTGCACCCTGTGCTTGGGGAATGCTGTCAGCCATGAGCCAGTTACTCGGAGCAGCAGCTCCTGGCTTTGGGTCCTGCCAGCATGAACAGTGACCCTCGCTGGGCTGTCCCTGTGCAGGCCCAAGCGGCTCCAGAGGTGCTGATGAGAGCTGGGTTCATTCATCTCCCTAACCCAGAAGAAAACAAAAATACACACATTAGGAAAATTTGGGAAGTGTCTCCCTTTGCCAAGGAATAGCCAACATCCCCATTGCCGCTGTCTCCAGCAGCGAGAGCTGCCCGGCTGAGATTCCCACCCACATGGATCCAGCACAGTCCCCTGGGAGAGCCAGTGCACAGGGGGTGCCCTGCCTGGGACCCTAAAGTGAAGGAACTTGAGCACTGATGGAAGAGCACCCATTCTCCAGGGCTGTCAAAGGGTGGGTTTGGCCACATGCATTTGACATTTCCTCTTTCTTTGCAATCCTCAGTTTGGAGTGTCGCTTTTTTCTCCCACTCCCAACATCAGCAGAGGAGCTGGAAAGCCAGAGTTATTTTTAGGAGATGGTACATTTAGGCCCTGTTAATCTTGACTGGGTCCCTTTGAAAATGGCAAGGTTGGATAATCAAACACATTACACAGACTTTCCATGGAGCTGCTCTGCAAACCAGCCTCCCACCGTTCAGATACTCAGGAGTCAATAGTTCCAAGAGGAGCTGTTTGATGCTGCCCTGGTTTGGCTCACTGTGGTGACCTCACCAGCATTTATACACAGAGCCTTGGAGAACAAGCAAATTAAAGCAGCTGACTTAAAGTATATAAAATAAAACACTTAGTCATCAACAAGTCTTCTAGAGGCTGCCACATTACACTGGTCTTGAGTGGCAAGAGACCATAACCTGGCTCAGGCTGGCAAAGAAGAGGGTGGCAGTGCTGCCTGGTCAGATTGCCTGCATGTGGGCAAAACACACCCAGAGCAACTCAGAAGGGATCTTGCTGGTGTGATGACTAACATACTAAACTGGCTGGCACCAGGACGGGTACAGGAAGGGGAGAACATGCCAGGGGAGGAGCTGTGGCTGGAAGAGGCTTCGTGGCTCCTAGAAAATTAAACAGGGCATGGCCAACCAGCCCAGTCTGGCCACCGCTGTCCTATTAAAGTCTCGGCCACCAGAAGAAGGGGGAGGGCGCATCCAAACAGCCTGTTGATACTGGTCCCTCGCTCATGCTGACTGTCAGACCATGTCCAGGACTGGCTGGAGGAGTCCCAGGCCATGGTTGTGCCCAGGACCACGCTCAGCATAGAGCCCTCAGTGCTGGGCTCGCTGGTGCAGCTGTGAGCCAAGGCTCTGGCACAGGGCACAGCAGTGCTGGAGAAGCCCACGCAGGCTGGAAGGTGGAGGGATGGCAAGCAGCAGTGCACAGATTCCTGCTGGCTCCCAGAGGAGTGTGTTACCACAGAGCTGTGCCTGGACTGATCACCGACAGGAAAACAGCCACGCTGCTGGCCACGACCTGCCAGCACTGCCTTTAGTTCTGGGCCTGCCTAGGCTCTGACCACCAAGGTAAGAGAGAAGCTGCCAGAGCAGAGGGGCTGCCTGGCTTGGGCTCTGCTGGAACAGAGTCTGGTCTGGACAGCATTAAGGGAAGCAAAAAGTTATAGGAGAGCAGCAGGAAATTACTGAGCGAAAGGGTTTTTTAAATCATTTCTCTTCAAACAAAACTAAGGCATTACCATGAGGTAAATGGCCACACCTTGCTACTTACACAGCTCTGCTGACAAGACCAGCTTTTCCGTAGTTATTCAAATCTAATGAGTTCTGGGTGCCTAACTCACTCTTTTAAGCTCATTTTCGAACTCCAGCCAAAAATCACTTTCTGATTCACCACTTTCTCAGGCACACCAGTACTCAGAGACTGCCTGCAGGCTGGTACTGCGCCGTACAAAGTACATAAGCACAAGTTTAATTACTCCGTGGACCAGGGATGTGATTAATCGTTTGCTTTAAGTTAAGCATGTGCTTAAGCATGCTACTGACCTGGAGCTTTAAGTGGATCTGTCAGGTGTTCTGGTGCTCTCCATTTTCCAGTTCTTTGAGGTCCAATAAGTAGAAAGAATATAAGAATATTCTTATGGTCATACGCTCTAAAGAATTCACCCCAAGTCCAGTTTCTGACTTTTTAAAGTCAGAAACTTTGGACTTATTCTCCCCATGTTTACACCAATATTGATTATGGGCATTACAATAGTAAGTATATGCTCAGAATGTAGCGGCATTAAACCAGGAGCTAATTATTGTCATTTACAAGCTTTTAAAAAGCATCAGGCTTAGGTTTTACTTCAGGTAAGAACTCAGATTAATTTCATTTGCACACTTTGTGGATTCGTCCCCTTATGTCTGAGCAGTGTACAAAGTCCTAAAACAATTATGAAGCATATAATTAAAACTATTGCCCCTGCTAGCAGTGGACTCATCGTATAGAAGAACTCAAGCATGAAATGTGCATCAGCTATGGGTGGTCACGTAAATTCACATTTCATTACCCCCAGCGTACATGATCCTGGGGATTTTTTTCACTGCGCTTTTCCACCTTTCCAGCAAAGGCTTACTCCCAGTTCATAAAAATTTAGGAAGGTCAAATTGCATCCATTCCCCTGGGAGGAGCAAGCAGAGGAGACTGGGACCTGAAGGCTTCACTTTTTTTTTTGTTGTTGTTGTTGTTTTAAGGAACAACTGCCCCTTTTATGCCTCAGGAAATCCCCGCTCAGGGAGCCGGGATGGAGTGGCCAGAGCGGCTTCTCGAGGCAGGCGTGTGACCCCCGTGCACTGCCAGCATCCCCACGGCAGCAGCACCCACCCCAAGTGCCCCAGTAACACTGACATGTAACATGAACAAGCCAAGAGGCTTCAAACCGGAGCAAAGCATGAGCAAATCGATTTTCAACAACCGAGGGAGAGCACAGAGGGTTTGGTTACAAGCAAGGAGGCACGTGCCTCTGGAGGAGCCTTCCTGGAGGAAGAAAACAGATACAATAATTGATAAACGTTTTGGCTGCTCCTCCTAAATAATCCCGTCACATGTTCTGCCTTGCCAGTACATTCATGAAAAGTGCCTATTTTGGATACTGGGTCACAACAGAGAAGAGACAGAACCCCACAGTTCCCTGAGAGATACACTCACTCTTCTCGCAGCACTAGTATGGTGACCTCAAGTTTTTAAACTAAATTGCTCTCTGCTTAAGATGTTGGCCTTTTGTTGGAAGTTTACAGCTTTTTTTGATAGAAAACACAGTAAAATCCTCCACGGAAAATGAAGTTTACATTACTAGGGAACCCAGCCTTAGTGCTGCAGGTGTGGGGGAATTTACATGATTTTTTCTCTCATTTCAGCATTACTTCTCACTGGTAACTCTGAAATGTTTTTCTAAAGGGACCAGCTTGCCAGGTACAGGTTCAATAACCACTAGAAATGCCCACTGGGTTTGGGTCCAACTCTAAATATCCAGAAGCTCTTTACAGCAGTAAGTCCCAGGATCACTTCCCTCATTTGCCGAATGTAGTTAATTGAACTAGACAGGATTTGGCAACATGACACTGAACTAATGCCCTTAAAATTGCTGATAGTTTAGAGCCATAAGAACAGATTAGAGAAACCCAATTCACTTGCCATAAAGATTGAAAGAAAGCCACAGCAACGTTCAGAAATGCTGAATGCTGCAGGAACACCCTGGTGCTGGTGCCTGCGGGTGCTCAGTGCCCGACCACCTGTTACAGGAGCAGCTTCTCACCTGCAAGTTTTACACCTCTCACATCAAAGCCACCAAGCAAATCTAAGAGTTAAGTGAAATCTTAACAGTTAACTGAAAGAGTTAAGTGAAATATTAAGCATCTGTGACTCAAAGCTGATTGTACAAGCTTCCTGGTTAGTGCCATAAGAGCTGTAGGTGGAGGGTGCTGTCTCCCATCCTCAGGTGTAAACTCGCCCAGTGAGACACCCTGACCCTGGAGCCACCTCCCCTTTCCTTCTGCCTTGAAAGAAAGTCCAGACCAAGGACCCACTTTTTAGGTTGATGAAGTTAACCAAACTCCATCTTAGGAGAATTAGGAATCATTTTGCCAGATACTTCTGATGAGACACTTCAATGAGAATGAGATGTTATCAGTTAATGCTCTGCCAGTGCCCAGATTTATGATTGCTGTTCAATACTGCAAGGGCTGCACCAGAAATGCTTGGGAAAAGGGGAAATTCTATCCCTCTGAAAATACTATTAACAAACAAGAGGCTTCTGGCTGTCAGGTAGTAGCTCAGCAATGCTGCTTACATTCAAAGCCATGCCTGGAATAGTCAAGTTGTAGCAAATTTCATTAAAAGAAAATCTTTAGTTGCTGTGGAAATCGTTCTGGTGGGAGATTATGTCTGGAGGCCGTATTGGGGTGTACTGCATTTCTTTCACCTGCACTGAAGTGTTTCCTTCAGGGTGTGGATTGACTCAAGGGGGAAAGGAGAGAAGAGAGGAAGAGCTCAGTCACCACATCGATCCCATCATCTCCTGTGCACTGCACAGGCCACAGGCAAGAGAGGCAGCAGAGGGAGCATAAGATCCTGGCCATGGAGCTGGGGCTCTACAGAAATCCTGCTTTATATGTATTTTTAAGCACCTAAATCCTGCTAGCTGCCTGCAAACAACTAAGTATAATTTGACATTACTGTAACACTGATAGCTGGCTAATTAAAAAAATGTTTCCGGTTGGAAAACAAAGTTATAAAAGGTTTGAAAGCGACAATTTCCAAACAGTTATGAACATACTGCTATGAAATGATAGAGTGCTCGTGGCTGTTTGTCTGAAAACATTACTAGTCACCAAAATTAGAGCACAGGACAAATCCTGGGCTGGTGCAGATCAAGAGATCTCCACTGGCTTACAGGAGATGTTTTATTTAGCACTGGGCACACCTGCTGTTTCTTTGGAGAGCTGTAAATTCATTCTGTGATGTAGGCAATCTGCAAATCCAAATTATGTATTTTAAGATTAAACTATCAAATGTTTTGAAATTAAACTACAGTTTGTGTTCTTTTTGAAGGCAATAGTACCTTAATGGTATAAAGACATCCAAAACTTTATGTAACTAGTATTACATAACGCCTTAGACTGGCTCATAAGCATTTTCCTTACTCTGGATTTGTTATATTTTTATTTGGGGCATGTGAAACCACTTGCTGTACAAGTGCATTTATTCACATGGGGCTGGGCTTGGGGGGGAAGAGTTCATTCTGGTGGGAACTCGAAGGAGAGAAACTTATTGCTATGTTTGCAAAGAAACACTGTCAGAAAAAATGTTGGTTCATTGTGTCTCACTGCCCTCGATGGCCATTGATACAGCAATTAAATTAAGCCCTGGAAGGGGGCTAGAGATAAGTATTAGTTTTAAAGGCTGAGTGCTCGCAGCCCCTCCAACTGCTTATAGCATTAATGCCATAAATATGTGTGAATGTTCTCATTCAGGCTGTAATTTATTCCCCAAAGAGATGCAAAACTAGCTCAAATACACTGCAAGAGAACCAGACTCTTCCAGTGAAGAGAGTGCAGTGTGTGAATCCTGGGGCTAAATTTAGGCTGGGACTTGGAGTAATTCTGATCTCAGAGTAGCACTCGGAGGTGCAGCTACAAACACTGTGCAATGATTCAGTGAAGTGCTGCTCCTTTGTTACAATCTATTGTGGATGACATTTTGGGAGCTCTCTACCGACTCAGATTTAAGAAGTTCAGCTTATGTTACTCAGTTGAATTTCGTTGTTCAGTGAAATAGTTTAGGAAAAAAAACCCCTTCATTTAAGTAGTTTTTAAAATGTGGATTCAAACTGGTTCTGGGGTGTGTAAAACAGCAGACATTCTTAGTATATTGAAAGCTTTATGTAAAACGCTGTTAAATGTACTGCTGAATAATCCACAACATGGGTACTGTAAATATCTGATTATGTTTTTTCACAAATTACATTATTTGTTTGGTTTTATGGTCCAAGGAAAACTAAAATGGGCAAGCTCGTTTGTGATTGAGCACCTTTCTGTTCCTTGTTCTGTACAACTGTTATATTTGCATGGGAATGTTTTCCTCCTCCAGAAATATTTCCTTCAAAATTAACAGATAAAGTCACAATTATACAAAATATCTCTGTAGTCAAAGTAGATTTTGTAATAAAAAATAACTTTAAATGCAACTAAGACTTCAAGTCTGCTTTTATGGTATCCTTCAGGTGTAAAATACACCCATAATGCCAAAATTGAGGAAACTTTTATCTTTCATAAAAAAATCAAAACTGCATTTACAGTTTTAAATCAAGCATATTTTAACTGAACTACATTTAAATTCTTCTTTATGAAACAATCTCTCTTTTCATACAGGATTTTTCATGCATATTCTGGCTCCAAAGCTCAAAATCAGTTTGCCACAACTTGTTTCCCTGGAATTCATCAAAAGACTAAAAAGCCAAGTGCCAAGGAGCCGAGTTCCCGGCCACGGCACAAACTGTCCGACCAATCCCCACAGCCTGGAAAGTCCCAGTTCTCAGAATTAGCTGATGCTTTAAACAAGAGATCATAATCAAAATCATGATTCCTGACAAAGTCTCAATATTTCACCCTATAAATTCCTAATTCATTTTCCAGCATTCGTAGGTTCCTGCTGGCTCCACCCTCTCAAATATCAGCAATTGCTGCTGCTCTTAAAAGAAAATTCCACTTTGGGGAAACGTGATATTATTCCAGATGTTTTGGTATATGGCAGTTCAGTCTAACCCAACCTGATCATGGCTCTGTAACGCAGCTGAGCCTTGAACAGCTTCTGGAATTTATTCCTTAAACTACTGCACTTGCATTTTTGAATTTAACCCTACTGACAGTCATGCAACCAAAGCCCTGTTCTTCGTAACAACAGAGCCACTCCTAAAGAGGGTTTTTCCAAAAACATAAAACCATGACTAATTTTAGCAGGCCTTTGGGCCACTGTAGATCAGTTCCTACAGGCTGCTGATTGAATTAAAGTGTTTTAAATTGTGTTTCTCGCCATATTTTAAAAGAGATTTTGCTGAATGAAATCTGCTTTCAAAGTTTATAGTTTGAGGAAATTCCATACTTGGAACAGAGGAAAAAAAAAAAAGAAAAAAGTAAAGTGCATTTATAGAGATTCAAAACAGCTGTAAGAACTGGAATGTCACTATTTCATTTCATCAGATTTCACCAGGAAAAGGATGGGAAGAGCCCCGGCCATCCGGGACTGACCCCTTCACCAGACTGGACAGTTCAGGGTAACATTTGCTCCTCTAAACCAGTGTGCATTCCTCATTCCTCCATGGTCTGTCATCCACACCACGACTGCCCAGTAACTGCCTGAGCAAGACTCCAAAGCCTTGGTCAGATGGGACATTTTGTAATTAAAATAATAATAATGAATGACAACATTAGCAGGCACGATCTAGGCGTCAAGACTACAGTCCTGGACCTATAAATGGTGTCACTAACAAACCTGTATTGGGAAAATCCTGAAATCCTGCATGCTGCCATGGAGTGTGGGCAAGTCATCCACCCACGTGGATGTCCAGGACACCGGGAAGGACTTTCTGCCAAAGGACAGGAAGAATAAAGGCCTGTTGCCTGCTGCCACAGAAGGGAAAAACCAACAGCCTCAGCCCCCTAAACTGATAGGCTAAACCAATGTCCAAATAAAATTCAAGAAGTCTATCCGAAATCAAATCTACCAAGCAGTGTCTTGGAAATATTTTGATTATTCAGTGCTAAAGAAATATGCCATGAATCCATAGCCCACCAGTTATGCAGGGAAAAGGAAGCTGTCCCTGGACCAGCATCACCCTGGCTCATTTCCTTCAGTTTGCAGCCACATGATTTCTTTTCCATGCCACTGCTGGCTCACACCAAGGCCCATGGGAATGCACAGGCTGGTGGTGGGATCTGAAAGGCCCATTCTGCCCTCAGCAAGGAAGGGTTTCCCAGCGCCAGTGTCGGACACTCCCCTCTTTGGGATCGGAGCAGTTGAGATCCTCCTGGTAATATCACCACGTGCACCCTTCTCCCTGCTCACTCCAGAGCAGCCAAACCCGAGCAGAAACCTCTCTCCCAAGCAAAGATCACACCAGCAAAGGGGACAGTGCTGTGCCTTGGGAAAGCCACACAGATCCACCAATCTTCGTTTGACAGGGATGTCACTCGGACTGCGGGAAGGAGCCAAAGCCTCAGAGGTGCATCCCTGCCTGTGGACCAGCACCAGCCACCCTGCAGCCTCTTCTAGGCTCTCCTACCCTCCTCCTCCCCCCTCTGGGACTTGTCCCTTTTGGGTCCTCAGGAAGGGAAGTGATGAAATCAGCATGAGCTGGAAAGATTTTCCCAAGTGGGCCAGCATTAGGAAGGGAGAAGCACATTCCCTTCCACGTCTGGTTTGCTTCTGTGTGCTGGAGAGCTGGCACAGAGCACAGCCTGGGCTTGGGGTTTGCCATCTGCAGATGGAGCCAAGAGCAGAGGGGAAAGTGTCTGCAGCTGGGTGTTCTCTCACTGCCTCGCTCATCTGAGAGTTTGTCCTTACTAAGGGTGCGAGGCTCTAACACAAGTGTGTCCAGGCTGCTGTGAAAGGTCTGTACTGGACAAGAGAGCCAATACCAGGCCTGGTCTGACTCTAACCTGCCCCTGTTTATGTGTATTTGTAACCCAGACACCGCAGACTTGCTCTGCTCTGTGCTCTCCTGCAACTTAAAATACAACCCTGGCTCGAAGGTCTCTATTTGCAAACATAGAGGAACAGCGGTTCTTAAATTGCAGGCAAACATTTGACTTCACTCAGGGCAATTCAAAGAATAAACTGCACGAACCCCACCCTTCTGCCTAGATAGTTTTCTTTCAGGCCTTATCACAGATAAAATATGGCCCTTTTTTTTGTTTTTGAAGGAGTAGAACCTGCCAAATATTTACCAACTCTTTCAGAAGGCTGAAAATGTCACTCCTACAGTGTAATAAACTTCCCCGGAAAGGCCCTGATAAATAGAAAGCCTTGCTGTACTGCCCAGAACTAGTTTAGTGTGGCCCAAGTATTGCCAAGTCTGACTGACAAAGAAAGCATATTTGTACACACAGAAAGATTAGCAAGAGAGGCATAAAGTTTAGAAGTGAAAATAAAACAAAGCCCCATTATTAACCGGGGAGGGGGGGAATAATTGAATCTGCATCCCAGAGAGCACAGGACATTGTGAAAGCCTCAGAGCTAAAACAATAATTTAAGAGCTTGTCCACAACTTGCAGCAGAAGCTTGAACCATCTTCTTTAGCATTTGGAAAGTGCTAAACCATGGGCTGCCCCCAGCCCAGCCTTCAGAGCAATATTATTTAAAAATAAAATATTTTTACTTTGTAATTTGACCCACAAAAAGTCATTTGGGGCATAAGGGAATGTTCCCTTCCAGCCCGAACTTTAATTCAGAGAGAATGTTTAAACTCCACAGTGTAAAACAGATGCTGAGAAATGCATCTGCATTGTACTGTATGTTCTTTGGGCACAGACAGAAGTTGGAAAGTGCCTGTCAATGCAGTGTGTGCAGCTACAATCTAAATAATCCTAATAATGTAGCTGAATGGAGAAAAAAACCCACATTCCTCGTATCAGCCAGTCTGTCAACAGAGTTCTAGCAGCTATAGACAACCACATCCACACTAGTGCAAACAGATGAATGTTGCTTAAAAAATGTGTCCTTTCACCTTGGCAAATGCCATCTAAAAAAAAAATAAATCTAAAAGTGACTAGGGAGTTGGAAGCTCAAAAGTACACATTTAACAAGTCCTGCTGACCATAAAATGCTGAGCACTCACTCCCTCCAGAAGCCAGGCTTCCACTGACTCTTGACTGATGCACTCAAATGAAAAGACAGTAATTCAAACTATGCTACACAGTGCTCCAGAATAGGTTTCAGGGGAACAAAACTTGCCAGAGTTACTTAAAGGCAGGAAGAAATGAAATTGTTTCTGGGGAAAAAAAAAAATATCCAGATTATGTTAAACCTGACAGCTAAAGCACAGCACAGTTAAGAAACTCTCCTATGAAAGGGAAAACTTGAGTTTAGCCCACCAGCTAATCCAGGAGCCTGACCAGCAACACAACCAACCTCCACAAATCGCTGCTTGCCAGTGATACCTAAGAAGTTGCACAAGAAGCTGGAAGGAGCACGCTAAGGAGGCAGAGGAATCTGCTCCCCGGCCCCCCCGTTCACACCATTGGGTTTTAATGTTAATGATACGGCTCCGCGTGCCTGAAGTATTTTTACACTATGCTCGTCTTCTTGTAGCTCCGACTCGTTCCAGGGCGGATGATTAGAATCAGATTTCTGTGATTTCACTGCAGATTAATTTCGTTGAGAGCTACAGATCTGCAGGGAGCAGAGGGCTGCAAACAGGCCAGCAGAGCGGGTTTTAACGGGTTCTCTCCTAAAAGAGTAACAGTATCTTTGCCTTTACTCCTTAACTTTCACATACTTTTCCTTTTTCTGGCCACTAAACGAGTTCTTTGGGAAAACAGGCATATGGGGAAAAGAAATGTGCAGGAAGTTTCCCTTGACATCTTGATTTCAAAGAAAGCTCCCAACCAGTACTTTATGAACAGGTTTATGAAGAGAACAGGCCCAAGTAAGCCCTGACTGTGCCCGCTGTCCTTCATATCAAACAGACACCTGAGGGACTGAACACAGGAAACAATTCTGATCTGTCAAGGTCTGTATGTCCTGATGTGTGTCAGAGCAACAGCTATTAATACACGTTAGCATGCTGCACACAAGTGTTGGGATACAGAGGGCTGAAGAAGAAAAAAGTAGGCAGAGGTCTATAATAGTATTCGTGTTTTTTTCCTAATTGTAAAACAGTAAATATTGTTATTTTTATGGGCAATTGCAACAGAAAATTGCACTGAGAAGGGGGTTTGTTTGCAAAAATTTAATGGGAACAGAGTATAAAAGTTGTGATTCTATGATATGCAGTCTGCATACACACCTACAGAATGTAGACTCAAACATCAGAGGGAAAGTGAAATTCTAAGTGGCTCAAAAAAAACACACGGGAAGATTTTAATTTTCCATTTGCTTTTATAGACCTTAGCCATGAGAACAGTGTTGCCACTTGGCCTTTTTCCTTACTGGAGGTCAATATCATTGACTTTACAAGAGAGGAGTAAAAACATCGCTACATAAATAAAAAAAATTATGAGGACCCTCAAAATAATTCTAAGAAGTTAAAATGCAATGTAACATAACACAGAAGGGCACAGAAGTTATAAATACGACGCTATACAAGCCAAGAGTAATATACACACCCGGAGTTGTATATACACCGTGCCCAAAGAAGGAGCACAAACCGGTGTCTGCAGACGCGTGGTGTGCCGAATCCAAACCCGACAAAAAAGACGGAACATCGGAAGGGTGGGGGGTAAAAATGCTTAGGTGAGTAAGAGGAGAATTCCCGAGAGCCCGGCCACTCCGAATGGATGTGACTAGACTTATTAAAAAAAAAAAAAAAAAAAAAAAAGGAAAGGAAAAAGAAAACAGATGTGTTTTCTGAAAGTGAAAGCGGAGGGAAGGATGCACATGGTCCTGCGGGAGCGAAACCCGGCGCTCGCTCCCCGCCGAGGCAGGGCCGGGCACAGCGTCCTGCGAGCCGGGGCCGGGCCGCCAGCACCGGCGGGACGCGCACGTTCCAGGCCCTTTCGGAGGTGGAAGGAAACAAAATGCACTTACGGTTCGCGGAGAACCAGCTCCGTCCTCTGCCGGGCACCCGCCGGCCCCAGCGCCGGGGGAGTCGCGGACCCCGAAAGTCGCCCGAGCAGCGCCCGCCGAGCCCCCGCGCCGGGCCGGACCCGCTCCCTCAGAGCCCCCCGGTCGGACCCGCTCCCGCAGAGCCCCCCGGCCGGTCCAGACCCGCTCCCGCAGAGCCCCCCGGCCGGGCCGGACCCGCTGCCCCCGGGGCGGCCCCGCGCAGCGGCAGCGCCGCCGCCGCGCTCCGTCTTCGCCCTCTGCGCGCCCGGCAGGTCCCGGGAGCCGAGAACTGGGACTTTGTAGGCCAGTTGAATACACGAACCTCTCATCTCGCCCGCAAAGACCCAGCCCTCAGCTCGCCCATCAGGCGCAGGCGGCCACTGCACATCCCTATCTTTAACTGAGCCCCTTTCTCTGGCCGGTGCCCGCCACC
The DNA here is from genome assembly GCF_003984885.1 of Neopelma chrysocephalum. Lineage (NCBI taxonomy): Eukaryota > Metazoa > Chordata > Aves > Passeriformes > Pipridae > Neopelma > Neopelma chrysocephalum. The sequence goes on along the minus strand of NW_020897746.1, from coordinate 7,985,891 downwards.
AGCGCAGAGCCCCCGCCCCGGGGCCACCGGGGACCCCGCCGGAGCGGGGCCGTCCCCTCCGGCCGGGGCAGGCACGACCCGCGCCGCCCCCTCCCCGAACTTGCGAACCGGCCCGGCCCCGCTCCCGCAGCCGCCCCGGACCCAGTCCCGCACCTCGGGCCGGGCCCCGACGCCCATCGTGACTCGGCACCGCCGATCGCGACCCCGCTGCTGCGGGAACTTCGTGCGCGGGGAGTGCGGAGCGAATACACCAAACGGACAGAAAATCCCGAGCCCCCTCCGTTACCTGCTCTGAGAGAGGGGGGGACAAGGGAACGGGACTCGGGGGGCCCCGCGGCCGCTTCCCCGCCCAGAGCCGCAGGTCCTCGGGATTCCGCACGGGAAGGGCTCGGGCTGAGCCACAGCCGAGCGGGGAGCGGCAGCGGGCGGGCGGCCGCGCTCCCCTCGCCTGCCTCCCGCAGCCCAGCGGCTCGCAGATGGGTATTTAAACAGATATTGATCACGGTGGGATTTTTTCTACCCTTCCTCTTTGCCCTCGCAAAAGGCAAAATTAAAAAAAATATAAAATAAATAAAATGCGTTGCCACAAGGGACGTTGCAACATTTCTCTCGGCTTTTCAAACGCTGCGTTTGCCCCGGCGAGATTGAAGTGTCCCGACACAAGAGCAGCCCAGAAGTAGGGGAAAGAGGGGGGAAAAAATCAAAACCACCCAAAAGCAGAAGGAAAAAAAAATAATTAAAAAAAAGCCAAAATCCGACACCCAAAGCCATCAAACCGGAGAGAGACGAGCTGCTCCGCGCAGCGTTGCGGTCCCGGGCGGCGGGGCTCCCGTCCGGCGCGGACACGCGTCCCTCAAAAGTTCGCTCCACGTGTTGCGGCCGCGTCCCGGGAGGGTCGGCGCGGCCCCGCGCACCGGGGCGGTGCGGGCTCGCCCCGCCGCTCCCGCGCCGTTTAAGGAAGCGGCCAGTCCCCACCCCTGCGCCGGGCAGCTCCCGCCGCAGCCCGGCCCGGCGGCTCCGGCGGCTGAGCCGGGCTGCCCTGCCCGCCCGCCGCCCTGCCCG